>NW_009646856.1:754962-808445 GCF_000708025.1 Charadrius vociferus
GGGGCGGCACAGGGGGTCTCGCCTTCCCCCTGCTCGCTGGAAGCGGCCTGGAGCATCCGGCCCGCTCAGGTGCGGGGAGGAGCGGCAGCGAGCGCCACAACCGGCCTTGTCTCTCAGGGCTTTAAAAAGGCTTTAAAAAGACCTTTAACAGAGCCCTTTTTTTAATTTTTATTTTTATATTTTTGTTTGGTTTGTTACTTTCTTGCATACTCTTCAGTACTTCTGATCCTGAAGCTGGCTGCTATTTCCAGTGTGAAATGAATAGTCGTCCGTCGTTCGTCCCCCCCCCCCCCTCCTTGGGGAAGAACCCGGAACTCCCCCCCCCTGCTTTGGGTAGATACCGGCAACTTGGAAGTGTTTACAATTGGAAACATGTACATCGATTATATTTAATGAGTGAAGGAAGGGAAAAAACGTGATTTCTTCCGTAATACACGGGGTCAAGAGTGGGAAGAGCAGTGATTCCTCCAGGTGGCATAGTGCTGTGCTAGGGTTTATGAATATTTATGGTGACTTTGCAAACTAAGCACCGTTTTTCTGTGTCTATGTGTAAGTGTACTCGGCTTCTAATTCCTTAAAATGTGAGCAGCTGCTTGAGGGAGCTTGCTTATTTTCCTTTATGAGATCACAGTGACTATGTCTTGACTATTCTGAAATGAAAGAGCCAGCTGGATTTATGGTAGGCTTCGTATTTTCTGCAGGTCAGTAGCTGCCCACGGGTGAAGTGTAACTTCTTTTTTAAAAATAATTCTGTATTCAAGTTTAAGCAATTTGATTGTTTTAAGCAGAGGTACAATTTAAATGAGATTTTGAAGTTCTCCTTGCTGTAATATTTGTGGTACCGTGTATTTTAGGGAGATTCTGTGTCTCATTTTTTTAAGAAGGAATCCACCATTACAGTACTGAAACTCCTCCTAATTTGGAGAGTGGGTGAAGAAAGCAAATGGAGTACCTGAAATTTAGTACACTTTCTCACACTTTCAGAGTTGTGGTTTGAAAGTGGGTTGGCTCAGCTGCTGTCAGAAAAAAAAAAAAAAAAAGGTTGATAGAATTCACTTTAATTTATATTCTTTTCTATAGTATTCTTTGAAACATCTTGTAAAGATGAAAGTGCTTAATTGTGACAGTATCCATACTAATTGATGTAGATTGTTTCTTTTTTAAGGTCGGAGATCTAAAACAAAAGGAGGTTAACTGAGAGAAACCAAGAACTTTAGAAGGATTGACAGTAAGATGCTGTGTGGGTTACAAACTCATCTTTCTTACTAAATAAAAACAATGGAGTTGCACCAGCAGAAGTCACCAAAGCACCAAAATACAGTATGCTGCATTTCCCACGGCTAGCTAGTTGTCTGTGTCTTAATAAGCATTTCCCATTGCAATGGGAAATTTCCCATTGCAATGGGAAATACTGTCTAGTGTGTTCCAAGGCAGCTCAAAGCTGTTTCTGATTTTCATTTTGACTTCTTACTAAGAAGAGTAGAGTTTGAAACAGACATGTTTGATCTAGCTGTTCTGGTGAAGTGATTGACAAACATTTTATTCGCTGCTTAAAATTCTTCATTTCAGTATCTTGCAAGTAGTAAATGTGGCCAGTATGTTGACATTGGAATTCTAGCATCTGATTTGCAGAAAACCTACAGGTGAGCAAAGATTTGTATTCTTATGTTCTACATTCAGAATATGGAACTTTTTTTTTTTTAATTTGTGTATTTTTAATCAAAATTTTAATTTTTTTATGTTAACTTCATTACCAGTTTTAAGGTTGATTGAAACAGAAAGATAGTTTCCACTCCAGTGTTTGCTGATGTATCTAATAACTTATATTTTATTAATGCATTGGCATTGCAAGATCTAGTTGTGGTTTGTGGGTTTTTTTTGTTGTTTTGTTTGGGTTTTTTTTAATTAAACAGCTATAGATGCATTACAACATGTTGGTTCTTTTGCCAGTAAGCTTAAAATGTTAGTGAAAATAACACTTCAGTGCAGACAGATGAGGGAGATACAGGATTCAGTGAGACACTGAATCTTGTTCAGTTGCTCAGCAGGACAGTCAGTCTTGCCTAATTATTTTTAAGCTGTTACACTTCTCTAGGTGCTTTGTTTCATCCCAGTGATTGAACTATTCCAGGCTTAAGAAAAAACAATCACTTTTTCACATAGTTGGTTTTTAATAAGAGCTTGTGTAGAAGCTTGAGTATCAACTTACAAAGTATTTTTTCCACTGAGGAAGACATGTTGCGGGGGGGGAAGCAGTTGATGTAACCTATTTATTTTGTGTTTTTTCAGTGCAGAATATGGACGAAGAAAAAGAAATGCTTTTAGAATACAAGTTGAAAAAGGTAGTTCTGTTAGTGTTATGTCCAAGACGCCAAATTCTTTGATTACGCTTTGGCTGTTTTCTTATTGTGTTTGAACTTTTTCTTTCAGTGTTCGGAATAATCAGTAATGAAAAAGAACGTGAAGATTTAGCAGTTTTAGAAGCTGAACATGTGGCAAAAAGAGCAAGACAACAAGAGAAAAATGAGTAAGAAGAATTTTTACCATGAGATTACTTTCCTAATGCCATTAGTATTATCATTTCTTTAAAGGTTTCTGTCTTCACATTGTTAAATGGTGGTAGTTCCAAGGTTAGTGAAAGATCCTTCATTTCCTATAGGCTTGTCTTCATCAGAAGTTACCTGTAGTTAATGGAAGCACTTTTTTTTCACTGAAGACAAGCAGATAGTAGAGCCAATCATGCTTTCTGTGTTGTGGAGAACATACAGCCCTGAATTACTGGATATCCTTGGGGCTTCCTTGGTAGTTTTCCATGTATGGCCCCAGTCCTCATGTGATTCAGTTCCTTTGTTTTGTTTTGTTCTTAATCTTTCTTGGGTGGGAGAGATATTAGCTAAATCTGAGAGATAAGACTACAAGACAGGCTATTCAGAGTAAATCACCACTGGTTATGAGGTTGGAATTAAGATTTCCTAACTCTTAACCCTGTGCATAGTCTCATGGACCATTCTGGTTTCTCTAACCTGTGATAGATACTAAGGGTCTTATGGGAAATTAGGACATTGTAATCAGAAGGACTGGTCTAGTTCAGCAGTGATTTGCTACTACTTCCCTTGCGCCAGAATTGGTGATTGTGTGATCTGAATCAGATTGATCTGACATCACTTTTTTTTAGGACTGTCTTTCAGCCAGATTACTGAGTTGATCTAACTCATCACAGTCTTGGAAAGAATGCATTTTTTAGCTCTTCATAGTAGTAAATTTAGAGCATGCTAGTCAGGAGTTTTTCTCCAGTCTCTGCATGTCGTGGTTGTGGGGAACAATGTTGTGGAAATTGCATTTGTGCTGTTTTGTGGGTTTCTCACTTGCAGTTCTGCACTGAAACATTAATAGTTTTTCGTCTTCCTTCCCTGTAAAGGGCTGAAGGAAGTGCCACAGATGTCTCTGATGATGATTATCCAGAAGATCTAGTAAGTTATATTTTATTATGATTGTATTTGCATAACACATGCTAATACGTTGGGAAACTGGAATGCACTTGAAGAGTTTAAAAGTGGAGATGAAGATAAGGTATAGCCAGACTTGGCAATTCCAACTGAAAATTTGTAGAGCTAAAAGGTGGTTATTTTCTCAAGAAAAAGGAAGAACCTATGATGGGGAATCACTTTTGAGGAAAGCACACTGGGAGACCAAAAGACTCTGCTGTCGATTGAAATGATTGAAGGAACTGACACATCTGACTTACTCGCAAAGGCTGTTGCCTCTTCAACCAGAAGATGTAATTTTGTATGTGGTCATTTGATTTGCAGAGGAGTGGGTTGGAAGGTGTAGGACTACTTTCTCCAGCAAGGATGCTGACTGAGGTTTATGAAAGTTTTCATTGGTCTCTTAATATAAATAACCCAAATTATAACTTGTATGTTTTCTTTTAAAATACATGAATCTGCAGTCTACAAATCACATGAACAGTTCCCTGCTCAGCTTATACAAGAAAGGAAATCCCGATTCTCTTCCAACGATTCCAAAAAATGACCCAGTGGAAACCCCCCCTCCTGTGCGAACAGCTCCTCAAACAAGCACACTCTCACCAGGAACACCTGTTGACACACGCATCTCTGAAGGTGGCTGGTTCATTGATAAAACTCCGTGTGGAAAAGACTTTTTCATTGACCTTTCTGAGGAAGGAGATGGCGATGCGAAGAGACTGATTTCTGAGGTATTGTGTTTTACAAAATCAATGTGATTTTAAGTAGCAAGTATGAATATAATTTCCTGTGTGATCTGACAGGCTTTTGAGGGGTGATACTAAGATCAGGACTGTCTGTTTTTCTGGATTTAAAAAATATATTATTTTTATTACAAAAATGCATGCTGTGTTTAAAGAGAGTGAACATGTTAAATAGAAGGGAAAGATTGGCTCAAGCCCATTGGGGTATTTGTTTTTAGCTTGGTTTCTGAAGAAGAAAGGGCTTATTGCCCACTTTGTCATCCTTCCACTCCCTGCCTTCCCCCAGTTTGTTTTTTTTTTTCTTATTTAGGAAAAAACAACTGTTCAGTGGATTGAAAACTTTCCATTTATGTGTGGGAGATAACCTTTATGTTGTTTGGCTGACCAGACCTTTTGGCAGGATCCTTTTTTTATGTATACCTTTATATCTACCTTTCTGATAACATAAAATGCTTACTGAATAGGCAGATTTGACAAATAATCCCTGTATCCTAGTAGTGCTGCATCTTCTTATATAGAGAAATTGAATAAAAGGGAGATCTTCAAATTGTAAAATGTTTGCAATAATGTATTCTAAAAAAAAAAACAAACACCAACAAACCCAACTTTTATTGAACCTCTTTTTTTTTTTTCTTCTGTATTAGTCCTTTTCTTACATGCAGTTAACTTGTGTCAGTACTAAATAATATTTTCTTACAGCCACTCATGACTTACTAGTAATTAAAATTGTTTCCATTGGAGTAAATACATTGATAGTTTTATTCATCCCCAAAGTGGATTGCACTATGGTATGCAAATAACTGGTGTCTGATTTTGGTTAGTGGTTTGGGGGTTTTTGGGGGTGTTTGCTTGGGTTTTTTTGCTTATAAGTATGTACTCTTAGGAAAAAAATGACTGGTGTAATTAAGCCTTTTCAAAAAAGGCAAATCCTATGTTAAAAAGGTTTTGCTGTAAAAAGAAGGGGTTAAATTCCTGCCTTGTCTTTATTCATATAATACATGTAAGTTAAGCATCATAGACACTTACACATTTTGTTCTTTTAAGTATTTGCAGAAATTCACTGACGTGGAAGGTTTAGTATGTATAATTCTGGTTTTTATGCCCTAGAAATCAACAGACTTTTCTGTCTTGGAGAGTGAAAGAAGGAAGACAAAGGGTAAGAGAACAAAAAGGAAAAAAGAAGAATTTCCAGATGTAGATGGAGAAATTGATGCCATCTTACTTAAGCAGAAAGGTGAGAAGTTCTTTTTGGCGTGCTGCTCCAAACAGAGACGGTCTTTTTCTGTGAAATCCCATTACCAGAGAAGTGTTTTACACTAAGGTGCAGAGAAGTGACCTTGAGCGTTTTGTGAAGAAATTTAGCCTTAGTGTTGTACTAAACAATATTCCAGTCCTTTCTACTACCAAAACCCAATATTACTCCATGTACGTAGCTAATTGTTTAGGCAGAGTTTGTTCTTGTTCAGTGTTAGCAATTACTATTAGGCCATGTCTAAGTTTGCATGACTTTTCCTTCTTTACAGTTAGAAGTAAGGGACCAGAGCTTTACCACCCCTCAGTGAAGTTTGAGGATGTAGGAGG
Source organism: Charadrius vociferus (assembly GCF_000708025.1). Lineage (NCBI taxonomy): Eukaryota > Metazoa > Chordata > Aves > Charadriiformes > Charadriidae > Charadrius > Charadrius vociferus. The sequence continues at coordinate 760,772 of NW_009646856.1, forward strand.
CAATGACGAAACTTTAAAGGTTAGTTAAAATTTTAATTGTGAGACACACAATGCTCTGAATAGAATGTCTCATGAAAAATGATGAACAAGAAATCTGGCAGAATGCACGGCACTGAGAATAGCTGCTTATACCAACAGCGACAAAGTTTTGGGTGTTTTTTCTTTGACTAATCTTTCTGAAAGCAGTTGCTGAAATTACATTAATAAGGAGACCTTAATTTTATTTTGGCCCATCTATAATATTAGCAATGTAGAATACCAATTTCTTCAATTTAAATGGAAGTCTCTCTTGTCCTTAACAGGAAATCTGCAAAATGCTCATTCACGTCCGTCATCCTGAAGTCTATAACCACTTAGGTGTGGTTCCACCTCGTGGTTTTCTTTTACATGGACCACCAGGATGTGGAAAGACGCTACTTGCACAGGCAATTGCTGGGGTGAGAGAACTTCATGTTTACAGTTTCTTCTGCTTCTGAATTATATTCAGAGAGAAATGAAATAATTCTCCTTCATGATAGACTAGATCTTTTTCTCTTTTTTATCTCTCTTCTCTCCTTCCTAGCTTAGTCTAAAATATATTCATTTTTACTTCCTTTGTTTAAATTCCATATGAATCTGTACTTGATAGAACCTCATATGAAGAGGGGACATAGTGACAGGGTTTTATGTTTGACTTAATTGTTTTGAGGCATTCCCAGGACAGCAATATAGGCATGGATATTGAGAAGGCTATAAATGGAAGATACTTTTGGTTAAGTTTAGCTGTGTTTTAAGTCTGGTCTCAACCTTACCATCTTTTATGAAGCGTTACATTGATTCTATTAGGTAGTGTCCATTAAACAGTGATTTCTGAATTCCAAAACTGGATGTTGCCTTGCCTATGTCAAGCTAATGATTTCAGTGCGTATGATGTTATTGATAGTTTGGTGTGTGGTGAGGCTGCTGTGCTGCTGTGTTTCTGTCTTGGATATAAATCTAGGAGCTATTTATGGCTATTCAGTGAGAACCATGGACATTTCTATGTCTTTAATGCAGTTGATCCTTAAATGTCACATTATAACCTTGAATTTAGATATGTGTAAATTATGAACTTTTGTAGTACAGCTTTTATCTTTGAAATAAAATAATGACGTTTATTACTTAAATGTTGGTTAGACACTTCTGACACTGTGTCAAGTGTTTTTATTCAAAAGATTTGGTTTCTTTTTAATTCCTTGCTGTAAAAAGGTACCTGTTGAATAAATCTGTGATATTTAATACTTCAGCAGGTGTTTGTGTCCTGGAAGGTTACTGGTGGGGATCTCTTCCACACTACTAAGTAATGTTTTGTTACAGATGAAATAGACAATGTTCTCAAGAAAGACACTCAAGTATGAACTGAAATATATGAGTTGGGAAGGATTGGGTTGAGGACCAAGGTACAAAGCTATTTGGCAGTGCAGTCATTTTCTAACTGAATTAGGGAAGCCTGGGTTTTGTATCCATTGGTGTTCACTAGGCCAGATAGCTCAGACCCATTTTAAATTAGAGGGTGTTACTCGTATTTTTTTAAGGGCTCTTTAAGATTTAGTCTTGATTACATAATCTTTGGGTGTAAAAGATGTCATATTGCAAAATATTTGTCGTCTAGGACAGCCAGCATTTCTAACCTCGGGATGTATCACACAACATTCTTTGTCTCTTTCAGGAGCTTGAGCTCCCGATGCTGAAAGTGGCAGCAACGGAGATAGTGTCTGGAGTGTCGGGGGAATCTGAGCAGAAACTGAGAGAATTGTTTGAGCAAGCTGTGGTGAGATGCCCGTTGGAAATAACACTGTGAATTATTTGTCCTTTTCTTTGTAAAGATTCATACTTTGTTGCTGTGGTTTGAATTTGAGTGAATATTAGTGAGTGAATCTTTATATTGCTGCACACAAGTCATAGTGTCTCCCCTTCTGTGACCAGAATTCCATTGTACTGTGTCATGCTGTCATAGAGCACAAAGATTACTATTCTGAAATCTTGACAAAAGATAAGTCATCATATCAATGTAAAGGGAGCAACATAAATTATTTACCTATTTGGAGCTGCTTGGCTTGTTAGATAAAACCCACAAAGACGTAACAGCAGTTTACTGTGCTTTTTTGTTACAAGTTTTTTTTGCTGTTTTTATATGGCATGGAACTTGAGTGAATGTGAGAGACTTAAGACTTTGGGGTTTCGGTATAAAGCAAGAAATTAGGGACAAATATCATAAGAGCAGGAGTCAAGTTACAGTTGAAGTTTTGCTTTAGTGCAACTTCTAGATGTAATAAGAAGCAAAGAGAACCAGACAGGTTGAGATAATTTTAAAAAATGCAGATTCTTCTTTTTTTTTTTTTTTTTAGTATGTGGTTAATGTTTTATTTCATGAGGACAGTTTTCTGTTCCTGACCTCTGACAATGTTCTGGTTTTCCAACTTTATTCCATTTTTCTATTCTTCCCCACAACTGTATGTAGGTATTTAGAGTATGTTCCTGTAAAAAAGAATGCTAAACAAGGCAAAAAGATTGATTGTATAGCTGTTAGATTATTATGTTTCCAATTCATACTACATTTATATTTTTAGAAAGCATTGTTAGGGTATTGTTTAGAATAAAATTAAATCAGTGATCGCAGAGAGTTTTTAGAAATTATGTATCTTTTGTATGTATAGTGATTGAGGGGAGGTTGCTATAAAAGTTATTTTTGAAGAAATTAAATGCATTGCTTAAAATACGTTTTAAAATAAAAATATGTTGCCTTTCTTATAGTGCCTCACATTCACTTAAGTAGTTTTTCCACTTAGTTATCGTACCAATTTTTATGCAGGGGAAAATGACATGGTTCTACTCTACATTGTGCATGTACTGTGGAATTCTAGCTTAGTTACTTTTCCCTCTATCAGATAGCGGAACAGTGAATGACGGCTAGATGGCGCAGTTGTTACTTGATAACACAGAATGCATGGGTTTTGAAATACTTCTATATAAATCTAGTATTTTTTTGAAGATGATTCTAGTATTTTCCTTTAGTATTTCTTTGCACTACTAATTAATAATCTTATGTCAGTTAAGCACTATTCTTTTCTATTAGTTACAGTAGTTTATTCTATATTAGTGTTGGCTTTTTATGAACATGAAGTACATGGAATTTTAGAACACTTCTAGGAGTTTGTCATTGCTCATTTTTCCTTTGAATTTGGTCAGACTCTGTAGTAATCTTGAAGTTGGCAGATTATTTATTGTGACGACCTCCTGCTCCTTTTGTTTCATTATGTGTGTCCATGATGACCTACTGCTCCTTTTGTTTCATTATGTGTGTCAGTAATGCTAGCTCTTGAAATTCCACAGCTCTAATGTCACCGACAAAACAAACAAACAAACAAACAAATCAGACCTTTCTTGTCTGATTTGTTTTTTTGGACTTGAGCAAGTAAGCAGTCGCAGCTCTAATGTCACCGACAAACCAACCAAACAAACAAATTAGACCTTTCTTGTCTGATTTGGTTTTTTGGACTTGAGCAAGTAAGCAGTCACAATGGAATAGTTGTGGAAAACATAAAGCAACATAGAGGTACATTTAAATTTTAAACAGTATATAGAGACATTTTGAATCTCACACCTATATAAAGAGTCATTTTGAATCTCGTGCTTTAATTATTTCATAGCCTCGGCTCAGTACAGTTTCATAGTCTGGCAGCTTTCCAGACAGTAAGAACAACAGAATTGTTCTGGGACAGGTTGATTGTGCAGCAGACTTAGAGTAATAATTATAGAACAGAAAATTCGAAAAAAATCTTTCTCTCTCCATAATACACGTCAGTGTAATTTTGTAATAATTAATATTTCTTGTTCCTAGTCCAGTGCACCATGTGTCCTTTTCATTGATGAGATTGATGCAATCACCCCAAAAAGAGAAGTTGCATCGAAGGACATGGAGCGGAGAATTGTTGCGCAGTTCCTAACTTGTATGGATGGTCAGTTTCAGGAACGTCTGTACTAAGCTAAGCTTTGTAATTATCAGGCTTGCTGTCTGTTTTCCTTCAGCAGTGACTTGTGGTTACTTTAGTGGAGATAGTTGTAATAATTTTTCGTATTTTGGCACGGTTTACCTGGGGGTGGTGGGAAGATTCTAATAAATTTGAGGGGATGTTACTACATTATTTTCATAGTGGTCTGTAAAGTATTATATAAGCCTGTCTGTTGTATAAAGAGATATAATGGGAAAATGTCAAATGTCATTTGAAATGCTTATTTTTGCTTGATTGTGCAAAACGTAAATTCTAGGTAGTAGAAATAAGGACGAATGGCGGTTTAGTATGACTGTTGGTTAGTTTCTCTCTGCTGTTCTGAGTAATAGCTGTGTGGCTCTGTTTCTGCAGCACCCAATATCAGTGCAAAGTTGGGATAGTGAGTATGAGTCCTAACTTCCTTCCTTCCTTCCTTTAGACTTGAATAACGTGGCTGCCACTACCCAAGTCCTTGTTATCGGAGCAACTAACAGACCTGACTCACTGGACCCTGCACTGAGGCGAGCTGGAAGATTTGATCGAGAAATTTGTTTAGGGATCCCAGATGAAGCAGCAAGAGAAAAGTATGTGTTTTAAAGTTTAAGCTTCTTTTTGATTAATTAATAAATAAGGAAATAATATGTAAGTTAACATACAAATTAAGGAAAAGTACTTTATTATGTTTAGTCCTATTTGTGCCTGTACACACCTATGGACCAGCTCACACTGAAAGGTGCAGAAGGCATTAAGTGTGCATCTGCTCTTTGTAGCTGTGTCTACATTTGGGGTGGTTTCCTTTCTTGCATGCAGATCTGCTTTTAGCATTATGTTAATGGGCTTTTGAGTGCCTTAACAGTATAGATGACGAAATTAAATAAATATTTTCTGTTGTTCAGGAAGATAACATTCTGTCTTTGGTGCCTCCTATGTAACTATTAAATTAGGAGCATAAATTAAGTACAGCCTCTTTGTTAGTCCTCTCAAGCACGTACCTTAAGCAACAGGCCTAGATTCTTACATTCCATTCCTTGTGGAAATACACCAGTCCAGGCATTAAGCTGAGCTGCAGTCATCCTGTTTTGTATAATTGGCCATTTTTACTCCAAAGATCTGTGACCATCAGACTAGATTTAAAAAAAAATAAATTTTGCTTTTTCAATTAAAAAGGAACTGCTGCTCATTTCCACAATAACAGAAAACACAGGAAGGGAAGTGTGAAAACAGCTATGGCTTATCTTGCTACAGGAAGGAAAGAAAGGTTAAAGGATAAGTTCCTTCTAGCTTGACTAATCTTATTTCTAGGTTGAAAAAGCTAACTATTCTACTTGCAGCATTGCTCACTTTGTGTTGTTAGCACTACTGTCTGTTATTCCAGCCTTTCCCTCACCCCTTGCCTTTTGGCCATGCCTCCACCTTTTTTGTTTGTTTGTTTCTTCTTCTGGATCTACAGCCCTGTAGTAATTATGTTGCTTTTGGTTGTGGGAAAACATGCAAGTGATTAGAGGTAGAATTAGAGTTGATTGATGAGAGCTCTGATTCTATGATATTTCTTAGGTACACGTTAAAAATATGATGTTCACCGAAATAACACTGCTTCAAAGGACAGGAGTTGAGAATGACAAAGCCATCATAGTGTGTAGAGCTTGCTCACAAGTTAGAGTGTAGTCACATTGGTTCATATTATTGTTTTGTACAATTGTTTGTATTTGTGTTCCATAGGCTCACAGAATCTGTTGATTTTATTTTCTTTTTTAATTTATCCCCTCCCCCATGCTTTTGCGTTTTGTTCTGGTTTTGGGCTGGTTTTTGTTGGGGTGTTTTGTTCCTTTTTTAAAATAAAAGGGTCATATAGAAACAGAAGTCCTTATAGTGTCCTGATTTACCACATAACTAATCAGTCTTGCTGAAGGCATGATTTGAACTGTTTAGCTGTGGTTCTACAGGCTTAGGGGGGTGGATAAGGATGAGGAGGTGTACCTGGAGAACTTGCTTTACTTGCAGTGTTTTCTTGTGCGTATATGAAGCACATGAAGGAAAATAGTCTATGTAGCACACAAATTTAGAATGAGCCATTTACAATTCTTAACTTTTTACACTTTGAGTCACTTGATTAGCTATAGCTGTTGTTGGACAGGGTGAAAAATTAGAGACCCAAGCTAGTATCACTAATAAAGATTTAAATGAGAGATGAGGGAACTTGCCAGTGGGGAAGGCAAACAGATGAAACATATTATTTCAGAGTTTTGAGTAGTTTAATAAGTCATTCTTTTCATAACTTTTCTGTCATTACATAACTTCATATGGAAATAAACTAGTTTTCATTGGAACTAGAAAGTATGTTAATGATCTTCACACTTCTTTGGTTTGTGCTGCCTTTTAAAAATATTTTCCCAATGAGGTGACGTTTTTGTGTTTTAAACAAGTTGATCCCTCTGCTCTGAGTTCTTCAGCACCAGTATTTGTGCAGTGACATTGCCTTTTGTCTTTTTTTTTACTATTCATGTTGTCCTTGGCTTAGAAGAACAGCAGGAAATCTTGGTGGACCTTGAAGGAGTTTTTTTTAAGCTTCAGTCTTGATATAGAGTGAAAAAACTCCCATTTAAAAAAAAAGCGTGAAGCATAGCAGTTCACTGTCAGTTTCAGAGAGCTGTTTTGTGTTAGTGATGGAACTGCATAGGTAGGTGTGTAACTTTAACTTTCAAATGAGAATGAGGTAACACATGAGGTGTACACATAAGCTGGAAATTTTACTGGCGACTCAGGAAATATCTGCAGTTGTGTGCCACCAACAATGGTAGGGGAAGAGTACTGAAGATTAAAAGACAGAGCTCCTCACACAGTCTGATTTCATTTGCTCATTGCAGAATAGTTTCTTTTGGATATACTCCAATAAATAAATAAAAGTGGTATGGAACAGGCAATGCAGGCTAAGGTTATTAGGAATACAAGGTTAAATATCTCAATAAATAACTTGTGTGCATTTCTGTGGTACAGTCTGAGATATACTCTGTCAATTTTGAATCACAAACTAAGGTTTAAAGAATCTATAATATTTAGATTCGCCAAAACTAGCTTTTACCCACTGACTGACATTGCCTGGCTGATGCTGTTGGTTTTTGCTTGAGAACTGAAAGGAAATATATAGCATAGTTTTGTGGGTTTCAATGTTGTTTACTTCCTAGTTGAGTGAAAACTGTTCCCACTGTACAGCTTCAGTTCATGTGGACTGAAAGAGACCTTAAATCATTGCTGTTTGTTTTCATATGAAAATAAAAAACCCCACAGCTTCATCTTTATTTTATTGTTTTCTTTCTCCCTACTTCATTAGAATTCTTCGGACTTTGTGTCGAAAACTTAAACTCCCGGAGTCCTTTGAATTTCATCATTTAGCACGGCTGACTCCAGGCTATGTAGGTGCTGATCTGATGGCGCTTTGTCGTGAGGCAGCTATGTGCACAGTGAACAGGATCCTGATAAAATCTGAGAAGCAGAAAAGGAAACACATACACGCTGGAGCAAACACAGCTGAAGAAAGCATGGGAATAGGAACAGACATCCTGGTGGAAGAGGATACCAAACAATTAGAACTTCCTCCAAAGGTATTTGTTCTTTGGAGCATGTGCCTCTAATATCTTAAGAATTGAGCCATTTTATAGTTGTGAAAGTCATTGCTCATAAATCTTTAAATATCTATGGCCAACTTAATATTAAATCTAGATTTAGAAATACCAGTTGCTAAGCCAGAAACTTAATTCCTAATGACCCATATAATGGGTCTGAATAAATGGCTCCCAAAACCGACACCTTCTAAAAATAGTGTTAAGGTTTTTATACAAGGTGTCTTGTTTTCCTTGAGGGTTTTGTTGTTGTCTGTGTTGTATTGTTTTGTTTTCTGGCAGACCAAATGTTAAAAGAGTAGCTATATCTCTCTTCAAAAGTGTTTTGATTGTAAGAGAATTGTAAGAATATTAGACTTGCACTGAGTTTTTACCAAGCTGTTTGCCCTCAGTGAAATATCTATGATGATGCCCGAGGCTCTTCCCTGACCTGGTATAGTTACAGTTAGCCAAAGTCTAGGAGTATTTATGCAGTCTACATTTTCCTTCCAGCTATGTGATTACCTGGGACAAATTGCATGTGGTGTCTAGTACCTATAGCGAATTTGAGGAAGAGATATCTATCCGCTAGAAAGGTTGGGTTAGCAATGTAACTTGAGCTGCAGAGAAAGTATCTGTTAATGTGCACTACAGCTGGAACTCTGTTGCATTTCTAGTGCCAGTATTATTATTGGGGGTTGAAACTAGATGATCTTTAAGGTCCCTTCCAACCTAAATCATTCTGTGATTCTGTGGCCTAAGTAACATGCTGTGGCCAGTGAACCAGAACATCTTCATATAGAAATTCTTGGCTCTACTTCTCGAAATGTTTAGTGTGTATGTGCCTTCATTAATCGTAGGCTTCCTAAAGATTTTTCTAGAGAAGTAAAACAAAGTGACTTTAAATCCATATTGTGCTCAGATTATGGTTTTAGAAGGACTGTGTTGAAGAAAACTGTTATTGTAATAAACAAATACCAGTGTAAAAAGCTGTAGTAAGCCTTTGTATAAGAGTAGCATAATCGTACTGCGTACCTCCTAGTATTTCCTGGGGCCTGATGTAGCCAAAAGAAAGCGGGGAGGGGCAGGTACTTGCAGCTTTTATCAACATCACCACGATCAAAGGGGTTATTGAGGATGAGGAAGTCTAATCCTAACAGAGCTGTGTTTTGATAGCTGGCAGGAGGTTGACATAGTCTAATACAGGGTATTGTCATTAAAACTGTTAAATTATGTTTATAATGGAAAAATAAACATACAAAACCTTTAAAAATCATTCACACAATTCCAGTAAACAAACCCAGTGGTCTCAGCTATTTCAGAGTTTCTCTTATTGGTTCTGTTAAGAGGAGGGGGGAGGGCTTAAAAGGAGTATCAGGCACTATAAACACTTCTATTTCTTTGTAGTCAGTTCTAGAGCTATCTTAGTTGCAAGAAATAGAAGGTGATACTTTTCCCATATACTGCTGTAGGAAAAATGTGGAAACTTAACAGAGTTTTTACAATTTTTTTTCTCCTTCTATCTTGTAATGAAAATCCTAGTATGGTTTTACTTGTGGTGCGATATCAGTCTGTTTTGATACTGCTTTTCTGTATTAGAACTGGGATATATATATATATTGTGAAGGTATAAAGTTCTTTGATCAACTGTTTTCTCAGATAATTTCCCCAGTAAAGAACTGACTGGGGAAATTGGAATGTAACTGCCTGGGGCGCTGTGGTCTGCAAGATGAGACAGTGTTGAAAAACATTACCCTGTATGTCTGTTCTGTCTGCCCAAAGTTTATCGGGGCTGGTTACAAAACCAGGTCTAATCAGCCTGAGGAAATGAGTTGATGACTTGAAATCAGATTATGTTAAATAAAAGTGTATAATCTAAAAGTGTGTTAAGAGTAACTGAATGTTCCGCAAATTGCTGAAATTGTGCTGTTCGGCAGAGCTGTTCACTTTCTCTTGAGAGCAATTTCTTATTAAATGAATACATATCTTGGAAATTTTCAGCATGAACTTTCTCCAAATCAGTGTGGGAGAAGCAATGGGAAGAATTTGAAGACAGAATACATGTTCTAGCTCTGTCTCTGTAGTGTCTAAATCAAGCTTGTAGTCTGTCAGCTCAGTGCTTTCACAAGTGTTAAATGTACATAGTGGCTTCCTGCAACATTTTTATCATTAATGTTAATTTTTAATGTTCTTTTACATATTTTATGTGTATTGTACATAGTAATTTATTTTATAGTAATTAAATTACAGTTGAAGAAAGTATTGCTTTGAAAAAGCCCTTTAAAAAAATGGTTCTTAAAATCTAATCCAGTGCCTAATCTTTTGCTCTCCCTTTCTGTGTACCCTAAGGATGAATTGCACAGACTTTTGGATTTGCTGAAAAAGCAAGACCCCTTGCCTGAGGAACAGCTGCAGAAGCTGTGCATTGAGATGAATGATTTTATTGTTGCACTGTCATCAGTGCAACCCTCTGCCAAGAGAGAAGGCTTTGTCACAATTCCTGATGTGACATGGGCAGATATCGGAGCCCTGGAAGATGTTCGGGAGGAGCTGACTATGGCAATTTTGGTATGTCTTAACCTTACTTTCAAAGACTTTTTGTGCTTCCTCCTACGCAGGAAATAAACCTATGCTTGTTTGTTTTTTTAATATTTATTTAGGGTATAATGTGCTGCCCATGAGTTCTAACATGCTACAAACTAGAAATTTTGCAACATCTTCATTTAAAATAGAGTTCTATAATTTGCTTTCAAATTTGTTACGAGTCTGGTACATGTATCTAACGTTTCACTTACTGAAAACTGAAAGCAAGAATACAGTATGTTCATTATTGCTGAATCTTCAGTATTCTAAAAGTTTTATACCAATAACTTGGGTGTGTTGGTTGATGAGAAACTCAACATGAGCCAGCAATGTGCACTAGCAGCCCAGAGAGCCAACCATGTCCTGGGCTGCATCAAAAAAAGTGTGGCCAGCAGGGCGAGGGAGGTGATTGTCCCCCTCTACTCTGCTCTGGTGAGACCCCACCTGGAGTAGCACGTCCAACTCTGGGGCCCTCAGCACAGGAAAGAGATGGACCTGTTGGAGTGGGTCCAGAGGAGGGCCATGAAGATGATCAGAGGGCTGGAGCACCTCTCCTATGAACACAGCCTGAGAGAGTTGGGGTTGTTCAGCCCAGAGAAGAAAAGGCTCTGGGGAGACCTTATAGTGGCCTTAAAGGGTACTTAAAAGGTGCCTGCAGGAAAGATGGAGAGGGACTCTTCATCAGGGAGTGTAGAGACAGAATGAGGGGTAACGGTTTTAAATTGAAAGAGGGGAGATTTAGATTAGATATTAGGAAGAAATTCTTTACTGTCAGGGGGGTGAGACACTGGAACGAGTTGCCCAGAGAAGTACATCACTGGAGATGTTCGAGGCCAGGTTGGATGGGGCTTTGAGCAACCTGGCCTAGTGGAAGGCCCTCCTGCCCATGGCAGGGGGGTTAGAACTCGATGATATTTAAGGTCCCTTCCAACTCTAACCGTTCTATGAGTCTATGAATAACTTAGTTATGCAACTGCCACACAAAGAATTGGAGACTAGTTAGCCGGAAGGTTAGCAGTCTTGCTGCCAGTCAAAGGAATACTTAACACTTAACACCTTAAGATGAGAACTTAGGTAAATAAAATCTTTGCCTCTGAATAATGGTATTTCTCCCATTTTGGGGTGCTTATCAGTGCAACATAATAAGATGCTGATCAACTGTTTATTCTTTAAGCCTATAAAAAATTGGAGTAAAGAACTTGCTTATGAATGATTTTTCATCCAACTGTAACTGAAATGAAAAGTTTCATGTCATGTTTTTGTCACAAATAACTATAATAATTTCTTTTATAGGCACCCGTGCGAAACCCAGAACAGTTTAAAGCTCTGGGCCTGACTACTCCAGCTGGTGTTCTGCTTGCAGGGCCTCCTGGGTGTGGCAAAACACTGTTAGCTAAGGTAATACATTTTCTAAACATATTTAAAAATACTGGAGAATCTTCTTGAAGTGGATGTTTTTATAGGAATAACTGAGTCTGGATGATACTCCCAGAAATTGGGCTTTTGCACCACTTCTCATCAGCAAATTAAATTTGGGCCTCTGTGATGAAGTTGTTTGATTTTTCTTGTCATAAATTTATGATTTTGCTTGAATTGAGAGGGAATTACTGCAAAACTTGAAGGAATGAAGTTGGTTAAGAAGAAAGTAGCACAGATAAGAAACTCTAATAGATAACCACATCTATGGAATATTTCACTGTAACTAAATTATATGTTTTGAAGTAGTCTACACTCTATTGTATTTACGTATTTTTATTTATTTACCTTACTGAAAATACTTTTGTTTTCCTTCTCAAGCACTTTAGTTCTTGTGGCCTCCCCATGTAAATGCAGATAATCATGCGAGTTTCCAGATTGTCACTCATCTTTGTCTTCAAATGCTCTTCTGTAGTTGAATATCTCTTTAGCTCCTGCTAATTATTAAAAATTCTTCAGCTAATATGCCGGAGGGAGTGGGGTGTGAATCTGGAACACTGCCTCATTAAAGAGAGAGAACACCTTGCTAAAGTCCCTGCGCCCCCTTCTACTCTTAACTGCATATAATTATACTTTGTACTGTTTTCTATATTTTACAAACAGTTGATAACTATATTCCCTCCCTTACGTTTGTTTATTGTTCCATGGACAGAACCAAAGAAAACATGAAAAATGTGTGGTTTATATATACGTCTGTCTTTCCCTTTTTGATAGGCTGTGGCGAATGAGTCTGGACTGAACTTCATATCTGTGAAAGGTCCTGAACTGCTAAATATGGTATGCACTAATCATTGTGCTGTTGTTATTTATGGAATCTTTGTCCAAAGTGTGGGGCAAGCAAAATTCCTGATAATTACACAACTGATACTGGTGCAACTGAAGTTGCCTCATTTAACCTCTGCTTAAAGTTTTTAGCATTTGAAGTTGGTCATGTGAAATGGAAAAAGCTATTTGGGTAGTTTAACAATATATCTTGGTTTAATTTTAAAATGTTAACAGATAAAAGTGCTGTAGTCTGAGTTTTTGAAGCACTGGGCTTAGAAGTGTTGTGATACAACTTCGGTCCCTTTTAGAGTTAAGAGAATGTGTTGAACTGAGCAAGAGAGGTGCAGCCCATGTCTTGGAAGAGCATGTCAGTTACCTGTTTGTCAATAAGGTGGAAGCTAAAACCAAAATACTGGATTTGATTATTCTTTTCTCAAACACTTTTTTTATGTATACTTCCAGTACTGTACAGGCAGGAAATATAACTCCTAAGTTAATGAGGAGCCTTACTTCCTTGTAGAGTAAAGAGAAAATGGCTGTGATTCAGAGACTGTGTTAAGACACAAATTGTATCAAAACATGTTTGTTTGGAAAAAACAAAGTGTTTGCATTTACAGCTTGGCAACCCCCATCCTGCATTTTACCATTCACAGTGAAATTCTGGCTTACTTTTCAGTTCCCTACCGCCAACCCCACTGTCTTCAGGCAACTACTATATGAACTTCAGATGTTCATTGTGTTCAGATTGCTCACTGGGTTTGTTTATGAACAGTTAAAGAACAACAGGGTCCTTAATGAAGATTGTATTTGTTAATTCTCATTAGCAGCATGATGGAAAGTTAGATTTATTCCCCAGAAAGTAGGCATTCTATTAAACTCTGAATGTGCTGCAAACTGTCAAAAATGACCCAGTGACAACTAATTCCCATATAAGTCTTGATCAGTAAGGAAAAAGAAATAACAGACTGTTATCAGAAGTAAACTGGTTAGCAGGTTGCACTTCTCTCTTGCAAAGCATCTCAAATAGTGTTGAAAATTGTGATTATTTATTTTTCAAGCAAAATCTTCATGTCTTACTTTGTTTCACTGTGATTTGTCATTTGTTTTAGTATGTTGGTGAAAGTGAACGTGCTGTACGTCAGGTGTTCCAGCGTGCCAGGAATTCAGCCCCTTGTGTTATATTTTTTGATGAAGTTGATGCTTTGTGCCCTCGGAGGTCTGACCATGAAGTGAGTCTGTCTTAAAATATCTCCGTAAATAAATGATCTCAGTTGCAGCTTTTATGGCATTGTGCTAGCAATAGAAGTACCTGGAAAGGTACTACATTCAGTATCTCCCAAGAAAAACAATCCGATAGGCTTTCTCATATTTGAGGAAAAATATGTTCATCAAACTTTATGAAGCTTAATACTTTTTTTAGTATGCATACATAGAAAAAATATCCAGAGAATGTGTGTGTATCCACCAACTTGCCTGTGTAGAGCCGTAGGAAAAGATGGAGTGCAGTTTAATATCATGTTTAATTTATGACCAAATCCTGACAGCTGTATACAATTGTAATGCTTGCATGAAGTATATATTTAGTTGATCAATGTGAACTGGGTCATGAAAGTATTTGAGGCAGGAGCATAAGTGGAATACATTAGACTTCAGAGTTATTCCACCTGTGACGTTTCCTCTGTCTTGATTTTTGTTGTTGTTGTTTTGGAATAGGAACTACCTACAGCTAGGATTAAATTCTACTTTTGGAGGGGCAGTATTAGCACAAACTGTTAATGTGTAGAAAGGAAATGCACTGTTTTTTTTATGCAAAGGAACTGCATCTGTTTTATGATACTGTACCGGTGCATGTATGTTGATGGCTGAAAGAAAAGATCCTTTTTTCAATAGACAAGTTGAGTACACTACTGTTCAGATGTTGCCATCAACTACTTTAACAGAAGGACTGTTGTAGTTCCAGTTCATAGGAGAGAGGAAGTTTGATCAACTGTTTCTGAATCATACCTTGTCTTCTGAATTTGTGTACCACTTTCTGTGAAAGATAGCCAAGCTCAAAAGCTCAGACTTGACTTCTTGAATGTCCTGAGGTGGTGGTTCCCACAGAGCCATAAAAGAAGGTGTCCAGTACTTGGCACCCCAGTAGGCATAAATGGTAGCCAGGGAGGGGGAACAAGTAAACTTTGGCCTCACTATATTTCATTTCTGTGGTGGCAACAGCAGGCAGCAACTTGGTGCCGAGAAGCCCACCCCTACTCTTCACAGCCTCCTTTAACTATGGAGAGGTACTGTCTGGGCAGGAGACTGGTGACTTTATTACTCAGGTTGTGATACTGGTGACAATCCTTAGGATTCATAATTGAAACTCAGGGGTGTTTGGTGTTTCCATTGGCTTTTTGAGACCTATGTGCAGTTTCACTGCATATTCTAATTATCCATGGGTGGATTCATATTTTTGTATGTTTAAAATAAAAGCTATACTTTAAACAACACTCTTCAAAATCATCAAGCAGTTTTACTACATAATTGAATTATTGTTCTCCAGCTGTTGTGCTTTTTCCTCTCTCTGTCTCCCCAACTCTAGAATGAAATTCAGATTAAGCTATTGATTTTGCTTATAGGATGTCACTGCTATGGGATTAACTTTCAGAGGTTTAAATATTTGGAGAATTTTTTTTTTTTTCTAAACCTGAATATTTGAGAACTTTTGGGTGTTCTTGTTGAGGTGAATGTGAGAATGATTAGTATAAATATCTGTATGTACTTGTTTAAGTGACTCCTTCATTTTTAGTGGGAAAGAAAAGGTTTGCCGTGTGTTAAAATGTGTGGTAGGTGTGTAGGTAGCATGACTTTGGGAAGGAAACATGCTAGGAATATGATAGTAGAAATTCAGAATGCAACTACATTGAAAGTGTGAAAAAGAAACTTTTTCTTTGAGTAGTATTTCAGGGCAGGGAGCTAGTAAATCTTTTGGGGTTTTTTACTTTGAAATATTCACATTCCCACCGTTTCCTTAATTTTGTTGACAAATTTTTCCTTTTAAAGTCAGGAGCCAGTGTCCGAGTAGTTAACCAGTTACTTACAGAGATGGACGGTCTGGAGAATCGTCAGCAGGTTTTCATTATGGCTGCCACAAACAGGCCAGGTAAGGACCCAAAAATCATAAATGAGAAATCAGACATCCTTGGTTTGTTCTAATGAAATCATGTATTCTTATGTATTTGAATTGCATAACTACCCTTGGTTTGTACTTAAAATTACAGTGTCTCCTCAAATCCAAACCTTTTCTGATCAAATAATCTGTTCCACATTCTTGTGACAGTGTGAGATGAAGCAACCTCTTTAAAATGTGTCTTAATTAGCATCTGATACCATTGCTGTAAAATGCTTTGATAGATCTTTGACATAATTGGAATTTGGATTATCTCCTTGGAACATGAAAGAATAAAAGAGAACTAAAACATAAATTATGTTATTTTTTTTCTGCTTGCATTGATTTTCTGTTCAAAGCAACCTTACAGTTTTCTGCTGTTTTTAATTCTTTTTCCCTTGAGGCATCTGTCTCATGTTAAATCATTTTTGCCATTTGCTTCCTGGGCTTCATGTTCCCAGCTTGGTTCCCTCAACCTCCCTCTCTGGCTCTTTAATTTTTGTTAGCTTTTGCAATTCCTGCAGCATCTTAGTTAATAAGCTAAAAACTGACATCTACTTTACAAACATCATGTTTTTACAACTAACTTTCTGCCTTTTTTTTTTTTTATTATTATGGAGAGGTTTTGTGTTCTATGCGGAGCAAGAAACTTGTCTCTTCCTGCATTTGAACTCCATTAGATGCTGAGAGTTAGAAGTAAAGGAATTTGCTGTCGGTATAGAAAAAAAATTATATGCATGAAGATGTTGCACTTCCTGGGTTATGAACATTTTTCTGAATAATGCAACTGAAATTAAATACAGGGTTACTAGTCTATCTTGGTAAAACCATACTGGTGTAGGTACCAGAATGTTGGAAAGAACATTTGCACCTAAAGCATGTATTTGGCAAATTGCCTTGTCCTTACCAGTACAGTTAGTTGTTTCATACATGTATGTATTAAATAAGGACAAGATGTAGAATTCCAATGAGAAGTGGCTTAACAGGTAAAAATAGTATCATAGCTACTTTGGGTATAAATTGGAAGATAAGAAAGTTAAAATACTTGCCAGATTACTTGGGTCCTATAGATTAAGGAAAATTGGGTCTGAAACCACCTGAAATAGGCAACTATGAGGTGGTTTTGGTTTCCGGTGTTCAAAAAATTCAACAATTTTGAGGAAAATTTTACTGTCTCTTGAATTCTTTGCACCATGGCAGACTATCAAGCCTTCTATATGGTGAAGTACAAGCAGTAGATGCTTAAATCTTTATCTGCTTATAGAAATTCTTTGATTTAAAGTGGTAAGTTTTCCTGGCATGAGCTTGATGATTCTGACCTATCTAATCCAATGTAGAAAAGAGAATAAGGTTATACAATGTAGCACATCTATATATAGTCACAGTTGGATGCACCAAGGATGTTAGTACTAGTGTCATCAACTTGCCTTAGGCAAGAGATCTCTCACTAGAGTAGTTACGCTAGCGCAAGTATTTATATCGAGCAGCTTTATTGGTCAGTGTTTCTCAAGGGCTTCATATCTAGTTGCTGATGACAATAAACTCATCATTATCTCTGGTAGCTTGGGGTGTGAATTCCCACACTTTTGAAATTGAGGAAACATCCAGCTTGACTTCCTGCAGTGCCACCTCAGGTGTACCACGGGTATACATGCGGCAAATACTTTTAGGGCCAGTGTGTGTACGTGGCACTGTTCTGAGCTAATGACTCCTCTCATGGAGGCAGCTGAGTGCAAGTAGTTTAGTAGCTTTATAAGGGTCAGTTTAGAGTAAATGTTGCTCAGATGTTAATTTCAATTGTGTGCAGCAGGTCTGACTAATTCCCAGCTTTGCTGGGTTTAGATTTACACTGATTCAGTAATTGCTTATGGGTCTCATTTTCATGCATATGTGAAATAGACATCTGTGCAATCGTTAATCCATCCCTTTATAAGCCTTATACTGGATGCAGTTTTACCATTATGTTGGTATAAAGTACCTCTGTGTTTGGGGATTTTCTTTTTCAGTTTTAAAAAGTCACTGTTGCCTTGTTCAGCTACAGTGGTAGATGTACTGTTTTATTATACCAGAATAGTTTAAATTACAAAACTTTCCTGACTAATGACGGTAGTAATATTTGAGGAAGCTGGGAAATTTGTAAGGGATGAGCTCAGTGGTGACATTGATGAAACAAGTGAGTTTGAGGTAAAAATGCCAGACATAAGGAAAATGCAAAGGCAAGGATAACAAATATAATAATCAAATTGAAGAGTATATATGTGTCTACAAATTCTGTAAATGGATGTGATGGGTTGACCCTGGCTGGATGCCAGGTGCCCACCAAAGCCACTCTATCACTCCCCCTCCTCAGCTGGGCAGGGGAGAGAATATATAACAAAAGGCTCATGGGTCGAGATCAGGACAGGGAGATCACTCAGCAATTATGTCACAGGCAAAACAGGCTTGACTCGGGGAAATAAGTTTAATTTATTCCCAATCAAATCAGAATAGGATAATGAGAAATAAAACCAAATCTTAAAACACCTTCCCCCCCACCCCTCCCTTCTTCCTGGGCTTAACTTCACTCCAAATTTCTCTGTCTCCTCCCCCTGAGCAATGCAGGGGGATGGGGATGGGGAATGGTGGTTGTGATCAATTCGTCACACATGGTCTCTGCTGTTCCCTCCTCCTTGGGTGGGGGACTCCTCGCACTCTTCCCCTGCTCCAGTGTGGGGTCCCTCTCATGGGAGGCAGTTCTCTATGAACTTCTCCAATATGAGTCTTTCGTTGGTATGCAGTCCTTCAGGAACAGACTGCTCCAGCCTGGATCCCCCATGGGGTTACAAGTCCTGCCAGCAAACCTGCTCCAGGTGGGCTCCTCTCTCTGCAGAGACAAAGGTCCTGTCAGGACCCTGCTCCAGCGCAGGTTTCCCACAGGGTCACAGCCTCCTTTGAGCATCCACCTGCTCCAGCATGGAGTCCTCCATGGGCTGCAGGTGGGTATTTGTTCCACCATTAACCTCCATGGTCTGCAGGGGGACAGCCTGCCTCGCCATGGTCTTCACCACGGACTGCAAGGGAATCTCTGCTCCAGCACCTGGGCACCTTCTCACCTCCTTCTTCACTCACCTTGGTGTCTGCAGAGTTGTTGCTCTCACATATTCTCACTCCTCTCTCCAGCTGCAATTGCACAGGTTTTTTTCCCCCCTCTTCTTAACCACGTTCTCCCAGCGGTGCTACCACTGTCACTGACGGGCTCGGCCTTGGCCAGCGGCTGGGTTGGGGCTCGCCGGGACTTGACATAGGGGAAGCTTCTAGCAGCTTCTCACAGAAGCCACCCCTGTAGCCCCCTTGCTACCAAAAGCTTGCCACACAAACCCAATACAATGGAAATGAGTTGTATCTTGATAAAGGAGTTGTTTTGCCAACACAATAAAATATTTTTTTCTGAACAGCAAAGCTTAGCACATCCAACTTTTGCTAGAGCAGGCAATTATCCATGCAGTTTGGGTAGGATGGATCTCTTGCTTCAGAAGGATATCAGCTGTGTGTATGAATAACACTTTGGATAGGTTTAGACTACAAACTTTTGCTGTGATATCTGCATTTGTCAGTGTGAAGAAATACAGTTTCCGATTGATGCAGTTTTTATCAGAACAACTTTTACTGAAGTTGTGGTTAAATTGGGGAAGCTAATTTTTCTTTTGTGTAGTTTATTCACTGTTTATGGCATTTAGGAAGAGGCAGTGTTCACTGAGTTAAATTTTGCTGGTATGGTCTGGGTACTTAATAGGAGCACAGTGCAGGTAGGGAACAATGAAGGCTATACTAGTAAAGCGCATGTACCTCCCTAAGAATGAAATGTCCGAGCAGAGACCTGTAGGAGAACTATAGCTTATACTGGCTAGTATAGTTCAATGATTCCTGCAAACAATAATAGTTGTGGTGCCTGAAAAGCTCTTTTCCTTATACGTCTGACATTTGTATGAAAGATTTTTCTGTCATAGTTACGTTGAGTAGAGGTACTAGGGGGTTGTGTAACATAAGTCTAAATAATTTATATATTTAAATAATGTGTCCCAGCAGAACTTCCCGAAATCTTCTACTTGGCCAGTATTGTGAAGGGTGAGATTTCATCTTTTTTAATCCATGTTAGTATAATTTAGTGGGGGAGAAAATGGCTTTCCAAGATGCTTCTTTTTTAGAGTAGTTGCGTGCACGTTAGCTTTTATAATTGGTTGCTGTTACTGTTCATGACTGTTAGTGTATGTTGTCAGCATTGTAGTTGGAGACCGTCATGCCAAAAGAAGAGTCTTCTCTCATAAATATATTGTTATTATAAAGAATAATGGTACTAGCAGTAGGGTATTAGTGGCTCAACCAGTTTTGGCACCAAGGTATGTTCCTGGCACAGTTGTTCCAGTGAGGTGTTGGCACCTGTGACAAGGTTTTGTTGTTAAATGGTCATGTTTTATATACCTCTTGGCTGAAGGCTGCCAAATTCTTTGTTTGTAATAGTCTTTAAGGACTTGGAACACTAATTCCCGTTTTGCCAAAAGGACAGGCACAATAGATTGGTTCTCTTGTTTATCATATACAATCTGCAAGTGCTAATTCTTATTCTGGCAGTGCTGAAGTAAGCCTTTGATCTGTCCTTAAAAGCAGGATATTTGAATGGGTTTTTGCACTTACTCAGTGACTTTGAAAGTCCTCTGTAGATCTTTCTTGACTACTGCTAAATTAGAAGGGATGCAGTATTCCCAGCTCAATCTCTTTCCACCTAAATGCAGAACCAATGTCAAACTTTGAAGGGGATTAAACTTTTAAAGCACTCAATGTCATTAAAAGAGAGAGAGGAAAAAAAAAAAAGAGGCAGAAGTCTGATGTCCTGTTAGAAACTTTAGGGTCAGAATAATTTTTTTTTTTTTTTTCAGTAAACTTCCTTCCCCAAATCTGAGACTAAATACTTAAAAAAACCATCAAGCAGTACTGTTAACTAAGGTCTATAATTTCCCCCAATTTTGTAGTTACCAGTGTGTGTTTCACTATTGGATACTGCTGCTTTCTGCTCTTTTCTTACTTATCCAGGCTTTGAACATTTATAAACTCTTTAGAGAAAGGCTGACCAAGGGATCAGCAGCATTTACCATGGGGTCCAAGGAACTGTATGTACCCTGGGGAAACAGACCAGAAAGCAGTGAACCACTACAAGCTGTTAGTGGTTTAAGCTTGACATAAAGTGTGATGATGTCTTTGCCTTTATTCATGATCTTTTTCTCTAGCTTTTTAAAATTAATTCTTGGAAAATTCCCCTTCTACTGTTATTTTAAGAATATGGTCCTAGTTTCAGTGAGTTCTATTTTTCTTCAGCAAGTTTATGTTAGTTTTCTAGAGCTATTCACCTGAACCACATGTTTTGAAATGCAGTAAAAAAAATAATCTTCCGTCTCTGACAATAGTTACAGTTTGGGTTTGGGTTTTTTGTTTATTATGTTTATACCTGTTTATACATGTTGCTGAATTAAAGGCAAGATAAGATCTAAGAAAAGCACCTAATACGTGAGGCATTGAACCATTTCTTTCATGGTAGTTGTAATTCACATAAATTATATTTCTGCATTTCACTAGCCCTTGAATATTATGTATCTTTCACAGTAACTTTAGTGGAGTTTGTTTGTTGTGTAGGACCGAAGTTAACTGCAGCGTTCATCTGGAGTCTCAGAAAACCTTTTAGGGCTCATGAGCCTACGTTCCAGAATGTTGTGAATGTGAGGACCTAGATCTTGTATACTTCAAATATAATTTGAAAAGCTGTAGTGAGTATAGAAGTTTGATGGACTCAGCACAATAGTTGTTGTTGCTGGTATGCACTGAACTTTTGTAAACATTGTTGAGTCTTGTACAGTTTAGATAAGACATGAATAATCAACTGGAAATGAATGTGAGAGATTTTTATTATGGGACAATAGAATGTAACACACAGGGATTCACGCAAAGATACTTTCGATAGACTTTAATGAGGAGGACAAAATTTTGCAGTAGTTTGGAGAGCAGTGTAGGAAACTGAAATATTACATAATTGTCTAGAGGCTCATGCCCTTTAAAACAACCTTTAACCTTTAAAAACAAAGCAAGGAATGGATGTACTGTAAATGTCGTCTTATGTGATTTTGCCAAATTATTTGGAAAGTGGTACTACTGTCTTCTAATGACATAGTCAACATCATTGACTACATCAGAAAAACAAGACAGAAAATGATTAACTAGGCATCTCTCTTAATAGCAGTATATTCTTTCTGTGAGACAACTGCTTGGAAAAGAAGTGCTGTGTGTTATCATGTTTCCATGTTTCACTTTCGAACTTGAGAGATAATAATAGGCTTTGAAAGAGGTATCTATGATAACTACCTTAACTTCATTAAAATGTTAAATGTATCTAAAATTAGTTGACTCTCTTCTGTTTAGATAAGTTTCAAGATAATAGATATAGAGAGAACATAATGCTTTATCAGGATGAAGTGCTTTGAAATTCCTGAAAGGGAAGCATTATTCAATTCTTTAAACAGATATGAAGTGCATCTAATGAGTGAGTTTGACCAATGAGTAAATACTAATTTTCTGCGTTATTTGACTTGAATTTTCAAGAACTTCAGGCCCAGGTCTGAACCAGCGGAGTGAAGTAAATTGACTCGTAGGGAGATGGGGAGTGTAGATCTGTTTTAGGCTTCAGTACAGTCTTCTCATTGTAAACTAGCATTACTGCAGCTTATTGAGTTAGTATGAAAATACAGGGGATGTAATAATTTAAATACAAATGGATGACTGCATCTTTAGACTGTATCACTAACTTTGTATCAGACAAATAGCATGGCAAGTGCCATGTTCTCAGCATGCAAAATGGAAACAGTATTTTCCATATCAAGCTTAATATTTTTAAAGAGCTTTTGAAACTTTAGAATGGGGAAGTTATCGAGTCCATGGTGTTGCAATGCAATCCTTATTGAGAGTGTTTGTTTTGATGTTTGTAATTGATCTGTTGAGCGAACTTCGTCATCTCATCTTAATAATGTGGCAAGACTTCCGTCCACAGAGACACAAGAACAGGAAAGTGCACTTGTGCCAAAATCAAGATCAAGTATTATACAGCACACACATATAAGACAGATGTTTTTATCTGGGCCTGATGTGGGAGGGATTCTGTTTAACCTGTGTTTCATCTGGTCTGGATTAACACATCAAGTTCTTCCTTTTTTTTTTTTGCTCACTGTTGTTGTCACATTCGCAGTAGCTGATTTTTACCTATATGGATGCCTCTGGCCATGACTTCTGTATCTTGGGGTGAAAAAAATGCTTTTCTCCAAGAAAAAGATTGTGGAGCAATTTTTAATATATGCATCTCATTCTACATTTTGTCCTTTAAGCATAGGTGAGAGAGTAACTTGAACAAAACTATGCATATCTTTAAAAAGTGAACAAAGACTATGTTGTGGTGGGATCAGGTGGTTGGAGTCTTGACAGTTAAGCAAACTTTCTCATTTGCAAAAAAGGGATAGCTGGGCTTCCATGCTCTGTTTTGGGGGTTTGGGTGGTGGATTTTGTTTGGTGGTTGTTTTTTTTTTTCTTTTAAACACCTGTACAGTAAGGATTAACAGCTTAACTTTTCCCGGTTCTTCACCTTTAATATACAGGGATGCATGTAGTTTGTCTGTTAGCTACATTTTGTCAACACTCTTACAATCACTACATCCTTTTCACAGCTTCATTTGGAGTTCTTGATAGTGTCCAGCTTAAGACTTAGGTGTAACTCGCAACTGTTACTTTCAGATAAGGTTCTTGCAATAGCTACCTAACACATCTGTATAACTTACAGACTTCAAAAAAGTCTGTTACACTAAAAGTACAGTTTTCTTTATATATTCTGTGGGTGCTTTTGTGACTTTGCTGTTCACATTACTGTAGTATGTAGGTTATTATAGAATCATAGAATCGTTTAGGCTGGAAAAGGCCTTTAAGGTCATCAGGTGCAACTGTAAACCTAACACTGCCAAGTCCACCATAAAACCATGTCCCTAAGTGCCACATCTACATGTCTTTTAAATACCTCCAGGGATAGTGACTCAGTAGAATTCCTTAGGGAAACAGAGCAAGTAATACTGCCATTGGTTTTGGTAGATGGGGAAATGGGGCATCAAGAAGCATTTAAAAACGTCATCAAAGCAATTTGTGCTAAAATATGAACAGGAATTGAGGTCTTTCCCAGGTTATATGCCCTGTTTGTATCTCTTGTTATATTAATAGTCCTTAGTATTTATATCTTGACTTACTGTTTGTGGAAGTTCAGTATTGAAGCCTGTAGCACTGAAAGGCTGCTAGACATTTCTATTACATTTAAGCTCTGAATGGTTTTCTAGAAACATTTGTAATGATTTTTGGTTTCCTACTTCTCCACACATGATAAAATTTGGAGTCTGTAATTCTTCCTGGGAATCAAATTCTGTACTTCATAGCTCTATTTTGTATTTTCATGTGTTTAATTTTCTGAACATTAAAATAGTAATATGTAGTAGAAATGCAAATGACCAGTAAAATTAAGTTTACATATGTTGCTGATGATTTGCTCTGCGTATTTGTTATTCTTAATTTACGACTGTGCCTTTCAAGCAGATTTGCAAGGGTTAATACAGGTAGAGTTCCTTCTAACAGAACAAACTGGAAGCACTTTTTTTTCCTTGTTATGAATTAATGTGGAATTTCTCATTTGACCATGCTCGGTATGACAGTGAAAATGTACAGTTTTACTACTGTATTGCCAAAGATAGAGTTGTCTTCATTTGTGAAGAGATGAAACTGGTATTTATGAGCCATCTTTGAGCAGATGCAGCTTAACTGTACTGGGTAATAGAGGCTCCTACTTGAAAGAGATGAAACTGTTTCAATCAGCTATTTTAATACTCAGAGCTTCACATCATGACATAAATGCTTCTTTGAATCTTGGTACCAGTATGCATATTCCTTCTCGTGTGTATACTTTCCTAAGGGTGTATGTAATTTCTGGATAATTTTTTCTTTTTTGTTCCCCCCCCCCCAAGATATAATTGACCCGGCTATCCTGCGTCCCGGTAGACTGGATAAAACACTCTATGTGGGTTTGCCACCACCTGAAGACCGACTTGCTATTTTAAAGACCATCACCAAAGTGAGTATTTAGAAATAAAAGATTTATCTTGAAGCTGGGCGGAATGATTTAAGACAAATTAAATTTTACATAGAATTGCAGGATCCTGTCTCATGAAATACTTTCAGATATTACATGAGGTCGTAAAAAAAACCCATTAGCCACATCTGCTGTTAAATTTGTTCTGAGACTGCAAAGAGTTGATAAATCTTCAGTAAAGCAAACCTGTTAAACATATAAGCTGCTACCTTTATAGTCACAGTTTGAACAGATTTAATTAAAAGATTACTATCTGTGTGAGTAATGGGCCTAGAAGTGTTTTGTAAGCTTTTTTTGAAGGGGGTTCCACACATTCACCAAAATGATTCACGAGCTCCAGCTGTATTTGCTCAACAGTAATTATCACACTTAATTGCCTTTAGGACTAAAGGAAGCTTGTGATGATAGAGGTTGTAGGTGAAATTAAATACGAAAATGTAAAATATCTGCCTTCATGGGTACTCCCTGTGGTTAATGGCACGTTCTGCCACTTCAGAGATTCAGATTATAGAATTCTATGTGAGTATTTCTCTAAGTACGATACAGCAGTAATGAAGGCAGTAAAAAAAAGAATATACAAAGCATTATGAATAACTCGCATATCTCCTATTTTTTCCAGTAGATCAACATTGATTGTTAAGAGCAAGTGTCCTATCATTCTTTTTTTGAGCTGCAAAAGAGACCAAGTCTCCACTATAGAGAAAAGATAGCACTGTACTATGAAAAGTGTGGCAAAAATTATTTAGCAAATTTGTGAAGATGCAATTCAGACTTGCGTAATCATAAAGTTGTGGTGTAGGTGACAGTTAATCCCATAGGAGAATTCAGAAAGCAATAACTCATTCAAGCATGTTCTTTCATGCCAAAATGGTTGTTCAGAAGTCAGACTCTCATTACAAATTTAGGATGTTAGACTTTCCTTCTTTTGTTCTATGTATTATTTCATGGAGGGAAAAAAGTAAGTATGCCCCGATTTGCTATTAGTAGTAGATCAGTTTATTAGTTTTCTAAAACCATTTATAAAAAAATTCATTTCTACTTATATAAAGTTTTACAAAAACATTTCCGTTAAAACTTTTTACAACCCTGTTCTTAAAGATGGTTGCCTTCTAAAAGACCATGATAAAATTTGAGTGTAACATCCATGAATCATTTTTCAAACATACTGTAAGGAATTATGGGTTTTATTTTACCAATTTATTTTTAAAGATAACTCGTTTTTTTAAAAAAATTGGGCTTATATGATTGTTCTGACTTAATACAACCAACCTTGTTCTTCTGGAAGAAGTGGGTAGTAAGGGTCAGTCACTAGACTGTCTAAACAGAGCAGAAGGGTTCTGGCACAGAGTTTACATCTGCTCTGTTCTTTAACATACAGGTGTTGAGCCTTGCTCTCCCTAATTTTTGCTGGAGAATCTTTGGAGATCTGTAACTGTCTCAAGTGCTGTCACTGTAATTAGTGGTATAGCAAAACAGTGCAGCAAAGCTTGGTGGAAGACTTCATGGGAGGGGAAGGTGGCATTAAACAAAGCTGATTTCCCTCACTCTCATGGATTTCACTTGCTCACACTCTCACAGCCACACATGGGCACCAAGATGCCTTCATGCATGTGGCAGTGCCAGGATCACTTGGGTGCAACACCGAGGATAAGGAACTCTGTGTTGAGGCCTCCCTTCATTTCCTGGCTTCCTTTTGACTGGCGATGACAAACTGTTTGTTGGAGAGAACTGTTTTCTAGATTGCCTTTAAGAATCAAACTGTTCAGAATCATGCTTACTTCAGCTGCCATAAATCCTGGGTGAGGTTGCCGAAAAGTGTCTTTGCTCCCTCCTTCTGGGAATCCTTATGGCTACAGTCTATCATCCTGTTGGGACAACACCAAGAGGAGTGGCACATGTGATGTGGTAACCTTGTCATTATCTTGTTATCAGAGCATATTTGTCTTCTGCTGACAAACCATCTTTGCTGTGGCCTTATCTGATTATGGGCCTTCTTGTGATGTAAGCAACGCATTGCATAGTGTTTACCTGCCTGGTTCCTGGGGATCCTGTCCTTGGTTATCAAGGCCATGTTATTTTTGGAATGCCAGATACTTCCATGCCTACTTAATTTATACCAGTCTTAATATTTTGGTTCCAAATCTTTGTAGTGAGTTAGGTGTTAAGTCTTTGATGGATTTTTTTTTCTCAGTTCTTAATTGAGAGGCCAGCGGAAACGAGATACTCTCTGAATGAGTCTTTCCTTGCACGTTTCTGTGTTCATTCCATGAGGAAGCTGGTGCTGTTCTCACTTTGCTACTTCTGCAGTCACCAGAGTTCTCGTAAAGCCAAGCAAAGATTTGTATTTCTAGTGTTAAGAACAAGAAATAAGTTGTTGTTTTCTTTAAAAATGTTTAGGAGTTATCTGCAAGAAAAACATGGAATATGGAGGGGGGAAAATATCTTAAATTAATTGAAACACCTTATTTTTTTGTCAGACTTCATCCATTTGTTTACAGGAACACTGGCTTAAATATGTGCTCAGGGCTAGATAAAACAAAATGTTTGGTGCAGATGTGAGTGGCTTTTGGTTGACAGTATGCATTCCCAGAAATCCCCAAGGAATACATGCACAGGATGTAGAAGCTGAGAATTGTTGCTGAGGGAGAACATGGATGCTTACAAGGGCAGTGTGAGGAACAGAAAAGGGACTTACGGGGAGGAATAGGTTGTAAGGAAGACAGCCTAAATGTAGGTTGAAGCTTTGTTGTGAAAGAGTTTTATTTCAGTTAACTTGTACAAATCAGTCATTTTCAAATCGCATATTAATTATGCAAGAGAAGCATGTCTTCACATGTTTAAGTTACTCATGGACCTACATTCCTGCAAGCTCTATCAAGCTTCTCTGGTGCACATACTGCTGAGCTTGTCTCCAGGGTAGGCAGATCATCCCACTCGAAAAATGCCCATGTATGTTGCTACTCAAAGCAATAGGTAAAACATTTATTTTTAGCAGAGAAGATGTCTCTCTGGCTTGCAGTCTTGTACAACAATTACTAAAGTATCCCACATGAAATTGTATGAAATTGAATGAACCTTGTTTCCATGTTCAAGTCTGTCCTTTCAAGATGCGTCAAAATCAGGCTATTTCTTTGTCATTTTGTTGGGCTGTTGTGGTTTTTTTCCCCCTTTCTAACTGGTGTTCTAGCAAAGATTCATTCAAGATTCTTCCCTTACTCTGCCTAGTCCTTGATTGTTCTACTGTCTGTTAAATACTCATGGGTTTTAACTTGCCAGTTACTATACTTTCTTTCTCTTGAAGGTATTGTAGGTATGTGCTATATTAGTTCACCTGAAGAAGTCAGAAAAGAATTACATGAATTTGTGCATTTCAGTCAAATGAGTTTCTGGCAGAAATATATCAATTGTATCAAAATGTGTCCTTTCATGTCTAAACTCAGGTATTGTTTGATACCATAGACACTTAGAATGTCTGCACTACCATGACATTACTTTATTGTTGTCTAAGGTTAACACGGAGATCTCCATGCTTACAGCATTTGAAAATTTTGTTGGCTAGTTTGAAATACAATTAATAATGTTGTTTGATATTTTTTGCTGTTGGAGATGCAAAAATAATAACAAAAGAAACAACTTCTGGGATCTTTGTGGAGGAAGCAGTAATAATATGGAAGAGTAGTGTCAAAACGTCTACAAGAATGTCTACAGTATATGTAAACTTTTATGAAAACCAGAACAGAAAACTTCTAAGTTTGAAAATGTATGTCTAGAACATAAAAGATATACAATTAATTCAGTCTTAAAGATGATAAGACTAAATCTACATGCTTATTGCTTAGCTATTTGATTTCAACACATAGTAAAACTAGAGGAAGTTCAGCTAAACAATGCTGTTGATGTAACCACCTACTTAAGGCATGTGCACATATGGAATAGTGTCAGCGTTACATTGCGCTGTGACAGACTGGCCATCTTTTTTTCAGAGAAAATTTAATCTGTTGGTGGGAAGTTAAAATTTAGCATTACTTATTATTTCATAATTAAATGTTTTTAAGACTGCTTGTCCTCCTTGTTGGTTTGAGATTAAAAACGTTAATGTTTGTGGATATTTCAGAGAATTTGTCAGACCCCTATATGATTCCTGATTGATGAAACTTAATCACTTTGAGGATGGCATGTGTAAAAAATAATGTTTTCTTATCTTCCTCTTTCTATCATCTCAACTTTTTTAGAATGGTACCCGGCCTCCACTAGATATTGATGTAAGCCTTGAAGAAATTGCTTACAGTCAGCATTGTGATTGTTATACGTGAGTAGCTTCTCGTTTTGACTTTAATGTGCAGTGCCAACAGTCTTCTCAGGCTTGATAATGCATGTTATGTTGTTATTTTTAGAGGATCGCTTAACTTTCAGGGTTTATATGCCTTATACTGTTTTTCTTGCTTTCACTTGTGCTTTTTTCCAAGAAGTTGGTAGGAATATATGGATGCTAAAGGTTTTTTTTATGTGGAATAGTCCTCTTCATGTTGTACAGATCAGCAGAGGCCTCTTGGTTTTGCTTGGTTTTATTTTATAATTCTTGCATAATCTGAGGATAAAAGAGCCCTCTTTAACTTGTGGACCCATATACGATGATGATGAAAGCAAATTGGTTAAACAACCATAACCAACTTGTTCTGTCACACAGTTGAAAGCAATGTGTTTGACAGAGTCGTGAGGGCCTATTTCAACTTGTGCTTTGAGAATAAAGTTTGTTTTTTAGGAAAGCTTGATAGCTGTATCTGTCAGAATAATTCGCAACTGTGTTCTACAAAACTTAATAAAGCTTTAATCTATTAAATGAATTATTAATAGTTAATGATTTTCTGGAGTTCACAAAAGGTAACATTTATGACATGCTGCTTGTCACAATACTGCTTTTGAATCTTAGAAATGGAGGCTATCAGCAGTAATGACTTTGAGTTTGTCATACTTGGGAAAGATGAGTACTTTTTCTTTGCCCCTTTTGCTCACTGTCTTTTTTTGGTAGGTGCGGCGGGTGGTTTTTGGTATTTTGGGGGTTTGTTGGTTATTTTTTGTTATGTTTGGGTTTGTTTGTATTTTGGAGTTGGTTTATTGGTTTTTTGTTTGTTTGTGGGGTGGGTTTTTGTGGTGATATTTGGTTGGTTGATTGGGTCTGTCTCCCTTTTTTTTTTTCTTTTTTTTTTTTAAAAAAACAGCAGTATTCCTAGCCCCCTAAAATGAAGCATGGGGGGTTAATTGCAAAAATTTTCTTCGGTTCAGTGACTTGCAAGTTATGCCAGGGTAGGTTTAGGGTGGATATTAGGAAAAAGTTCTTCACAGAAAGGGTTTTGAAGGATTGGAACAGGCTGCCCAGGGAAATGGTGGAGTCGCCATCCCTGGAGGTATTTAAAAGACGGGTAGACGTGGTGCTTAGGGACATGGTTTAGTGGTGGTTTTGGCAGTGTTAGGTTGATGGTTGGACTTGATGATCTTAAAGGTGCCTTCCAACCTAGACAATTCCATGATTCTATGAAGGCTTGTGAAAAGTTCAACAGCTGAAAACCGGAAAGAAATATTTAGAAAGACTGATCTGACCATGTTTTGTGGATATTATTACTTTAAGAGCATGTTAACTGTTGATGCAGCTTTGAGCAAGGCAACTTCCTTTTGTAATAATGGGTAATTCCATTTGAACCTTTTATAAGACCGATACAAAAAAAACCAACCGTATCATGTTCCCACCATGTGGCACAATATTAATCAATCCTTTGGCATTTTTAAGGATGCTGTGTGGTATTTTTGCCTCTTCTCTTGCTTATTATTTATTTGATCATAATGTGTGGCTAAAATCTGGAGGACATCACTCCGTAACAAAGGGCTTGCAGCACTAGGTAGTCCTCAAACCTCTTTACAATGTTCTTAAGATGAACCTTTACGACAGGACAAGGAGTCTCTTACCATCATTTGTGGTGTCTTACCTTTCTATATGCCATCAGCAAAAGACGAGGGAAATTTATCCTAAAATAACCTATTCTGTTTGAATCTGTAGAGGAGCAGACCTTTCTGCTCTAGTGCGAGAGGCTTCAATTTGCGCCTTGAGACAGGAAATGGCCCTGCAGAATACTCAAAGCAAGAAAGGTAAGAAAGCTTTAAAAAAATCAATTATTGATATGAATACAGTCAAATATGAATATATCATTACAAAAATAAATACATTTAATTGAACAGTGAGAAGATAAATGGAATGTAAAGTATTTAAGGTAGTTCAAGACAAGCATAAAGGTGTGCGTGCTGCACCTAAATGACTGATGACTTCTGAGCCAAACAAAAATTGTCAGATTTGTTTCAAGGAACACATAAGCATCTTTGAAGTAGATATAGGGGAGAGTACAGGGAAAAATGGTTATGCTGGAGGTTCAGCATAATTTTTTTTTTCTAAAAGAATTGAACCTTGTAACCTTAAAGAAAAGTTTATATTAAATGGTAGTTTAAACTGACAATTTATATACTATACTGAGTAAGTCTTTGCCAAATTTCCACATCACTACCAAAGACTAATTATTCTGACTGATTTGCAGATTTGAGTACAGTTGTGACTGCATACATACCATTGGCACACAATTGTATTGTGTAACTGAATACATGGATCCAGTAATAATGGCACTAAGAAAATCTGAGTCACACTTTTACCCTTAGGTGTTTAGCTCATCAGTGGCTCTTGCCAGGACTTTAACATGCAGTCATAAATTGTTTCAAGTACAACGTTCGCCCTTTCCGTATCTCTCTGCACTTTAAGTTGTATTTCCCTGTTTTTTAAATTATTGGTTTTTTCTGCGCAGATAGGAAAATGTAATTGGAAACTGAAACTCTTCTATACAAAATGTGCGTGTATCTAGATTTTTTTCTAGTAGTTTTGTTTGTTATTTTACCCTTAAGTCAAAATGCAAAGCTAAGATGGAATTGTGACTTTTCAGATGATGTCCTTGGAAAATATATTAGGCTTTCATTATGCCTCTGATTTCTAAGAACCATGCTGTAATTTTAATTGCTTTGAATCATTCTTTTTGATCTAGTGCATATCCAGTCTCATCTGGTTTTTTTAACAGTAGGTTAACAGAGCAGAATGTTTGTATTTCTTCTTTGAGGGAACTAGCATGTTCATTTAGGGGGAAGGGGAAGAAACAAATTATAAAAACCTTCACTTTCCCATTTGGCTTGCTGTAGATGGAAAATACTCTTGATTTGAGAGGAAGTTTCTGAATTTATTCTGTTCATTTTTATAATTACCCAGAATACAGTGGGCTTTATTGAAAGATGTTCATCACTTGAATTCAGCCTTCACATTTAGGATTGCAGCCTAAGCGCGTATTGTGTGGGTGTGTTGGCAGCCAGCAAGTCCATAATATATGCATAGCTTGATCTGCATGTTTATAGCAGCTGCTTGTTTGGGATGTCCTTGGGTTTGGATTTCCAGTATGTCAGCCCTGGCTAGTATGAAAGTGTGTAAGTGGTTTCTGATTTGAGACTTTGTTCGTTTACATCTTCAGAAGGGTATTGTGTGTACACAGACTGGAGAATTTCTTCTTTCAGTGCTACCAAAGGATATGCACAACTGACTCCCCTCCCATGCACTGTACATGACTGTAGATGGGTACTGCGTGTCCTCATCAGTCAGTACTTTAGAATCACTTGGCTGAGAGCAGGGCTGCTCCTTTCCATTCATGTAGAAACTCTCTTGCAACTTCCTTGTTGTACATGGTACTTTCCCTCTGGAATAAATTCAGGAGTGTGGGTTTTCTTAACACTCAACAGTAGTTCACTTGAAGGGACTTTTTTTTATAGTGAAGTAGAAAGGTATCATATTTGTGGTATTTCTTCTAGGAATCCATAAGTTCTACTTCCAACTTGAACAGTCCTAGGAGAGCTGATCATGTTAGTTGCTGTGGTCTGGGAGTTGCCATATATTGCAGTTTGTCTGGGGGAAGGAGGAGTTGAAATCCTAACAAAGATTGGGCAGATTTTCAGTTTTGTGAGGTCCCTCTGGAGTTCCTCATCACTGGCCCAGCATTTGCCCAGAAGAGTTCAATATCATTTGCAAACCTGGCGTTTTCACTTCTGGCTCCTTTTTCCAAACCACTGATAAAGATGCTGCATAAAATTGGAACCCTACTACTGCCCATTACATATCCTGCTTACCTTTGGGTGAACACCATCTGGTTCTGCTGACTTACAGTTAACATCCTAACTGCTGACCCATTTTATTTTAATACTTGCTGTATATTTATTCTGATTAGATCTAGTCACAAAGAATGGACGGGGTATGAGAATCTCTTGACACTTTCAGCTGAAAAGACAAATCCAGAGAATTCATTGACCTTATCCCCGAGTGTCCCTTTTTGTATATTGCTTTTTAAAAGATAGCCAGTGACCCCACATCACCTGCATAGTCTGTAAAAGTGATCTTCTTAAGGGTCTATGAGACTTCTCGTTACAGCAGTTAAGAGAGACTGTAGTTTAACAACTACACTTAAAGTGAGATTAAAGTTTTCTATCTTTGCAATTGAATTTGAAAAGCAAGATCTGATCCTTGTTTGATATTTTCAGATTAAGAGGAAAGGGAAGCAGCTATCCCTCACTAATCTATGTAAACAGGAACAAAACAATTTCATATTTGGTTTTTAAGTACTTAGTCTTATTTTAGAAAGATTATACCTGTTGAGATACTTCATTATTTTAATTTATCATTAATTTATCAATATAAATTGTTTTAAATAATAAATCATTCATACCTTCTTATTCAGACTAAATGATTTTGTCATCAGAAATCAAGACAAACTATGTTAATGCAAGTAGCCAAGATATGGATTACTGACAGCTAAATTCTCCAGTGTCAAATGTGCCTGCTTTTCTCATGCAATAAGCGTGAAGTAGCCTAACTTACTTTCAATGAGAGGTAAACTACTTTACCTAGCAGTATGTAAAAGTATGCTTATACCTTGCCATAGCTAATACTCTTACATTAATATCACAGACTGTTTCACCTTGTTTTTTTCTAATGACCACATCCTTAACAGTACTGATCTTCCTAGTTGATTAATGCTGTTTTCTCCTTTACCCTTCCTCCCTCCCTATAGTGGAGGCTATATATTGTTTTACAATTTGATTAAAAAGTTACAGGCTTGAAAACAAAAGTGAAAGCAAAATAAAATTCTCAGTTTCATTTTATTATTTTATGGAGTTTTGATGACTCAATCTTAAAGTAATTTGGCTTTTGTGAAAGACCAAAGTTGAACACTTTTTTTTTTTTTCCTTACTATAAGTAGTGTTTCCTTGGGGAAATAAGTTAAAAAGCTGATATTTTAAATCTACATCTTTGTTTATACTGGTATATCTTTATATATGGTAATAGGAATCTTGAATAAGAGCTTCAGAGAACTGAGATGAGAAAGAACAGCAAGGTTCTATGTTAAGTTCAGTGAACTTTAACCTTTAACTTGCTTTTAAAGCAAGTACTGATAGTTGTAGACTATTTTCTGTTCTGTTCTATACCTGAAACAAGTCTGCATCTTTAATTTAGTGCCTTCCATTTGCTGTATAGTCTTTTGCTATATCAGCAGAAGATTTTTGTTAAACTCCAACATCAAATATATTAATAAGGAGTCTTAACAGTTTTTTCATGTCAGCACATCCTATTTCACATTACAAAGATGTATGCAAAGGTAGTAGCAGTACATATCTGTGGAAGCAACAAGTGTCTTAATGAAACACATTAAAAAAATGCACCAAATTGACTCTAAAGACATACTTTTTGTACCTCATATCTCTGCATAATGTTAGCACTGTAATGAATCTGTATAGTAGTGGTATCTTGGGATTCTTAAGTCTAAACAAGGCGCTTGTGAGAGCAGAGGAATCCATGATTTATTAGAGGTATGCTTACATTTAAGCATACTAAAAAAACCTGTTCAAAAAGTTATGATTAGGAATAATTACTGTGGATAGCTGCACCCAGGTCAAAAAGACAATTTACATAAATTTAAACACAGGGAGCTGTTATGAGTGAAAGCTTTCATCACTTCTGGGTAATGCCAGACAATGCAATGATACGAAGTAAATTATTTAGGAATTGAGCATCCTGTAGTAGAATTGGAATAGTAACGAACACTCTGTAGGGAAGCTTAATATTTAATCTGTATGGAAAATAAAGCCCAGAATTGGAAGCAGCAGGATTTGAGGCATTCACTTCCAGAAGGGTTAGGGGACTTGAATTCTAACTGGATTTAATGTAAGCTGCAGTTAACTCGGCATCTTCGAAAATTAAATTCCCAATCTGCAGGTGGAAACATTAACACCTAAAATAACTTTCTGAAACAAGTTAAGTATTCTTTGGCTTAAGGTGCAAGGGAGAGAGGGATTAAGATCTTGCCTAAAATCATAGACAAGAGGCTACATAAGAGTTCAGGTGTTTACAACACTACTGAATTAGGTCTCATCCAACTGACAAGCACATGCAGTTAGTTAGGTTTTCTAAATGCTGCCTGGAAATACATGCAACAATCTCAATTGTCACGTACCTGCAATTTTGGTAACTTATTATGCATTGTTCTTTAAGGAGAAATAAAGATTTCCCGTAAACACTTTGAAGAAGCTTTTAGGAAAGTGAAATCTTCAGTATCAAAAAAGGTAAGATAAGCTTCAAGTATGTAAGACTTACTACTCCCCTGGAAAGTATACTCTTTTTGTGCTGGAGACTGGTGGGAACGGTTAAGGTTGCAGTATACTCGTATGTATTTCAAACTGACAGTACCTGTTTCTGCATTAAACAAACCTGATGCTTTTTTACAAGGTTAGAAATTAAAGGACTCCCTTTTCAGCTGTAGATGATGCATTGCATGTAGATGGATTACCATGCTATCAAGGTTATCTTTTAGTATGACACCTTGGACTTCTCTCTGACATTCCCGGATTAGCTATTGACCTGGCCCTAACCTCTTAACTGAAAATTCCACAGGCGTAAAAGTCAAAGCCTTTAGAGTGCACCACACCTTGCAACCACCGTTTTTCCCCCCTTGATGGATCTGACACCCAAAGATGCTCAACCATTTCTGTTAATGTGCAAAAGACATCATTTTGAGATAGAAGACAAAGTGTGTTTTATGTCCTTAGTTATTTCTTATCAGTCTTTTTGTTATTTGCATTTGTCAAAGAAGTTTGTTTTAAAGGTTTCCTTATGACCTGTTCTTTTTAATGACTGAAAGGAAAGCCGTTCAATCATCTTAATTACTATAATTTAGAGTTAATATATATAGGAATTGTTATTGCTGCAGAGCTTTTGTGTATAGGTCTCTGTGGTGCCAAGAATGTGCTGCAGCCAAAATACATTAATATATTCTCTGGCTAGTGTTCAAAGTGAAAAGTTAACTAGTTAATTATTTCCCTTCGTTATTATTGTATGTTGATGGTCAGTAAACTTTTCTAAAATTTAAAAGAGATCTTGTGCTCCAAGACCCTTTAAAGATGGTGTTGGTGGTTGTTTTCTTCCCCTTTGCTAATAACTGACCAAACAGTTCAGAAGCAGCAGCCACAAAAACTTAAAACACCTCCTCTAACACAGCAATCAGTAGTAAATATTAGGACATACTCCTTCTTGGTTCTTAAGAGTTAACTAGAAATGTCATGCTGCACCTCAAAGACAGGTTAAATATCACATGTCTCAGAGCCCTATTTTTCAGTCATATCCATCTGAGGAATTGTCAGGTATTTTGAAATAGCTTTTGGAGTACAAGATACTCATCTCCCATTTCTAGATGCTACTTCCTATCTGCTAGACAAATTCAATCTGACAAAAACTCTCTCCACATTTTCCTATGAATACCATAAAATAAGAAGAGCTGCATCTCACTGATTTAGTGCTTCTAACTCTTCATTTGCCTCCCATATACATCTCTGAGTTCAGTTAACTTCCTTTTGGTTTAATTGGTTGACTTGAGACAAACCAAAATAAGTTGTTCTTGAAGCTATGGACACACATCACCTTCTGAAGCCAGTTATTTTAGTGGAAGTTAACATCTTTTAAGTATTCTGTTTCTCAAAACTTATTTTGAGTGACTGTTGAAAAGGAACAAGGAAGAGTTACTAGTTAGACTAGCAAAAGATCTTGTCTGCTCATTTTGGCAGAACTAGGTGAGACAGTAAAGTGTCAATTCAGCAGCTCCCCTGGTAAAGAAGGCAGTATCTTAGTGAAGCTGCAATCTGAACCTAGCATGGCAATATTAAGTGTAAGAACTCTGCCAAAGGCTTCTGTTAATTCAGTCATTAGTGACTATCACTGGAGAACCTCATTTATGAACCCGAGTAGAAGGGTTTTCTTTATTTAGATTTTTGTTTGTAAACGTTTTAAAATATAGCTAGTGGTTCATATAAGTGGTTTCTGTCACCTTGTTAAATAATGCATATAAAGTCACTTTTAAACATTGCATGATTTTTTCCATTGTCTGAAGTATTTTTTTCCTCTTATCTTGACACTGTTAGGATCAAATAATGTATGAAGAGCTGCATCAGTCACTGTGCAGGTGATACTTTTGGACAATTCCCAAAAGAGACTTACTCTGCCTTGGTGGAAAGGTTTGTGATACCTGTGCCTGATGAAGAGACACGCTGGAAAGAAGCTGTACTAAACCTCTTTCAACTTTTTAAAGTATACCTGAAAAAAGGTCATTGTAACCTACTGCTATAAACCATCCTTAATTTAACTATTTCCATAATAAAAGATACAATACATGCTTCCTGCTTACCACCATTTACATTTTAAAAATGAATGCTTTTAGTGCCAAAGAGCTAATACCATTCTGATCTATTTGGTGCCCTTAATCAGAAAACCCTCAGAGGCAGAGAGGCTGACCATTCAAAGTGTTTATACTGCTCAAATGTCTGTTTTCAACCATAAATGAAAACAGCTGTTTTCAAGAACAAGGAATCACTGGGAGAACAGAGCTGAGAAAGTAGACTGGGAAAGTGCTACACTGTATATTATCATACCATTAATAACGCCCTTCTCAAATACAGTGACACATTATGGTTGTGCCAACACAGGTTCTCAGAGCTTCTAACAGCTTCCCTTCACCTTATCAAAAGGAACTATCCACAGATGGCAAGCTGTCTTAAAGTTATCTAGGAGACAGTAAAGTTTGGAAACCTGAGAAGTACTATTTAACAGCCACCTAAGAAACATTTGAAACACTAAGTTATCTAACAAGCTGGGTCTTAAATCTGCAAGAACGAAAAATTGTATTACGGATTTGAATTTCTTAACTCAACTGTTTTGATATCCTCTGGAGGAACGAAAACGTTACTGTTTAACCTTCAAGTTTTGTTTTTTTTTTTTTAATTTGTTTCTAAGATGGAATTTCTTGTATTTAGGGTCATAACTTTCAGTATCAGCAAACTGGGAAGTATCTGAGTTAAGACAAAACACTGAGATGTGACAGATGTGGAGCAATTAATTTCTGAAACCCTACAAGCCTTCATGGATTTTTTTTTTTAGCACTGTCGTTCTATGAAGTTCTTGAATCATTAGTCTCTGTTACCATCTTTGATCAGTCTTACTCTTCCTAAAAGCACTGCAAGGATCAAGCATCAGAAAAGTAAATGGATGATTTCTGCTAGCAAATTTCATAGAAATTCTTTTAAGTTTAAAACTTATTTAAAGTTTGGTGTTAATAAAGTCATGAAATGTAAAACATAGCAAAACAGCTTTTGTAAGCAACACTTACTCTGCAAGCATCCCACTATTTATTTTAACATTTGAGAGGGAGATCATTTAATCTCCTACTTAAATCATAATTAAAACAAATTGCCATGCTTTGCTAGATGTGGCCCTGAACAACTTGATGTAACTTTAAGACTGACCTTGCCTTGAGAAGGAATAGTGCCTTATGTCTTAGATTCTTCTCTGAATTGCCCTCTGACAAATCTTACACGTTTTTCCCAAGGGTAAATGTGGAAAGCTATTACAAATAATTAATCACCACAGACTTGTGTTTTAAAAATACTGACACTCATGGCAGCTAGTACTTACCACTGTGATTTTTGCACAACATCATGGTATGATACTCCCTCCCTCTTCTAGGGGAGCCTGAGACTCTGACTCAAGTTGTAGCTCATATGATTAACAAATGAAGTCCCTGCATATAAAGCAGAAGATGTGTCTGCTTGCAAGTCAGGCTTGGAGCTTCCAGAATTACTGTGATTTCCAGAAACGCAAGATAAAGGATTATCATTTTATCTGAGTAGTTTCACCTGTGGATGTTCATTACCATGAAGCAATGCAATTAATACATATCAGTTAAGTGATAAACCTTAATATACAGTCATACCTAGATGTCATGTACAGAGCTATACAGGAACTACCTATGTAACAAACTTGTTCCTGTTTTAGCTCTAAATCTATAACTTTACAGTCTTACCACCTTTCTTAAATAAAAGGTTTTGCTATAGCAAAACTGTTTACACAAGGAAGTGCTGCACCCACACTGCTGCTTTTTCTTGTGGGAAGTTCTGCTTAGGCTACAGTACTTATCACTAACAAAAACTTGATAAGAGATAAAATGCAAGATCCCTTGTACTTGTACATAGAAAATGGGAATCACTTTAGGGAACAAGACTTTTCATGCAATACATAGACCACTACTTTGTTCTGCATATGCAGCTACCACCCTCCTAGCAGACATGCCTAGAGGATGTTTTCCCTCTAGTCATCTTGTTTCTGTTGGGACAAGATCAAGAAATTGTTCATCACACCATTCTTCTCTCCCTTTTCCTGAGGCTAGCCACATATCTAAATCACAATAACGCTTCTGTCCCAGAGCATATTAGATGCTAACTTAAACATGGATAGGGGGCAGAGGCAGTGCAGGGAACTGAACAGGGGAAAAAAAAAAAAAATAAAATGCTGTCTTCATTCTTGGCAGGAAGGAAACTTTTTCAACATTTTTGTCCTCACTAAAGTCTTGTATACCACTTGATTGTGAAATAAGAGGATTTGATAGAGAAGCAATAATTATGCATGTACAGTTGCAGGTTGCTATACTAAAGGAGCAGCTACCTAATTTGGACACACCTACTTGTCAGATTGTTTTCCTAGGACCTTGCAGAAACAACCTTGGCAGACCCAGAAGTGGCTCCTGTGCTTTGCAATGTGCCAGCTAAAATAGCAGAAGTTGCTTTGCCTTAAGTCTTTTGAGGAGGAGTTTGAGTGAAATTACAGAGGAGTATGCTTTCCAAAAGCTGTATCTTAGACCACTTATGCAAGATCACTACCAGAAAGCAACTTTTCTCATGTCTGTCCAACAGGATTAGTATGGCAGACTGCAATCTACAGCACTGACATTATTGGTTGTTGAACCTTATCCTTAAATAAGGAATGAACAACTTTCAGTTCTACTGTGGCATGCCACTTCATTTGATAGAGGAATAAATGTCAAGGAGACAGAGGTAAATCACTGAGCTCATTATCTAACAGTGTCTTGTTTACCTAGAACAGATACATTTCTCAACATCTGTAGACTTCAAGTATGTGTTATGTGCTTGCTGGCTACTTTTAAAGACTTAATCGGGAATTTTGACACATAGAACCAAAAGTCTCAACTACTTCTCAACTGGCCTCTGGTGCCAGGTAGGAAGCCTTGTCCCAGATCTGAAAGTATGGCGCACTGAAGCCAGAAAGATGCACCCATTTAACAGGTTAATTGGCCACCGTTGTGGAACAGACAGGTTCAACAGCAAAACAAGAATGCCAGAGGCAAGAGTTGTTTTGAAAGAGGAATATATATCCACGCCTGTCCTGTGGGAAAATTCAAGCCTAGTATGATCAGACTCCAGGATGCACTACTTATCCCACCTAAGCAGCTTCAAATAATTGGGGGGTGGAAGGGGTGGTGTTATAAGCTATGCAAGGCAGATTCTGAAAATTGTAAGTTACTCTGAAAGCCCTGAATGGGATTCAGAGCTCTGCACAATTTAACTGCAGCTAAAGTACCTGGATGCCATGTTTAACACTGCTGACCCAGCCAGCTGTGTTTTGACAGTTAAAATCCTGGCTGATTTCACTTAAAGGAGGTTTGCCAAACTGACAAGCTAGTAAGATGCTTTGTAAAGGAACAAACCCTGACAGGCATATAGAAAGGACAAAGCTAACTCATTCCATCTGAACAGATTCATAAAAATTATAGGTAGGTTAACTGTCAGGTTTCTTAATGCTCTAGGTTTCATTTGTTCTTTACTGGTTAATCGAAGCTCCTTCCAACTTCCAGATAAAGTATTTCAAAAACTGTACTAACCTGCTCCTGCCAGATATATTTGAGTAGAATTAAATGAAAACTATTTAATTCCTTAAAAACAATAACTACATGGTTCGTAGGTTGTTTGTTTGGTTTTAAATCATGTTTTAGTTCTGTGCCATGCCACATTGCAAGTATGACCGGAGAAAAGTAGTTATTCATTCAGAATGTATCAAACACAAGCCAAGTGGCTCTACCAGTGGCTCAGGACATGCTTCTAACTGTTTTCTTAGGGATGAAACTATACTGCAATATAGGTTAACTTCCAGATTATCTTTCTGGCAAAATCCATACTACTTAAGTTAGATGCCAAAGCATCTTGTCTATTACACAGGAATTATATGCCTAAGAATGGTAGCTACCAATGCTCGAAAGAATCAGACTGTGGTTTAGACACAAACAGAAGTATCACTGACTCAGACTACCCTAGTCCAACAAGTGTTCTCTAATAGACAGCCAGTAACATGTGTTTCACAAAGATTATTGCAATGATAGACATTTCCCTCAGAATTCCCGACTATTCTGCAGCTATTAAAGTGAAAACGGGGTATTTCTAATCAGAATTGGAAGGGAAGATCATAGTCCAGACACCTTAAAACAGTATTTGCAATTTTGAACAAGAGAGATGGCAACTTCACTCCCATTTAAAAGCCGGAATTCACACTTGCACTACCCATTGGGACGGCAGAAAGGGGCATCAGTGATTCTATGAAATAGGTAAGTAAGCCCAAGTATGAAAATTAAACTCTGAGCTCCCAGTTATCCTAGATGAATACTTCAGATAAGCAATTTCACACTTCAGCTTGTTTTTGGAGACACTTTCCATCCTTCATTCAGCTATGGTAATCTATCAAGTAGGTTTAATTGCACCATTCACTTTAAGTTGAGAAACAGTCATGCAGAGACAGCTTAAAAAGAAACTGGTTTGCAACTTGTTAAGCCTATTCAAGTCTTTCAGCCAAAATCACTTTTCTTCCCAGTAGAAAGGCAAGGCAGCAATTCTTTACAGTTCATCTATACCCCCACTCAACAGAACAGCTCTTGCATCTGGTTTAAAAATACCTGATTTCTCTAAAGTAAGTCTTTCAGCATTAGGGGACCAGTCAAGAATTCACCCAATGTTACTTTAATCTGTGCTTTTTAATTACATGTAAAAATACCAGATAAGGTATATTTTGACATTACACTATACCCTGAGCAATACGCTGGCTAGCTAGCATGTTATTGGCATCATAATGAAGTCACTTTGTAAGTGGTTGGCACACTTTCATACCATTTCTATTACTTAGACACAAATAAGGGCCCACGCTTAAAAAAAAAAAAAACCAAACAAAACACACATTAGAAACAGGAACACAATCAAGTGCAGGTTAAAAATATACCAACACATTCTTTCTCAGACACTCATCTTCTTCAAAACACCAAAAAGAGACAACCAAAAAAACCCATAAAATACAAGAGCTGGAGTTACTTACAGCAGACCAGTGCTGGTAGTAACCGAAACTTCCACCTTTTACATTCCGTCTTTCAGAAAAGTGAAGAACATACTGTAGGATCACTGTTTTGAGAATTAAGTGTGATTTGTAGCCATCTTTGACAGCTTAAAGCCA
The DNA here is from genome assembly GCF_000708025.1 of Charadrius vociferus. Taxonomy (NCBI): domain Eukaryota; kingdom Metazoa; phylum Chordata; class Aves; order Charadriiformes; family Charadriidae; genus Charadrius; species Charadrius vociferus. Next base: position 803,493 of record NW_009646856.1, read on the forward strand.
TCATCAATGCATTAGATGATAGAAGGCAAATATACTGTGCTGAGGTACGTAGAGATTCATCCTTCAGGGTTCAGCAAGTCTATTCATTCTCTGTTTCCCATTTTAAAACTTCTTAATCAGGAGGTTTGGTACCACCACCTATGCTCTCACCACATTTTAATATGAAAGACAGACACATGTTTATGTAGGCTACTGTAGGTTTAAGGAAAAAAAAAAAAAACACCAAGATCATTTAGCAAGACCTTTCTGTGTACACAAATGACTAATATACTTAATAGATAGAGCTGTCAGGGGTTGTAGCTAACCTTGTTTGCCAGAACAGTATCTGCTTCAGTTGATTCAGTTTCATACAAGCCAAATTTCCAAGTGAGTGTAAATAGTAGTTAGCTTTTAAAACCATGGTAACAGCAGAACCAAGTAGGAAAAGCCTAATCATTTCTCTTGGCAGATGAGAAAAAAAACCACTGTAAAAAGCTTTTTCAAATATGAAGGAACTGATCAGTTACATTAAGTTACCTAGTGGCTTACACAATACAATTCTAAACACTAGCTGCCCAAACTGTATGCGAACACAAGCAGCTTAGGCAGTAGGTGGGGACCCATAAAGTTGGTGATTCCCCACCTTTTCACAAGGAAGTTACAGGCCATCTCGAAGATGCCAATTTCATTCTGATAGATTGCTCCTTTAAGGTAATTCCAGTAGAGAAGGTGGAACTTTAAAGCAGTGTTTCAAATGACATGTTATGTATTTAAACAAAAGCAAAAACTTAATATTTCTGTGCAAATTTAGTTCTTCCACCCGTAAGTTAGGAAAGAGGTTCAACAGAAGGTTTAGGTTAACAAATCGTGTTACTTTAGAATTAACAGGCAAGTACAGCATTTTAACACTACAGTCATCTAAACAGCATGTTGTGGGCAGTGTACTACATGGAGAACTTTTAAAATATTGAGTCAGACAGATATTTTATAGAGATTTAACACCTGCCAAAGTAAATTCTGTAACAAAGTGATTTAGCATTATGCATATAACACTGATCCTTAGGCAAACATATAAACATTAAACCAATGAATCTGAGGACTGCGAGGAATGTTATAGCTGGTAGGAGTCTGCTACAAAATCTTAAAGGATGCATTGCTATGTTGCTGTAGATCTTAATTCAGGACACCAGTGAACATCTTTAGCAAGAGACCTTATACCAGCCACTTTAAAGCAAGCAGACATTTCAGAGTTTTTTGGTTGCCAGAAGTTTAATCTTGCTTCACTTCACCCTTTAATTGCCTTTTCATGCGTGAGTATGGGCTGATTGTGTCATCCATCACGAAGTCATACAGTACTTTTATCCAAGAGTTATATTGTGGCAGGTTGTCATAGTATTCAGCTGCTATTTTCTTCACCTGAAGAGGAGATAGGAGGTTTATTTACTATTGGTATTAGCACCAATCATAACTTTACAATCCTCAACCTGTAACTTGATGTAGAGCACTAGAAGTTTCATTTTAGATGTTAAGAGTCCACAGGAAAGGCTACTAGTGCCACAATGTGAAAACTTCATGAAGGAAAAAGCAACTCCCTTAAGTAACTTCACATGAAACTTTCATATTGAAGCTAAAAAACTCTGTTAACACTCTGAAGTCTGTTCACTATGCAGCCTATGGAATGATGTAGGCTCACAAATGCAAGCGGTTTGGTTGCTAGTGGAAGTGGGTGACTCAGTCCAGTGCTGACTCATAGGTGTATGCGTATCACTAAAAAGGATGTTGTAGATTCTGGGAAGAGATGTTTAACACAGCTATTTTTACACATCGTTTCAATCTCAGCACTCAGAAGAAAAAACACCTTATTTCTGAAGACAGACATCAAAGAATGAATCTTATTTCTGAGGAACATCACATCTTGTTTCTGAAGACAGACATCAAAGAATGAATATAAACTGCTGCAAAGACTTTATTCTCAGAATAACCTGCGGACTAGACCACTGTTTTAAACTAAGAGAGATGGAGTTTCAGTTAGATATCCTTACTTATATTTAAGGCCAACCACCTAAATTCTTGAAAACATGGACAGAACAAAACTAATTTTTGACTAAATTCCATAGCTGTAGACAGAAGAAAAATATTAATCTGTATAAGCAACAAACAACATCTGCATGCCTGGTTTGGAGCTGAAGATCCTTTTGATCTGTCATCACACCAATAGACTAGTGCATCTAGCCAGTACACTTATATTCAACAGTAATTATTCTCAGCTCACCAGTACCCCAGCTGGAATTAAGTGTTCAGTACTTCAGTGATCTTTAGCACACAGCATAGCAGAGTCCAGTCCAATCAAATTAACTACATTGTTCTAAAAGAAGGCTTTGTTTTCTTATTAGAGCTGTGGATTACCCAGCTCTGCTACGGGACTGTTATTTACCTCTGCAATTAAATACTTGGAGAAAAAAACAAAACTTCCCTATTTACAACTTCAGTACTGGTGCAGGAAGTGAAATGCTGGTTCACGAGCACAGATCTAGGTATTGAAGGTGAGTTAAAGCAACTTCAGCTGTATTTGAAAGATGAAATAAATCTATGACTGAGAGAAGTCACCTTTTTTCAAAAAAAGAAAAAAAACTAACACAAACCCAAAGTCTTAACAAAGCAATTACAGAATTTAACTGGCCTGCTAAAGAAGTGCTGGAGTAGTTATTTCATCTACAGGTCCACCACAGACAACAGAAATAATCAAATTTAGACTCCACCAGAGGCACAAGGTCTTAAAAGGTCTTACTATTCCCAAGTGCAGTAACAAAGCTACAAGACCAACACCACAGCTGCTGTCAAACTGCAAATTTAGTGTCTGGTGAAAAACACTTCACTGAAGATGAGTTTTAGGTGTAACCCTGGAAGCCTGCGTTCCTATGTTCCAATTGGGAAGCACATATACAATGACAATTAAGCTCCTGCTTAAAGCAAAGACTGAAGTGAGGAGAAACCCCTTTGAAAATTCACATCTGCTATTCATGCAGATGTGACAGGTCTAAGTTTTGGCTTTGAAGCCTTAATTCTGTCAAAGGACAGCTGATACTTATTTAGGATTCAATGGTTCTCACTGGAAGAAACTGAGCTGCTCCAAAACAAAGGTATTAAACATTTCCCAACAGTACAAACATTAGCAGTACCTCAAGCTGTCTCTTTTCCCCACCAGCGAACGTCAGTGATAGAAGAGACAGAAGGATAAGCATGCATTACAATATTGTCCTTAAGATTTCAAAGACAGAGCTGACAAATCTTTGAAGGTACCTGCAAATTCTTAACTAGTTTTCTGCATACTTACAAACTGAACAAATCAGAAGGCTGGGTGCAGTGACAGAAAACTAAAGCTAATGCAAAGCACAAGACATGCATTTCCTCCCCTCTCCTTTTATGGAAGAGGCTTGAGCAGCCAGCACATTGGAAGCTTCTTCAGGATACCACTAAAAAGGTTAAGTAATTACCCCTTTCATCACTCAACTTAGAAATTGTTCTCAGGGCGTTTGGGGTTTGGTTGTTGTTTATTTTTAACATCCCAACTTCCATTCTTCTAACTCTTAGTGTTCTACCCAATTTTCATGTTAAAAGTAGGGCTTATTTTAAGAAGTTATAACCTTGGAAGTAAACTTACCAGTGGAAGGCTCTTGCCAGGAATATTGGGGAAGTCATGATGTTCATTGTGATAGCCAACATTAAAAGTGAGCAAATTAAGTGGCCCATAGTAGGAATAAGTCTCATGTCCTTTTAAAAACATGTAATGTTCAGCTATGAAGTGTCCTGAAATTGGGTGCAACCCAAGCCCAAGTACTGAACCAGCAAGCATGTAAAAAGTGGATTTGACTCCCCATAAATAATATATCACGATATCAAAGGAAAGCTGAGCCAACAAATTGATTATTTCAAGTCGAGTAATGGGTTTTGGATTGATGCAGAGAGGTCTAATCGCATAGAAAAAAGGCTGAAGAACAATCCATATGAACTTCCTAAAACGGGTGCAGAAAAACCAGCCTTCAAAGTTGGTAGGAATGTCCACATCAATCCCGTCGCCTCCTAAGTAACGATGATGATCCATGTGGTATCTCTTGAAGGATATGGAGTACGGGAGACCAAGAGGGAGGTTGGCAAATATTCCAAACCATCGATTCCACATTGCTTTGCTGTTGCCAAAGGCACTATTGTGAGAAATCTCATGAATAGCCAGAGTCATGGAGTGGCTAATACAGCTTCCAAAAACATATGCCCAGAAGATTACCCATTTCCAGTCCAAATCTTTAACTAGATAAAATGCCGTCAACTGCGCAAGAACCATCAGCACAACCACCCAGATCAAGTTGTAGTCTGGCTTCATCAACGCTTTTATCTCTGGATGTTTAGCTAGATGAGAAAGAATTAAATGAAAGAGGAATTATTTAGAAGCTCTCCGCACAGCCCAATTAGATTACAAAAACAGTCATTTTTTCCCTTCCTCCCAATTAAGATTTGCCTGCAAAGGTAATGAAAACACACCACCTCTCCACCTGTGGCATTTATTGCTGTAACAAATCCTTCAGAATTAAATCATTTCAGCATTTTTCTGCTGCTCAGCAACTAGACACCTACATGGCAAGCACCAGCACCACCTCCACCCTACCCAGGAAGGAAACGGCTCTGAGCTGACAACCCACCAGTAATCCACACGGGCCCGAGTAAGCTCAGCTCCGATTTTGGCACCTTACTCGAGAAGGCGGTCGTTTACCACCGACACTGGGTGCCGCGACCACCTCCACGCACGGCACACGCCCTACTGACGCCCACCAGCGGACACCTTATCAGCTTCCCAGCTCCTTTCCTACCCGCACGAAGGGCTCTGTGGAGCGGGCAGCGGCCCACAGCCCCCCCGCGGGGAGGACTCACCGCACCGCCGTCCGGCGGCCCGGCGCGCCCCGCCCGCCTCCGGCCCCGCTC
>NW_009646856.1:809578-827328 GCF_000708025.1 Charadrius vociferus
GTGCCTTTAATAACGGCGGCTGCAGAGCTAACGCTTAAGGAGGGAGAGAAAATTCTCGGCGTGTCAGGCCGGCCCTGCCTGTGGGAGGCCTCCCGCGCCGAGGCGCTGGGGGAACCCCGGGCCCTTTCATCGCTCCCCGCGGTGGGGAGGACGAGATGGCCTCCAAGAAGGGTGGGCGGGTGAAGTCTTCACCGGCTTCGCGTCCGCCTCCCCGCGGCCTTCAGCCGTGTTTGCGCGGGTTCAGCTGCCCGTGAGATCCCTGCCCCTCTTCACTTGTAGGGACAACCTGCCCAGGAGCCGCCGCAGGCGGCCGGGCGGCCCCAGCCGGCTCGCTTTCTGCAGACTGGAAACACAAGCAGCATCTTACGGCGGCTCTTTAAAAAACACACTTTTTTTTCTTTTCCAAATGCAAGAGGTGCGTGGTTGTAAGGATTAGCTGTCGTTTGTCCAAAATGTAAATTTCTATAAACTGCCTGAAGATACTTAACTACAATTCAAAATGCCTGTGCCAAGGTCTCTATTCACTTTTTGCAGTAATATATTTTAAGGACTCCTTTGACAGACTCCTCTGTAAGAACTAAACTCCATTTAATCTGTCCCTGTGTCTATTTCTCATATACCATTGACTGTGGACAGTTCAGTTACAAAGATTACTGAGTGTAGAAGTTGAATAACTACTTGCTTGGAACTTTAGTTGTCCATAAATTCACTCAAATAATAATCTAAATAAAGAATAGTGATAAAATCAACAGAGGAAGTTGCCACAGAGTAAATTATACCTTATCTATTAATGTAATACATATATCTCAAGGTTTATGATGCATCGCTTAAGATTTATTTGTAGTAATGAATAAAAAAAGGCTAACATGTAGTAGCTGCTAAAAGCCCTGTGTGCAACTGTGCCAATGTAGGGGAAATATAATCCTGACTTGAAAATGTTTACAACCTAAAGTAACAGACCAAGCACAGGATCTATAAAGCATAACAGCTTCGCAAATATTTTTGTTTTCATGCATTTTTAATCTGTGCGCATTAGGATGAGGATTAGAAGAGAAAAAGGGAGCAAGTAGAGGAGAGATGGAAAAGTTTATTCACAGCTTTTCCCTCCTTAGTCACACAATCTGAATTTTGTAGACTTTGTGACAACTGGTGCAGCATAAGAGGTAAAACAGACGTTTAGATTTCATCAAGGCATTTTTGTCCTTGCAAAGGAGGTTCAGTTTTACTTTTTTGCTCAATTACTGCTTCACAATAAACCAGGAAGTGCTTTTGAGTTACAAGTGCAGAAGCTGACTGCAAAATTGCCAGGATCACAAGTGTTTTACTCAATAGCACTCTAAACAGCATATGTAATGTTTCTGAGAATGTTCTCTTCTTGTTGTAGTTCAAATATTAGCACTGCTATCCATCACTGCGCTGAAGACCTCCTCATCCATGGGAAGGATCCTGCCAAAAGAATGAACACGTCTGCTGATAAGAAAGGTTGCCGCTGTTGACAGGAGCATTGGAGGAGAGAGTCACAGCGTCAAGAGTTCAGGCAGGTTTACAGCACTGCAAATGTATGTAGATTTGTAAATGGTCACAAGTTTCAGTAGGGTAATTAAAGAGAAGATCCCAGGTTTATAAACTGAACATTCCATAGAAGCCAAACAAGGCTTAAACAACTGAGAAAAATATTAGATAGGAAGGTTTTGAAAAATTTAATTGCCAAAGTGTTCTGGAGTGCAAATTGTTTTTCCCATTTAATCACTGAAGCGGTCTGGTTTAAGCAGTCCATATAGCAAATCCAGATTTATTAGGTCTTGAGCAAGCTAACAGTTTTTGTGTCCGACATTTTCTCTTCCAAAGACAAAGAGATTCAGTACCTAGCATATCTACAGCTGGCACAAAGCTAGAACAAAAATCCTAGTGTTCAGTTACATGTAAACCAAAGCTGGCAGCGCATCCCCATCCAACCAGGAAGGTGAGATCCAGTAAGCACAGCTCTGCAAGAGTGGAGAGCACACAGACAAGTGAGCTGGTCCAGGTATGTTGCTAACCAGCACAGGAATGGAACTGGAGAGTATCAGAGTAGTTCACAACTAGCAGACATGTTGCTATAAAGTACTCCAAACTGAATTTACTTACGAGTGAAATAATAATCTATCACTGGAATTTGTCAGTTGCCTTCTTAAAAACATCAGGAACACCAAGAAATCAGGTAGTCCTCTCCTGTCTGAAGACATATTTAACTACATCTTATGTCATCCCATTTTCAAGAGGCTCTTGATGTTGAAAATTCCTTAGGCAATCTTTGTGCTTCCCACAATTAACTGTTAGAAGATCTCAGTAGGAACAACTTTCTGTTCAATACAGTCTTATATTTTATGTTAAGAAAATATATGAAGGCAGTGTTGTAACATTAATCAACTATTGCCTCAGTGTTAAGCTATTAAGAAACTAACTATAAAAGACACTATTGCATTGTCTTTCAACCCTGAGCTGTTCAGTTTCAGCCCTTGCGACAAGTACTAAAACTAACACTGGCTGCAAATAAAACGATTTTTCATGTAACTTTGTAAACTACATCTTAGTCTCACTAGTTTGAGGTTCTCCCTTGAACAGATTATACAATCACTAATCACTACTAACACTGTACTTTTTTGAGGCTGATACACCAAGTCATGTAAACTTGCATATAAATTTTTAGTCAAGTGATTTAGTTTTACTTCAGACTATTTATCGACTTGTTCATATATTGCAAAATGCATCCTTTTTTATTTAATAAGGGACAATATGGTGTCAGAACTTAATGTTCCAGCTATTTTCTCTAAACTATTAGTTCATTCTGTTTTCTACATTTTGTCTATACCATCAGCGAATATTCCAGTCTGAGAGCCATCCGATACAGATGTCTGTCTGCCTGCCTCCCCAGGAAGTAAAGATGAAATAGCGGTGTACCTTTGTTGTGGCATTTCTCATGGCTTGCTGGTAACCCTCCCCTCTACTCCTTCAGTTTTGTGGACCTCGTTCAATTTTACTATACTCAGTAGCACGCAGAGGATCAGGATGCACCTGCAAACTTGCAACGCCTGATACTTCCTTGAGTTGAAGGTTCCAAGTTGGCACCACTCATGGAAAGTTTCATGTAACAATCGGCTGTTGTTGTTCCTTCCAGTTCAGTTTGTGCACAGCTAGAGATTCACCAACATACAAATAAATGGCGCTCTTGAATAACCTGAAACTATTTACATGTTGTGAAGGGTGGGGAAATGAATAAAGAAACTAAAGTGAAAGATACTGAGATGTACGAATAAACCTTTTCAGTAAATGCAATTCACAGGTTTGTACTTGTTTATAAGTATTTAACCACAAATATCTGGTAATTAGACCATTACATTAATTTGTCATCATGAATGACCATTCAATGAATTTGTATCAAATGATACACAGTAATTATAGCTATCATGCTGACCCTTTGATTCAAAATTATTTTTTTAAAACAAAGTATATGCCAGTATTTTTAAACTGAACAGCACATACCTATCTTAAGGAGATCTTTAACAGTAAAAAAAATCTGAACCATGGAAGACCAGTAATAGCAAATGTTCCTTTAACAGTTTAAACTTTCCCCCAGATAACCTTTTATCATTTCTTTGATGCTCTTTCTTAAGAAACATGCCTTTTTTTAAAAGACTCACACTACTCAACAAGTTTATTTGAAAATTCCATGTCTGCCAAAAATTAGGCATTTGCAATGTTACTTCTGATATGAGCCAATACCATTGTATATGGTATTTCTGTAAGGTTCCAAAAATATACAGATGGGGGGACAAAAAATTAAAAGAAAAAATAAAATCACTGTACACAACTCTGAGGTTGTTAAAGTGACCAGAGAGACTGAACAGTGCAAGACATGCTTTTCCAGTTACAAGCTCAAAACAGAAATGCAAAAGAAATTAAAGCTTTGTCTGAAGTGATTTACCTTTTAGGATAAGGAAAGCTTAGAACAGTCATCAGTGTTACAGAGAAATTTCCATCCCACCCCACCCCCAGCACATACACACAAAATAGCTTAAGTTTTTCTGTAATACAGCATTTCATTCAAATGATGTCCCTCTGAACTTGGTTACCGTGGGGACAATTTGTCTGATACTTACTAGATGTTGGCCTATGAATCAAGCGATGCATAGGCAGCCTCTCAATTCTCCCGCTTTGGCTAACACCACCTGCAATTTACAGGCAGTGCAAGTGGCAGATAGCCTGGGTTCAAACCCTCCTGGGACTCGCTTCGTAACGCCGCCTCACTGTAAGAAAGCTGTTGTGCTCAAAGCAGGTGCTAAGTTATGGCTGAGGAACACAGAAATTGCTTTATAGGTCTCTGTACTCTCTCCCAGAGTTAAGAACAATTTCAAGCAAGCGCTTTTAGCAGGCTAAGCTGTACATGCATCTATCCATGCAAACATCGATATGGCTCCCAAGACCTAGAACCAGGGTGTGTGCATGTGAAGACTGGATAGAAGGCCCTTCCTCGTACGTTTACAAAAATATATAGCCAATACTGTAGCTTAAGAAGTCAGTTTTACTCATTACAGAGATTCCCAAAAAGTATTAACTACTTTTCAGACATTCCAGACAAGGTCACTTGTAACAAAAAAGGTCAAGTTCTCTAAAACAAGATTTTAAAAGTGGATCTTTCCTTCAAGTGAACAGGACATCTGTTTTTACGCTTAACTTTTTCGTCAGTTAAGACTGAATTTATTTAAGATTTGATGTGAACATATGCATAAACACAAATAAGTTTACTTTAAACACATCTGCACAGAAAAAAAGATTAACCCTTCAAAACATAACAGAGCAGGTCTGGTTAGTATGTAACTATTGCAAATCTTAAAGATCCTGTGCATTAGGCTGACCCATACAGAAAGCAGGGGAAAAGTCTCAATGAAAGAAAGTTACTGTTCAAGTCTAAGTGGTGTTTTGAAGAGCCATCAGACTAAGTGACACCATGAAGCTAGTCACAGTATCCAAACAAGCAGACCTGCTTGGGCTACTAAAGCAGTGTATCCTCCTGAAGGTGTCATTTTCTCCCAAGTTATTTTCTGTTTCGAAGGCGTTTAGATTTCCTAGGACAGTCTGTGGGTTCAACCGCCTTCCTCCGTTTTCCAGAAGATTGTTCATTTGAGCCAGAACCTGAAGAATTTCCTACTGTACTCTCCATCACCTCTCGCAGCTTGCGCTCAAGCTCAGCCAATCGGGCATTCTGTTCACCTATGATTTGGGTTTGCTCTAGCAGTTTCTGATCTTGATCTTGGAGTTGTTTCTGTTGCTCTTGCACTTTGATGCGAAGCTCTGAGATTTCCCGCTTTAGCGCTGTCAAGCCCGTGCCATTCGTTTTCACTTGCTGCTGCAATTTGGTGATGTCCTGTCTTAAAGGGTTCTGCTTGGAGAACAGCTGCATTGTTGTCAGCGCTGCAGAAGTCCCTGGAACTTCAGAGAAAACTGTGATTAATCCTCTGCAGCTTTAAGACAAAGGCAGAAATTGTGTCCCAGTTTTCATATTTTGCTTATCCCCACTTCCCAAATATGAATCTGAATACTGGCTGCAAGTTATGTGAACATGTAAACAGATTTACGGTCATTTAGGCATCTTAACAAGAGCATACAGTATCTCAGAACACAACTAGTTTAATTTAAAATACTTAGGTTTTCAGTAGTCTGGAAAACAGCTCATTATTCATTTTCTGTATATAAGCCCCCCTCCTCTTACTGTATCAAAAATTACGTAGAGATAGTATGTTGTCATCTAGATTGTGTCACAGATGTTAAGTCAAAACCCCACAACATGTCTATAAATTACTTATTACAGAATAGTTATATTAAATAAATATATTTCATCAGAGCAGTACAATTCTGCCGTCTTAGTTGTAGACAGCTAAAGGTCTAAAATTTTGCGGTTTGGGGCTTAACAAGGTATTTCAGTTTAACTTACTTTTTAGAAGAAAGGAATTTATTTTCCATGCGTCTTTAGACTCACTCTTCCTAAGTACTAAAACCATACTGGAATCTGAGCTTGGGAATGTTGGTTTTAATAAAGTTCCTGCAAATCAAGGAGACTAACAGCTACTGTATAATTTCTTTCACTTTTTCTATCATAAAAGATATCTATCACTTCTTCTATTTCTGTCATTTTACTCTTCTAGCAATGCCGTGCAAGTAAGATGCAACTTTTAAGCACTACAAAGACAGAACAGTCTGGAACAGCCTAGAACAGTCATCCTCCTCCTCCTCTTTTTTCCCCTCCCCCCTTAAAGATGCCAGCATAGCTACAGTTATGTGACACTAAAGGGTTGCCATTAGATAGGTTAAGCTTCTCCCTCAGCACAGGATAGGCATTTTTATGCCACATAAAGCCTTGGCCTCGAAAAGCCGACTGACATCAACTCTGGTTTTGGGCAATGCTTCCTCAACAGAGAGACTCAATGGAATTGAGGTATAATTAACAGGATATAATTAAGAGGTGGTATACACACTTACGGCTAAAAGGATGGACAGCACATACCAGAAACAACAAGCAGCTCCTACAGTTAGGCCTATTATTTTTCCTAAAGATGTAATCATTTTATTTATTTATTTTTATTACGTTATCCTTTCAGCGAATTGATTTCACAGTTCCAAAGAAGTGTGAAGATGTTCAGCACAGGGAAAACACTACAGTTCTAACATTTGCTTTTGGCCATTACATGAGGCAACTACCTTAGACTTCACAAAAGTTCTGCAAAGTCCGACAGATTATATGAAGGACCGGTTTAATTGTTTGTTTATAGGCTGTTATTTTAATTGCCTTTTTACCATTACCCACAAGTATTTTGCTTGTCAGTGTATACATTAGTGCCCCAGGAAAGTAAAAAAGCATGTGTTGTAGCTTTCTATGTGCTACAACAGCTTAGGCTAATTCATTTGCTGATCGTCCTAAAAATAAAAGGCACTGGGTTGTCACCTCACGTGCCAGATTTCAACCAAGTGCAATGATAAAGTCTCATTCATTGGTGGCACAAAAGCGTTTGTTTAATGAGTACACACTATGCATAATTCTAACATACATTCAAGTGACTGTTCTTTTGGTAGTACAAAGGCTCCTTAAATTTCAAAGCAAATGAATTTCAGTTAGCATTCTTAAGAAACAAGGATCATCAATATTTACGTAATAGAGCTTGCATTTAAGGGAGGGAGCTTTAAAAAGATACAGTGCTGTGAATTTTTACAAAAAAACTAAATAAAACTTAACTATACATTGGAATTAATACCTGGGGCAGTTCCTAGCAGACGTCCCGATACATCTGACCCAGGTATCTTTCTTTTCAGTACTGGAACAATCTTCTCATCAAAATATTCCATAGCCATGGAGGAAATGTCCCTTAGTTCTTGAAGAACTTCATGAGCTCTCTGAGGAGCTCTTGTAGAGTTTACATACCTTAGCACACGATAAATTTCATCTATTACCTAAAACATTTAAGAAGAATTAGGATTTTCTGATAAAGGCAAGATTATTTCAGATCATTCTGGAAGTGCTGGCACATTCAGGGGCTTTTACTACATACCTATCGCATAACACTGTGTGCTTTAGTTCTAGATCAGCTTTTTGAAATGAAGTGCTGTTTGTGATATATCAGAGAAACTATTCACTTGATCTATCACAGCAACTCTCTTCAAACTCATGAAATAACGCTCACTGTATGAAATTTTGTTTTACTACATCCATACTAGAGTCTAAGTTATATAATCTATACTCAGCAGAGCGTAATAATTTCTTTTTGGAGAACCTGAAGCAAGATGCTTTAAGAGCAGTCACTGCCCCAGCCAGTTACAAGGCATACGAAACACAGGAATGGAACAGCAAGAATTATTGTTACGTCAGTCTGAAGAGCTGTAAATAGTTACTTGAGTCCATTTGCATACACCCAAAATATTGCAAGTTCAGATTAAGTCCAAAAGGTATTAATTTATAAAATGTCAATCCACTACTGACAGAGAACATAAGCAGCCTCTTACAGGTTTGACAAACAAGCCCTTTGGTAAGAAGAGATACAGAGAGATGAAAGGTGTCTTGCTAATCTATGAATTATAGTCTGAGGCAGGTCAAGATAGAAGTGCCGGACTCTCATTACCAAAACTACTGATGAAGGTATTTTGCACAGGATTAAGAAGTATTGAAGAGCGGCCTAAAGAACACAGATCCTAAGGACTTAGAATCACAAGTAAGACAATACAGTTGCATCTTCTGTTTTAATAAAGGAAGCTTAGCTAAAAAGTTGCAAAAGCCAGACAAGACTGAAGTGTCTCATCATGCAACAAGCTTACAAAAGACTTCTTTAATTTTACCCACATTATATACTGTTAGCAACAACATCCTTAACGCATTCTCCTGCCATCCTCAACATAAAATCTTGCAGCAGCATTCTGCTGTCACCAGGAACCCTCACACAGTATGCCAAACCTCAAATCAGGGCTCACATACTCTAACAGAAATTCACTTCCTGACAATTCTGCAGCAGTTTCATTCAAATGAAGTTTCCTGAGGGAAGCAGGGCAGTGAACACGAAGCGTTGAATCTGCTTGACCAAAATAGGATTTTCTGGTGAATTGGTAACTGTGCTGAAAGCAGCGGCGCTAGCAAGCTCATATACAGTAAGTAAATAATTTAAAAATACTTTTTAGCTGTTACATCAGAATACAGACAAGGTCCTTATGACTCAGTGCCCACAAGGAAAACAGCTGGTGAGCTCACTTGCCCAACTCCTGCACACCCCAGGTCTAGATTGCTTATTGCCTTTCCATCTACTGTTCAAAAAAGTACGGCAACATTTCTTTCAAGTATTCCATTTACTATGTGAGTATCAAGAACTTAAGTTTATTTGACTTTACGTTGCTTAACACTTCTTAAAATACATAATATATCTAAAAAAATAATATAAACTCAAATAAGCATTTAATTTTAAATTAAATCATTATAGTTTAATTTATTTATATCAAGTCAACAAGAGTGTACAGAAATCAAGTTACCTCCTCAAGATAAAAATACATTGCATGCCAACAGCCTATCCTACTGTACTGAATGAAAACACACCTGCCATCCTTCACTCGAGTCCAACAGCTAACTTCTCCATTCATCCCAGGGCAATTCAGTTATCTGCCCACAAAAAATTAATACCAACCTCACACAGAAAGATCAATGAACACAGCATTAGCCTAATGTTCATAGATCTTGTTTCAACCCTGAACTGTACCACTCTTCCTCAGATCATGATTTTGTCAATTCCCCGGTGCACTTTTGTTTTCACAGCTTATAAAACAGCGGTATCTCTGATGTACATCTTGCTTGCATAATTTATATTTTATGTTGGTGTAGTATTCTGAAGTGCTGGAATTGTTCACTAGTATTAATATTTAACACACTTTATCTACATTTAAAACTAATTCCACCTACTGTACAAAAACACCCCATCCACTGTAACACTGAACAGTGCTTCCACATACTAAATATCTTAATTCAATTAATCTGAAACACTCAAAACCTTAAGAAAGGTGCCTAAAATCTTCCTGATTGAGTGCTTAATGGTATATGTAGTCTAAATTACTGTATCTTCTGTTGATCTGGCCTCCAGCTGTTTCGTACAATTAAAATTCACAATTAAACTCTACATAAAAGGTTGCATAGGATGTATATGCCACAAGTCAAATGTCAGAATTAAGACAGAATCTAAGGGAAAATGGAAATAAAGTTTAAAATAATTAATATTTAGCTATAGTCTGGTTCGTTCATTTCAGGCTGCCTGTTATAGCAGCATATTGGCTTGTGTGTTTGTTTGCACGTATCTAAAACTCAGTTGCAGTATATATATATAGTATATAAATTTGTCCCAGCTGTCCTAGGTTAAGTTACACAACCATATTCTTTTAAACACAGATATACATGCACATAATATAGTCTACGTTTTACCTTTCCAGGTATGAAGCAACAGAGATTGGAATCCACATACTTCATAAAAGTCATATTTAACAGAGAGAGTCTCGTTTCTACAGCAGCAAGGATGTCTGCATGACGAGCTAATGAATGGTTTCTTCTTTCCGACTCCCGTCTAGAAGACAGACCATTAAATGACACCGATTTAACAATGAGTCAACAAAATTAAACTGGAACAATTGCTCAAGTTAATTTCACCCTTAAAACCCCCTGAGGTTTGAAAATGTAACCACCAACATTAGTTCTGTCTTTATGGAAAAAAAAACTGATACAGATTGAGAACTAGCTAGTAATAGCATACTACACTTCCTTAAGACAAAATTTGTTCTCTAAATAATTACTACATCTTATGTGATCCATAAACTCCATATGTAATTTAGGACTATTTAAAAACAAGATTTCACTACTAATTAAGAGTAGACACTGAGTCTGTGTGAATATTTTTATCCCCCCATGCTCTTACAGTTAGTATTTCAATGTAATTAACATGAATTATCAGGGTGTCATGGTTTCAGTTGGGGTAGTTAACTTTTTTACTAGCAGCTGGTATAGTGCTATGTTTTGGATTTGGGATGAGAAATACTTCTGATAGCACACTAACATTCTGAGTTGCTGCTAAGCAATCAAGGCTTTTTCTGCTCCTCATATCGCCCTGCCAGTGAGCAGGCTGGGAAGGCACAAGGAGTTGGGAGGGGATACAGCTGGGACAGCTGACCCCAACTGACCAAAGGGCTCTTCCATACCATGTGACGTCACGTTCAGCATATAAAGCTGGGGGAAGGGGGGACATTTGGAGTGATGGCGTTTGTCTTCCCAAGTAACTGTTAGGCATGGTGGAGCCCTGCTTTCCTGGAGATGGCTGAACACCTGCCTGCCCGTGGGAAGTAGCGAATGAACTCCTTGTTTTGCTTTGCTTGCGTGTGTGGCTTTTGCTTTAACTATTAAACTGTCTTTATCTCAACTCAGGAGGTTTTTTTTCCCCTCACTTTTACTTTTCCAGTTCTCTCCCCCATCCAAACTGGGGGGAGTGAGCGAGCGGCTGCATGGTTCTAGATGCCGGCTGGGGTTAAACCACGACAATAGTGCTTGCTACAAAGTTTAGACTGAGATATAAGCTCTTTTGACAAAGGATCTCTACAGTAAGTAGCATTTAGTTTCTTCTCTCTGACTGGGAAATCTGATAGGACACAGCAGCAGCTGCACTTATTCACTGGAATGAGGAGAAAAGACATTGCTTTAGTGAGAAACTAGCTCCCAGTCATGCTCACATGTCAACCCCCCTCCCTTTCCCCTGTTTAATCCTTGGCACTAAAAAACCTTGCTTTTTTTTTTTTTTTAAGCAGTTTTATAGGTAAATCATCAATGAAGGCAGTCAGTCTTGAAAAGCAATGTCATTTATTCATTCCTAGGAGTTCTTGCTTGATTTGCCATAAGAGTTGAGTAATATAGGACCCACTCTTCTTTTCTCTGTTTAAAATACAAGAGACTTTCCAATATTCCAGTTCCTAGTACAAGACAACTTACATTCATCCACACCACTAATTTGTAATTAGATCTTAGGTTCAAGGTGCTTTTGGAAAAAAAAAAGAAATAAAACCAAATGTGACTCAAATTTTCAAGATATATAAGCAGAATTAGCCAGCAAGAAATTCCTTTTTCAATATTCTGCTTAAAAGAATCTAGCACATTTAATTTTAACTACAGTTGTAACTGGTACATACCTTGGAAGCTGAGCTTTAACTTGCTTTTGACACAAGTTGTGGTATCTTTCCACTTTCAGAAATCCCTGATTTAACATCCGCTGGCAAACCAAGTCCATTCGCTTACAAACCTGTATTTGAATAAAAAGAAAAACTTAAGGCTCAATTAAGACCACAAGTCACTTTTACTATTATCTTATCCATACTTGGTGGGTAGTAAACGATTATCTCATCAGTTTTTGCTCCTTTTCAAGAAGCAAAAACTGCAGTTGAGCTTAAGGCATCACCACCTCTAACAGTGATCACAATACTCCAAAAGGAGCAGCTATGTTCCACACAGTTCACAAATTAATCTCCTGATATTGCCTAACAAGAGACAGTAGGCTGAATGCCACCTATATATAAGCAGATATAATTTCCTCTGATTTTAATGAAAGTTGCAAATGTCTGAGCCTGGCTTTTAACCAGTCTCCAAAGTGATTCTGGTAGACCAAGTTAATATTTTGTAGTCTTAAAAAAGAAGCATTTACAAACAAGAAATCATGATGGTTTTCTTTCAGCATTTAAGGCTTATGCTTTTGATGACAGCCACAATTAAATTTAAAAACTTATGCAACATAGTGCCCATGAAACAAGATTCCTTTTTGTATAAATAAGTATTTTCTTCTCTGTTTAACAGATTCTTTTATTTGCTATGTTGGATACCAATAGCCTCAATTTTTTCCACAGGGAAAAAGGACATTAATAGCTGCAGAAGATATAATAAACTGCTAAATTTAAACCTTCACAAAGTAACCAGTTACAAGACAAAGACAACAAAAGTTTAGAGCAATTGCAATCCAGTTCTGAAGATGCAAGAGCTTAGTGAAATTCTTTTTTGAAATTCTTTTTTTTGTTGTTGTTGTTGTTTTTTTTTAAGTGCACAACTCCCACTGTGACCCCACTTTGCAATGGATTAGCTTTGTGTTTTGGTTTGTTTTTGTTTTTGTTTTTTTTTTTTAAATAAATACTCCTTCCCTCCATAATAAACTCATTTGACAACTTTGAAGTCTATGTAAATTTATACCTCAAGGAACAAGATTCTCACTTCTAGAAAAGCCTGCAATTATTTTCTGTTTACATGGAAAACACTACTTAAAGAAGTTCTACTTTCTGTGAGACTTCCTCTAGTTATAGCTAGTTTAAGTTCGGTAAGAACTGACCATTTTCAAACAAACCTGTATTAACAGACCATTAAGTAATTGCTGTCAATCTGCCTGTGCTCCTTTGTATTAGATCTTCCTTGTTAATAGTCAAAGGAGGATTAGACAGGCTAACTACAGAGGTACAGCCTCAGTACACTCTCACCCACATTCACTGAATCAGTTAAATTATTTCCAATGTATAAAAAAATAATGCTGGCCCTTCAACTACAGGAAGGTGGAAATTGTCACATTTCTTCTAAGATATTAGCTGCATCAGTGATGCCTAGATCTGATACCAATTTTGAGTACAAGACTGTACAGCTTACTTGTAGTTCTAATGCTACCAAACTGCTGCACAAGGAACTAGTACCTGCACAAGAGCTATGTTAGCTATGCAATTATTCAGCACAAGAGAAAAACAATCCTAGATATATTATTACCTGCAAATTCAGAAGCAGCACAGAAAGAGGGATTTTAACCATGTGTATACTGACCCCTGGTGGCACCAGGGACCTTTCCGTGTGCTGGAGCCTTTCCACACCCCAGACAGTAGGTCATAATGGGAAACGACAGATTTCTTAAATGCTGGATTTTTAAAATCTTACTCGTTTGCTTACACTACGCAGCATGAAGACTTATTTGCTCCATCTTCTGGACACTGCCCATTATTTATTCCAATAATCAGTCTAGAACCCAAACACTAAACAGATAACAGCTACCACCACAAACCAAAAAGGTTTGTCTGCAACTTATTTTACCAATCACCTCTTATTTCTCAGCTGGCTCCTGATGTCACCATTTAAACCATACGGCACCTGAAGTTATAGGAACAATATACTTCTTTTAGACTGCATAGTCAGCAGTCACATGCAAAGCAGCATCATTACACTTTTAAGTGTTCATATTAGTCCAAGACAGTTTGACACTAGCTGTTCAATGGGCTTCAATATTCTTCTATTCAATGGACTTCAATATTTTTCTATTCAAAGAGAGTAAAAAGTTAAATTTGCTCATATTTGTATTTGCAAATTTTTGTGAGTATTTTCTTACTCTAACCACACAGCTGAAAGAGCCCAAGTTTCCTCAGATGTCAAGCCCAACCAGACACTGTTCAGATTTCAGCATTAGAAAGTTATTCCAAGTCCATGTGAAAAGCAGAATGAAAAGTTGATTGCTTCTTAGCATGCTGACTTATATGCAGCAACAGCTTCTATAAGAGAACTAATTTTCCACTGCATTTGTAAAAAAACTTAAGTGACACAATCTACTAGATGACTACTACCAGCTTCCATTTCCTCAAGCATGTCTTATTTCTTCCAAGCTTCACTAACAGATAACCAATATCAAACCAGGCCTAAATATATCCTAAAGTATTTAGATTCAATACATGTTCTTTTTCTTAGAGGCTACGCAGACACCATGTTTCATAATGCCTTTCTAGGGTAAAGTGTAAGTAAGTGACAAAATGTTGATGACTTCAGCAAGAAGCTTTAAAATAGAAATGCCTGTAAATACAGATTTACTGAAACTATGGGAAGATTAAAGCCATGCTGTCCAAAGGCTATCAGTCCTTATTTGTGCCATGCAGAAAATAAGCACAAGTTTGCTGCAGAATCTAAGACACTTCTGATGTGTATCAGAATCCAAGATAACCTTCTCCTCAGAGTGTTCGACAAACAAATTGTTTGGTTTTAATCACGCTTGCTGTAGTAAAAGCCTGAATGGAAGTGCACTTCCAAGCTCAGACATGTGAGTGAAAAGAATTTCATTATTATCCCACTCAGGTAAAAATTCCAGAGCCGCAGTAAGTCATCAAAAAAAAAAAAAAAAAAATCACAGTAAAGAAGCCTTCAAAAGCTAGAAGATAGGACAGCTTCCATATCAGCATGCATACCAGGCTGCAGCTTGTCCAGAACATTACAGCTTCAGACATAATGATCTTTTGAGTTTTGTGTTTCTCTTATGATGACATATCAGAGGAAATAGATGAAGTAAATACTCGAAAGGGCTGAAAGCAAAATGCTGCTGCTTTTCCTCTCATTCATTTTATCTGAACAAAAGTTTGAGAACTCAAGATTTGCACTGAGGCATAATTTCAGACATGACTGCATTATGAATACCTATTGTTTAGTCTCCATTACTTTAGATCTACTTCACTGCTTAACCAGTAGGTGCTTCATTTATGCTTTTAAATGCAGTAACACCAGGAATAGCAGAAAGCATTATGCTCAGGAAAGCAAGTGCTTCTTTGTACAACAAGGGGCCCATGGTCTTGCCTTGCCTGATAGCAATCACTATAAGCAGGAAACATTCTTTACCTTGTCCTTTGGTGACAGAAAACGACTTACGTTATGCTTCTCATTATGCTCTATGTAAAGAATACAGGTTCCTATCTCCATTTCAATCTGAAAATCTGCTGATGTTCCGCGTCCTCCTACCCATCCCACCCCCTAGTCTGTCTTCTTGTACACGCTCTAGCTCCAAAACCAGTTCAACGCAAAGATTTTTTTTTTTTTTTGAATCAATGAGCTAAGGTGATCCAGAAAAAGAGATTAGGACACCCATTTCACTCAATGCTGGGATTCAGAGAATGCATCAAAGTGACCAGTTTAGGGTATCTATATTTTGTGTTTACAAATGTATGATCACACTTCATTTAGGTTGATTGATGTCCCGGATCATACCTTCCTCAAGATGCTTTATTCCACAGAATGCCACATTCTAAGGGGTTAATGAGGCTGATTTTGGGCACTTTAATATGCATGAGAACTAAGCAATTTAATCCCTGCCATTCAAATAATGTGTTCCTGTGATGCATCTTTAGCAGAATACTACTCATTATAAGATACACCCATTCATCTTTGATAAGCACCTCAAGTCAGTTCGCATAGAGAAGAAAAATTTCCTGTTTGTGCTAGGCAGATCTTAGAGCAGGAATATACAAGTGTCTCCCAAGGTTACTTGTATCCTTTAAAAATCTGAAAGCGATGAAATTTTATTATGAATTTATGCCTAGGCATTGTTATTTTAAAAGGCTACCTTAATTCTCCATCAACAGCATCTGGAGTTACACAAAACATCCAGTCTCTTCCCCTCTGTTTATAGCCTTTGGTGAATCGCCAAAATAATACCCTTAGTTCTGAATGGCCATCCAAAAGACATAACTCATCAAGCTTATGTGGTTATGAGCTACACTTTTGACTAGGTCAAACCAAGAGGGCTTTGATTCTTTACATTAGCGCTGGTTAACAAAGTGTACTTTCTCCTCAGAAGAATGCACATAATGCCTTCGGATGTGCTTAAGGGGACAGTAAGGAATTTGATGGCGATTAAGTTTCTTGGCTGTTGCTGACTCAAAAATAGCGAAAGACAAACTGAATAGTTGCCTTCATTTTACAACTAGTATTGTTCCACATGTGTGTCAAAGTTGATATTTATCTAGCCTGGTTTTGCTTATTTCTGAAACTTCTGAAAGGAGCAATCTTCTTCCAGAAAAATGAACTTGTAGGTGCCATGTAAGAGAGCATAAGAAGTAAAATGTAACACTTTTAAGTAGCACAGACAGTTAAACAGCTGGTTTAATCCTTACACCACCATCTTTCCTATTCTCAACCTCACTGCTGACAAAGCATTGCTTATAAACATTAGCTTAACCCTACAGAAAGAAAAAAACCTTCTATTGATTAGTGATATCTCCCACAGGTACTACCATTTATAAAATGCAATGGGAAAGTTGCAGCAAAGGGCTGTGTCTAGCATTGCAATACAGACCACGCAACACCAGGTGTACCCAAATAGTATATGTACTTCTCCTCCCTTCATTCAAACTGTAAGTACTCAAAAGCAGAGGCTGCAATCCAAAAAGGCAGTACTATATCTTTTTCACAGATCCACTACCTACTCTTACAGAAGCATCTGAAGTCTTTAGTAGATTGACAGCGTGCTAGAAATATTTAGGCACTGGTGTACTTGGTGCAGTATGAAAGAACAGATTTTCTGCTTGAAGAGCTTTCAGTTTGAAGTTAGTCAGGCTGCAACACTTCAGGTTGCTGATCCAGGACACATGCAGTCTAATTTTCTGCAGAAATATGCTTGCAATATTATCCAGTTTAGGTTAATAGAGTTCTTAAAATAGAAACAGCACAGTACATGCAAGTTTACTGAGGGTTACATAAGCTATGCATTAATTCCCTCACTATTATTCCATTTACGACCTCGTAAGAAATTCAGTAAGATAGCAACTTATCATATGATGTCATAGTATACACCAGGCTCCTCATGCAGGCAGTTAAAGATTGATATACACTGATCTCATCACTGACAGCTGCGCTTTATTTTGGCGTTTACAAAGTTTGGAGATAGAGGTAATATCTTTTATTAGATCTACTACTGTGACTCGAAAAAGCAGGCTGCCTCTCAGGCAGACAAGGGCTTTCTTACATGTTTTTGGCCCCACATTTATTTCTAGACAGAGTAGGGTCCTTGGAGCAGCAGGTCCACCATCACCTATACTTAGAGGCTCTTTACATAACAATAAATACACAAATGAGACACAATAGACTAGTCCCCCAAGAACAGCAGTCACTAGGAGAAATAAGCCTTCAGCAGTCCAGTAATTTCTTCTAGAGGACCAACGGAATGAAATAAGTAAGAGGTGGTAAAAGACCTTTAGGAATGCGTGGATGGAGGTACGCACCCGCACGCCCGTACCCGAGGCTCGGGGGCCGTTGGGGAGATGGCAGAAATCCCCATCCCCACCCCATCCCATCCCATCCCACCCCATCCCACCCATCTCCCTCCCTGGGCTCACGGGTTCCAGCCCAGGTCTGCGGGGTTGATGTAGAGGATTACTGCCCGGGACCA
>NW_009646856.1:827805-830840 GCF_000708025.1 Charadrius vociferus
GGCAGGGCCCCGAGGCCTGCTGGAGGCTGCTGGAAATACACCCACCCTCACCCCGCCTCCCCCAACTGCCGGTCACCCCTCCAGGGGCCAGATTTAAACCAAGCGACTGGAAATAAATCTACCGTACTGTGTGTAGTGAGGGCGTGAGGCTCTCTGTCAGTGAACGCGGTGGGGAATAAAGTGCCTGGTGCGTCCCTCACACGAGGGACATAAGCCCCCTGAGCTCCCCACACCAGCAGGCCCTTCCCGCACAACTGGTTTTAGCAGGCCCGCCCCGCACAACTGGTTTTGTTGCACGTTAGCCTGGGGTGGGTCGTTACAAAGCTACAGGGCTTGTGTTTCCCACTCGGGGGAAGCGGAGATGCGGGAGTGAGGCAATCCGGGGGGGCTGCAGAAGCTCACAGAGATGTGGGCTGTCCTGAGCTGGAAGGGACCCAGGAGGATCATCCCGGCCTGCTCCTCACTCCACACAGGGCAACCTAGAAGTTAAACCATATATATATGGTTATATATGGATATATATCTTTAAATGCTTCTTGAACATTGGCTGGCTTGGGGCCGTGACAGATTCCCTGAGGAGCTCATTGCCGTGCTGGACCACCGTTTCCGTGAGGAGTTTTTCCGTCATACCCAACCTGAACTTCCCCTGAGGCAGCTTTACGCCATCCCCTGGGTCCTGCGACCAGACGCCAGAGAGAAGAGATTAGCGGCTCTCCCTCCATGCCCCTACCTGAGAAAACTGTGTGAGAAGGACCTCCAAAAAGTTTGTCGCTGCTGTTGCTCAGGAGAACAGCAGTGCAAATTTAATCCTGGTCTTTCTATTCTACATAGAGACGGATGAGCACCCCCCTTTTGTGTCCAACCTGGCTTAGCCCCCCGTGGCCAGGATACGCAGCGGGAGCTGGGGTGAGCAGATGTTATTGAGAAGGCAAAACAAACAAACTCTGCTCCTTTATTTGTCTTTAATCGTGTATATTAGGAAGGTTTCTTGGATGTAATAGATGGGGCAGCAAGGGGATGGGACCAAGGGCTGTTTCTAGAACATTCCCTGGTGCTTCTGAGCATTGTCACGGACACTTACACTGTAGCTTCACAACCATTTTAGCCCGACAGAACTTGACACAGCCATTGAAAAGTATGGTGCCCGTCCCCTCTCTGCCTTCAGCCGCTGCTGCTGCTTTTTTCACGTCAGAAGCGTTGAGCGTGCATGCTTGACTGGGGAATTGGTGCTGCTGAAGACTGACTTGCCAAAGAAAATCTGTAGGTGCATGCCAGAAGTGACGGTAGCAAAGTGTATGGGAAAAAGTCATAAAAAGTTTGGAGAGAATAAGGCCACGCATTGTAGTACCCGCACCAAGGTAGTACAGCTTAAAATATTACAGGATTAAAGCATTAGCTACCTGCAACATCTCTGTACATTTTTTCAGCCGTGCTTCTTGTCTTTGAAGGTTATCTTAACCCATTTCTTTCATGTGCAACTTCCCCCTTTCCTTGGACATCCACCTGGAACCTCTTTCTTAAAAGAAAAAATTTGCAACCGGAAAAGAATTAACTTGGGAGCAGGACAAGTGCAAGGGTAAGCCTTTATGTGTGTCATCCTAATGGCACTCCAAAAATGTGCACTGAAATTAATATTTCCTTTTTGGGAGCAGAACACTGTGTGCCTTGTACAGATTTGGAAGTGTTTTGCTCCCCCTGCCCCACGACTCATCAATGCTGCTGTAAAATGATCTGGCTATCTTGGAACAAGGGTTTTATTCTTGGGCATGATTTTAGGACCTGATCTCCTCTCATATGCACACTCAGCAGTTTAAAACACACTCAAGAGAATTCTTTATAAACTTGTGACTTGGCACGTGAAGGTTGGGCTGGCAGTCCATTAATGTTTTAAAAGCAAGTGTTTTTTTCGTCCTCCCTAAGCATATATAATTTAAGATAGCTTCAAGAATGCTTTTTTGTTTTTAACAATTTGAGTTTTTAAGATACAGCTTTATGTTTAATAAATATAAGCTCTATGTTCTATAGGTTTATTATATAACTAAGTAGAATATAGTAATAATATTCACCATATGTTTTATATTAACTGTAAGTATATAAATAGCCTTATAGTTAGCAAGTCTGCTTTAGTAACTAAGCTAATTCTGCTGCCTCCCAGGTTCTGATTCACATCTTTCCCCAATGAATCTTGTGTTCTTTGTCTGAGTATGCATCACTTTGCATGAATTTGCAAAAACGCAGACTGCACAAGTTTTCACAAAATCCCCATCACCGACTCCCTGGTAACTTAACTTTTCAGTTACTATGGGATAGCATAAAGCCAGACAACTTGATAATAGTTCCTGAAACGGATGATATAAAGTTATGTAGAGTCTATTGCATGTCAAGTAACATACAAACACTATAGTCAGGATTTACAGCTAATGTGGGATACATGCCTCGTTTGCCTTATTTGGGTTACTACCCATTTAGATTTCTGTAATGCTTGTAAGATTTAAAAAATCTCGAAAATAGCCTTAGTTTTGATTATACCATGTTAGAATGATAGGTATAGTTGGACTGAAATTTTTTGGAAGTGTCTCAATGACTCACAAGAAAGATGTTAGGGGATTTTGGTGCCTCTGTACTTTGGACGATATGGTTTAAAGGGAAGGCTGCTTGGGCCAAGCATGCCTGGTTTGCTTTCTTTGTAGTAATCTGCAAAACTTTTTTATGTCATAAATCTTTGTAAAATCTCATTACTTATCTTAAAATTTGTCAGTGAAAGTCTTAGATGTATCTACACTGAACAGATTCAACCTCTCGGCTTACTGTGTGCTTATAAGACTGTGTGTGTATCGTGCTCCCAACTGATTTGAGTGTCATCTGTTGAGGACAGCAGGAACTGTGAAATTTTACTGACAGTATATAGAATATTTCATTTGGACTTTGTCTGGTGACGAGCAATGCCAAGAGGCGTGATGAAGAGGAAGGAACCTGGCTCAAATACGAGCAATATTGTAAATATCAAATGTGAAACTAGAAGAAATTCAGGGAAG
>NW_009646856.1:830918-837377 GCF_000708025.1 Charadrius vociferus
AAAGAGTGTGAGAAGCAGGAGCTAACAAGCAGACATCTGGGAAGACAGGGATGGGGGAAGAAATCTAGCAGCAGTAGTTGGAGGGAAGGAAGGTGTGTAACTAGGTCAAGAACCACCATGTTAATGATGAATATAGGAGCAAAGAGGAGTAATGTGCTCAAAAACTGAGGATAAGAGCAGAAGTTGGGTAGGAGGAGAACAGATTTGTTTTATTAAGTCAGTGTAATCAATAGAAAAGTAGGAAATGCCTTTCCACATGGCACGTTTTCTTCTCTGGGGCGGCAGCAGTTTGCTCACTTTATGGATATTAAAGGCTTTTTTAAGAGGTGCTAAATTTGAAAGAAGTCTGGTATATTCACACAGCCATATTTTCATGCAGGCTGCTGGGAACTTAGGCAGAGTAAAGTCGAAGGCTAAAACTACTGCAGAGGTTAGGGGCAAGGCCACATCTGGAGAAAACACACAGCCTGATTTTGCTTATACAGGAGAACGGTTACATCTGGGCATAGCCAGGGACCACCAGTTTTGCGCCAGAAGAGGAGGAGAGACCTGTAAGCAAGCTAGGGGAGATCTACAGAGAGTCTGCGCTCTTGTCCCTGTGAATCGCCTCCAGCTTGCTTAAAGGTCTTGTTTAGAGAGGCATTAAAAAAGAAATAGGAAGAAAAAGGCATCGTAAAATTTCCTTTTAAAATGTTCTTAACAAATGTAGACAGGAGTGTAAATTTGTACAGATTCATGCTTTGCAGCTGAGACTTTTGATCCGTTAGTAGGTAACTTACTATTTATTGTCGTGTGGAGTCATAGCTTCAGATATGAATATAATCCTAGTTTAATAAAATCAATATAAATATTTAAATGGATCTTTTGTAGTTTAACCAGTTTGGGGCCTAGCGGTGTTACATATTGCATAAAAAGCTGGTTGAGAAACCACCTCTAAAACCTACATCTACCTCATAATTTATTTGTAATACCATACGTAAGGTATCCGATAGTAATCGTAAGCTGAAGTTGGGAGGCAGAAGAGTGCGATGCTCACTGGGAAAGGAAGTGGCAAAAGGAGAACAGGCAGAAAACAAGATGAAATAAAATACAATCTCTGTAGATTTTTCTCAGATAAAAGTATGGGAACCAGACTAATCTTGAGTAGTTTTTGTAGGCTAGGCACGTTGCACAGTCAAGCTTTCATAAATATGGTTTTCTGTTTTTCTTGTAGGGTGCTTGCAAGCCCTGGGACGGAGAATCAGTTTCCAGGGCGTCAGTTTTGTTGCTGGTTACCTTGATGTAAGTTCTAAGGAATTTCTTTGATTTTAGTGTATTACCATATATTTATGTTATGATAAAGAGAACTTGGTGAAGATATCAGTAAATGTCTCATCAGTTCAGCTGAGTAAAATACCACTGGCACGACAAACTGCACCCATGACGTTGATGTATAACAAAAAGTGTCTGTTGTTGCTTATAGACCATGTACCCATGTCTTCTAGGGTTATCTAAAGCAGAATTTGATTTGCTGAGGCACGGGACTATAGCTCTGTGTGAGAATGTGCAAAGAAAGTAGGTAAATTGACCAGGAGAGTGTGTTAACAAAGATGTAGTCTGCTCAGTTCTGCAGTCACTTTACAAAAAAAGAAACTGCGGAGCCCAGTCTTGAAATAAGTTTGTATTTTCTGAAATCCTTCTGTTTTCATTCTCTCTTGACTCCAGAGGGACTGCTAGCATGAGCTAAGGCTGGCTGCTCGGCAGCTGACAAATAAGGATGAAGCAATAGTAAAATGGCAGTGTTAATTTAACCCTGCACATTCTCAAAACATCCAGCTGGGATGAAGGTTCATCATCACTGCGCGGCTGATCAGTGTCTTAAGGTTTCTTGTAAGGAATGGGATTTTGATCACAGAATTCCTGTTTGCAGCAGCTGAATATATATGTGCTTAATGAGCATAGTTTTTAGTTCCTTCCCTGATCTTCCTCACTAACCAGCTCCCTTATGGGGCTGGGTGAGCGGCTGCAGGCAGATACAGCTTTCTCGCATTGCTCTAATTGCCTTACACAGACATTTTGTTACAGAGGGTCTTCTGTCAGCATCTGTGCCGAGATAAATTGACATGGATCCAGAGTGAGTCTAGTGAATATAATTTAGTTATTGAGAAGAATGGCAGCTGTGTATGATGCATACAAAACATTAATTTGTGCCAGCCTACAGGTTGTTTAAATATGCTGGGGCCTAATGGAAAAGGAAGTTTATTTCTCCTCTCTTTAAGACACAGTGCAGACTTGCTTTAGCTGGCTGGTTGTTAAATTGCCTGTGGACAAAAGTCTGAATTTAAATTATATGGAAAAGAATTTTGAGTGAGGAAATTAGAATTTTCTTCTAGCAAGTAACTTGAGAAGTTGGAGAAACTTTAGCTTAGTGAAGTTAAATAATTCCTGGTTGATCAGTAATAAATTGAAGACTTTTGTTTATGGTGAGTGATGCTTGCGTACAGTGGTTTTAATGTCACTTTCTACTTCTACAGAATCATCCTTTGAAACTGTTGTTAAATTATCAGGTTAAGAGCTGAATAGGTTGCAGCAAAATTGATGCAAATTTCTAAAGTAGTTTCTGAGTGCTGCTGGCTCGGTATAATTATTAGCTTACTGAGTAATGTGACTGAGTATGTACTTTGCGCAGTGGGTGCATGTGTGACTCTCGCAACTTAGATAATAGGATCAGTTTACAGAGAGGATGCAAGTTAAGCAAGAAATATTTTTTAATTAACTCTGAGGCTATGGAGTCTGAACCCAAACCTCTTTTGTCTCATGTAGTTGCTTACATGTGTTGCTAGTTCATATATACAGTGACCAATTAAGTTTATATTCACTTTGTAGAGAAGTGAGTGCTTTCCCAAGGCAAGAGAATGGCTTTCATGCTTCTGAGTGAGATAAATGTAACTCAGCTATTCCTTGTGTTGGGAAAATGTAGGTTTTGTTTGAGTTATGGCACAGGAATGTGACACAATACCATTTTTTGTTTAGATTTTTAATCAACATCATCTGTGTGTGAATAAGGAAGTATACATCACAACCAAAACGGACCTCATCTGATAACAAAATATACCTTTCAACAAAATGCAAACCATTCAAGTAGGGGCCTGATGATGTTCTTCATTAAACATGCACTGATGTGATAAACTCCCTGAAGGGGATTACAGCTGAAGAAAGTCATTTCAGGTGCCAGATGCAGATGTTTTAGAGAGAAGTAGCTCATCACCAGGAGGAAGGTATATCTATTATATCACTCCTCAAAACTGAAGAAAATCTTTACACTTGAATAATTGGACTTGACAGAAGTTGTACTAAGCCACCATGTCTAAATTTTAAATTTACATCTGCTAAATGCTTCTTGATGTAGTCTTTCAAATGTGCCATAGAACAAATGCTTTTGCTTCGGAAGCAGCCCCTGGGATAATATGGGATATCCTAGCTGATGTGGTTAGCAGATTCCTTTAAGAATTTCATGGATCTCAGCTGCAGACTTCAGAACTAGTGAATTTCTTTTTTCCATCTGGGAGGTAGACTCAGTCGTTGCTGCGTTTTCCTCAAAACTGTTGCCACTGCAAGGTCTGTTATCTGATGTTTTAAAACAAATTAAATAGTGAAAATGCAGTGTTAGATAGTGAAAATTAATCTAACAACCACTGGAGGACAGCTGGT
Source organism: Charadrius vociferus (assembly GCF_000708025.1). Classification (NCBI taxonomy): domain Eukaryota; kingdom Metazoa; phylum Chordata; class Aves; order Charadriiformes; family Charadriidae; genus Charadrius; species Charadrius vociferus. Next base: position 834,609 of record NW_009646856.1, read on the forward strand.
GGATTAGTTGAAATATATGAATGTGCTGAATGTATAAACCCATTCGTTTTCTTTTCTGTAGCTACTTCTTTTTTGTGTGTGTGTGAGGAAATTGGATATTACTGACTGGTTGAGGCATTTGCTTTGAATCACTGTCTGGAAAAGCCTTATCTTGAGCTGGAGACTAGCTGTATAAATTAGGTGCCAGGAGTTCCACCATTGCTGGAAAGAGTCCAAACTCATGAAGCTGCTGTGCCCCAGCCTGCTGAGTTTAGGTGAGCAATTCTCTTGCCATGTTCCCCTCTGGTTGTGATTTTTTGTTTGTTGGGGTTTTTTTGTGTTTTGTTTTTTTGTTTTTTTTTGTTTTTTTTTTTCTCCCCAGCAATCTCAATTCCAAAGCTTTGCCTTCTTTCTGTGCTCTTAAGCCATAACCCTCAGAAACTGGAGCTCAGAAGTTTGATTTGGTGGGGTTTTAACAGTAGGTGGCAGTGGACAGCAAATCTAACCCACCTGGCTTCCCACTCCTCTTACACTGATGCTGTTGTGTTGATTCCTGACAAACTCTCCTTAAAATTACTGTCTTAGAAACAGTCTAAGAATCAGGTTCACCTTTTTTTTTTTTCTGAATAATTAAAGGGGTTATTAAAATATAAACGACTGGCAGGTACAGCTTTTTAAAAATAATTTCAAGGTATTGCAAAAGAGATGTTGCCTGATAATCCTCCTAATTGTGTCAGGACTGTAAAAGAAGACTTGACTGGTCTGGAGGCAGTTTTAGGCAGCCTAATAGAGAAGTGGATGAGAAGTTACTGTTAAAGTTGCTTAGATACAGCACTGAAGGAATTAACTGAAGTTTTGGAGTTTTAAGTAGTGTGCTGAAGGCAGGAAATACAGCAGTGTCTTCCCAGTGCACCCTCCTCTCCCGATCCTGTTGAATGACAAGACTAACGGCAAGAAAAGATGATGCTATTGATTTCTGCTGACTATCATTACCACTCTTGTCTGTAATGTCTTTCTGCTACTGTAAGTTTCTGTAGTTCAGATCAAGTATAGAATCACAGAATGGTTTGGGTTGGAAGGGACCTTAAAGATCACCCAGTTTCAGCGCCCCTGCCATGGGCAGGGACACCTCCCACTAGAGCAGGTTTCTCAAAGCCCCATCTAATCTGGCTTTGAACCCTTCCAGGGATGGGGCATCCACAACCTTTCTGAGTAACCTGTTCCAGTGTCTCGCCACCCTCACAGTAAAGAGTTTCTTCTTAATATCTAAATCTACCCTCTTTCAGTTTAAAACTGTTACCCTTTGTCCAATGACTACACTCCCTGATAAAGTAGATCACTTGTGGAGAAAAAAATGATTCTGCTACATTTTTGTTTGGTGATTTTTTTTTTATTTCCTTTCCTTGGATGCTTTTCAAGCAATTCCATGAGTATTAACTTCCCCTGAACCCTTGTTGTGACTGCTTCTAGGGAACTGCATGTGGTCTTAGTCAACCACAGCATGCTCCGGACAGGCAGCCAAGAGTAGCGGGAACCAGGGAAGAGGTGTGGAGCTTCAGCTGTCTGTGCTGTTGGCTCCAGATCTGGTGGATCTCATCTTCTCTTCCTTTTTGTGCTAGCTCTGCGCAGGCAGGACTGAGAACTGTTGCCCCTTGCCAATTCCCTTGTGCATGACTTGGTTACCTCCAACTGTTGACACTCTGGAGATGGAACCTGCGGTCAGAAACCCTCACGTGTTTCTCCCTGCTGTGGGAGGGAACAATCTAATCCCTGCTCATAAACCCAAAAATCCTTCCTGTAATTAATAACCTGTTGTGGGGAATTCATGTCATGCTTATCTAGTGTAATCGTATCTGAAGTGCTGTAAGAGGCAGCAACGTGGGATGCCGTAGGGAAGGTAAGAAATCCATAGGGAAGGTAAGCAATGCTGCTGAGAGATGCACAGGTGCAAGCGGGTTTGACCCCACTTTACCTGCAAACCTGGCGAGTGTTGTCTCCTCTGTTGGAGTGAAGCTGTGATCTAAAGCGTGTGGCCAGATGGCACCGAGAGTCTCCACTGCAGTGTATGAGTCACAGAGCCTGGACAAAAACTGGAAAAAAAATAGGTGCACCCCTCGAAGCTTCATTTCCTTAGCAGGGATGGGGTTGTAGTTTTGCAGGGAAGCTGTGAAAATTAGAAGTTATGCCAAGAGAGACTTCTGTGGATTGACCTACGAGAGGTATGCACAAGCAAAATACAGGTACTGCACACATGCACACATCTGAAACCTCTTTTCTAATTGTTTTTTTTCTAAACATTTCCAAGTGTATTTTACAGGCTTAGAAGTTACTATTCTAGTATTCTAATTATTATTTGAAAGAATTTGTACCTGTATTTGGAGTATACATTAAAAGCTCATACCCCTTATTTTATTCCTTATCAGCTTGATGCTCCTAAAAATTCAGCAGAGATTTACAGAAGCATTTTGTTTCTCCGTTGTGATGTGTTTTGGCCTGTAACACTTCTATCTTGTGAATTATATTAAGAGTTTGAGGTCAAAAACCTCCCAAATGACAAGTGGGATTATAAACCTGCTGTGCCGAACGAGTCCGGGCAGCGCAGAAGCGATCCGCAGGTGAACGGGGGCCATGGGGAAGAGCAGGTATTCACAGCGTGTACTCTACTGGCGATATATCGGCAGTGACGGGGGGGCTTTGCTTATGGTCGAGGGTGGGTGTTCCCAGCCCTTAAATCAAACCACCTCGTAAGAGGCAAACTGGCGGCGGCTGGGGTTGCTGGGGAACGCCGGG
>NW_009646856.1:837440-838288 GCF_000708025.1 Charadrius vociferus
GGGGCGGGGACCGGCTGGGGGCGGGCGAGGTCCGCGGTGAGGGTGGCTCCGGCTGCGTGGGGGCCCGCACGCCGGGAGGGCGGCTCCGGGTCGTGCCGGGGCTACCGCCGCCTTCGCTTGCAAGAAAAACGTACCGGGGGAGGGGGAGAGAGTTAAAGGCGGTCACTGCCGCGGGGAAGTGCCCGGGTGGGACCTCCCGTCCCGTCCCCGGTGGTTCTCCCGAGAGCGAAGCGGTCCCGGAGGTGTGAGCGGGGGGCGGGGAGAGTTTGCACAGCGGGTTTAAAACATGTGAGACACTTCTGGGACAGGTTTTAAATACTGTTCTATTTCAAAGCGCTGTAAGAAAAAAAAACAACCAAACCCCAAAAGTGTCTTTTGTTTTCCTTTGCTGTAATTAGGCAACTGCAAAAATAGCTTTATGAGCTTTTTTTACCTCCTTTCCCCCAGCTGCAACAGTATTGTATTAAACAATACTTGATTATCGCATAGGAGTTCCCGGGGTTTTTATCAATACTGTTAAAGTTTCTTTGTTGCTTTAGAAAAAGAAATGTTTGTATACAAATTAGGTCTGAGTTTTGTTCTCCCTTCGTCTGGGAACTTCTAATCCTCTTCCTTTTTATCCTTTTTAATTACTGGGAAGATTTTAATATGAGTAGGAAAAACAGATGGAGCAAGTTTTCTTGCAGAGAGAGCCCTGTAACGGTGCTGATTTAGCATGCTTTCCTTCCTCGGGCAAAGTACCTGTGTTTGAAATGCGTGTCCGCACTCTGGTTCAGGGAAGGGAATCCCCCCACCCCCCCCAGCTGGGTCCAAAAAGATTGGTGTGGTGTTTTGTTTTTTTTTTTTTT
>NW_009646856.1:839513-843345 GCF_000708025.1 Charadrius vociferus
AAGTAAATTTCGGTATATTTTCCAAGCATGCTTGTTTCAATGAAACCACGATTGTAAAAATAGCATCATGGTGCTATTTTCTGCTCTTTTCCCATGTGTCTCCGGAGTTAACACTACTTAATTTATAGTCATAAATAGATCTTTCTGTCTGCCTTTTTTTTTTTTTTTTAATGGAATGAAGTTCTTAAAGTTGGCTTGAGCCGTGCCGCCTCCGCTGCTGCTGGTGGGTGGTAGTGGGGGTGGCTTTGTTTTCGAGTGCCTGGACTCCAAGAGGAAGATGGTGTCCATGTTGTTTACGGTTCAAAGCGATTAGGAGCTCTCGGGGGTAGGTATTCCCAGCCCCGGCTGGGAGAGTTTCAGGAGTTGTTTCCGGCTGTGTGTTTTAAACCTGCGCTGCTCTGGGGGGGTGTCTGTGGTTTAACACTTTGAGAAGGGGTACGGAGGACCACCTCCTGTCGGAGTTTTAACGTGAATTTTAAAACTACACCGGTTTTGTCGGCTGAAGTTGGATGAAAGCATAGCACAGCAGCTTTGCTTAGTTTTCAGCACAAAATACGTGAAGGTGATGACATAACATACTTAGTTTCCTTAACAAGTACGCCTGACACTGAATACCTGGTTTTGCCTGCAGAGATGCCCCATGAAATCCATAATTTGTTGTTCCAAGAGACTGGAATATGTACAGAAAATCCCAGTAAAGCTTAATACCTGCTTAGTCCGAGTTGAGGGTGCTTTAAAATGTTCTCTCTGCCATCCTCCCCCAGGCAATACGGCCTCCCCTACCACGCTTGATATCGCAAAGGTAGTTCTTTCAACAGCACTCTCTTATAAAGATTATTTCCAGTTTAACTCTTACAGGAGCTGACTGAAGCAAGTGAGAAAGGAACTGTACTGGGAGGTAAAACTGGGAATCTGTGCTGCAAGGATATGGGTGTTTCAGGGATGCTTGTTTTGCTATCGGTGCGAGATTCTTCCCCTACAATTAGGAGGAAATAATGAATGATAATTTGATCTTGCAGAACGCTAGAGAAGGCTGGGTGACTATTGCTGTAACTAATTAGAGAGGAACAGACAGAATATGAGCCCAACTACAGACAAAATAGCCAACGTGTTGTGTAACTGTGGTGTTGTCTACCTATGAAAAACTAAAAATATCAAGCAGTAATATAATAAGGTGTTAATTTAACCCACGTCAAAACCGAGCTGCGTAAGCACCCTCATATAACAGCGAAACCTCCAAGAGATGCTGTTGCTGGCTGGTTCCTCTTCATTGAGTTCAAATAAAGGAGCAAACAAGCAGGAGCAGTCTTATCCCATCAGTGTTTGCAGGTGACAAGTTCCGGAGTATGCATCGCCCTGGTGGCACAGACTTTTCTTTGGCTGATGACTCAACTCATTAGTGATTCTGGTTTTCAACCCATAAATAAAGGGATACAGCCTTTTCATGTTGTGTTTACTGTGAATAATGAAAGATTTGTGGGGGTTGAATGTGGCTAAAGGAATTAAAAATGTAAGTATTACGAGTATTAGAACTTTAATTCACCTTAAAAAAAAACAAAAACAAAAACAACCCACAAACAAAAAGTGAGTTTTAGTATAATCTTTAGAGGTATAAGATGTCCCAACAGTTTTATTAAGCAGTGCAAAAAAGTGCTGTGATCCATTGGCTGTAGGACAAATAAACAGATACCACTTTAAAAATATTTTGTAGTAGATGAGTGTGATGAAGTAGATGAACCTGAATCTGAAAGTATGGAAAATGCGGTGCTAAAAGTAATTCTTACTATTTAGTTTTTTATTTGTAAGTGTTCCTACAGGCTTCCTCATCTCTTTCTTCTTTTTTTTTTTAGATTTTTTTTTTTCCTCTGAACTAATTCTCGTTTCTTTTTATAAAGAGATTGAAAAGGTTTGGGGTGGGAAGAGAAGGAGGGAGCAGGACATCTGAGTGCCCTTTTATTTACACACTAATGAGGTGTTCATGGACTTGAGTATCTTTATCTGTGTTGTTTGAATGAGTATCAGGCTGGCCCTAAATCATCTGCAAAATGTTTTGTTTCTTGCTTAACGTGGTTTCTTACAATGTCTCTGTCTCACCGGCAAATGAAATTGTCTGTATAAGATTTTAAGTCTCTCCTTCAGGTCCATCTCTCCTCTGCTCCAGAAGGTAGCTTGGAGAAGGGATTAAACACCACGGGAGGGCTGGTGGCCCCAAGTGGGGAATACAGCAAGCGTGAGCCCGGCCAGGAATTCACCTCGGAGTAGCTGCCAGTGAAAAGCCTGGAAACTGCTGTAACAGCATAACTGCTTCTGCTCTTGGGAGACTATCCTGAAATGGGAATGTTTTCCTTGCGGTGATGACAGACAGGAGCTAAACTGCTGCTGTAACCATATGTCAGGACAATGTGATTAAAACTCTGCGCAAGGGTGTAATATGAAGTAATTTGTGTGTAGCTGTACTGATGAAGGTAATAACAGGGTTAACGCTGGCAAGCTGTGTGAAGTTGTCTCACCTTTCATCTGTGAAGGGTTGTGGGAGTGTGACTGGTACTGTTAAGTAGTGAAAAGGAGCTGGAAACACTTTCAAAAATAGCATATTTTTCTGCAGCATAATTGGTCTCTCTCCCTTATTTTACATTATTACCCTAAAGATGAGCATGTATTGAGAAATCATCTGCGTCATTATGTGTACTGAATAAATGTCTTTTCACAGATAGTAGGAGGTAATGCAGATTGAGCTACGCTTTAATGCCCAGTGAAGTTTTTGGATCAAAACCCCTGGATGATCTAGATAAGGTTCTGTTTTGCAATTTGTCTTATGTGCGGTAGTTATTGGGAGCCTCCTTGAAATCAGGATGGATCCAGACATGCAGATACATTGTTAGGGTTAGGGACTAACTTGACAAACTGAAGAGTGCTTAAATTCCTAAATTAGTTTTGCCTTCTGTCATCAAAAATGACTTAAATTTCTGAAACTGAGGTTTCCTCATAACCACGCGTTCTTTTCTAATCAAGTTAAACTTTGCTTTAAGTGTAGTGCTGCAACTTTGATATCATAAGGAGTTCTGCCTTCCTTCTAAAGTCTTGAATGCCTTGTTCCAAGTGGTCTTCCCTGAGCTGTTGTGTCCAGTGAGCACTGGACTCAAAGTACCTATTTTCATTGCAGAATACTGCTACTTTAGGGTGTGTGTGTGTGTGTATTTTTTTAAAAACGTATTTTTAACCTTTAAAAAACCTCCTACAATTAAAGTTGTTTTGCTTGTTCCCTGGAAACTGTTAACTGGAATTGCCATATGGATTCTGAATTACTGGAATAGTGTAGTGGTAGCCCATCTCAGGCTGTTTTCTTGGGAAACACTTTTCCTGCTGCTTAACTAAAAAAAAAAAAAAATATTAACAGAAATTAATCTGTTGCACTTTGTAAGATGAGCAGCTGTAAGTTTATAAACAAACTGACCCCCCTGTAGAGTTTTAACAACTTGTTACTATACCAGTGAGTGATCTGTAGGATATCAGCCCCATTCCCTATAGTCTTTCAACTATTTAAGCTCCTATCAGGTTTATCAATCATTAACACCGTTTTTCTTGTCTGCCTGTGACTTTAGTGCATGAATGGGAGTTCAGACTGTCATCTCTTCTGAGCATATGCCGCGTATCTTTATCTGATTGAAATATTTATTATCCGTTGTGTGCTCTTCTAACTGAATTTCCATTTAATGTTAATCGTTTAAAAGTTTTAATACTGTGATTGTATTCAAACATTTCAATGTATTCAGTGTTTATTTTGTCTAGAATGCTGAATAGAGCTTGGGTGATTGTTTTGCTGTGATTTCTT
>NW_009646856.1:843362-906504 GCF_000708025.1 Charadrius vociferus
CCTCTTGCACTTCTTTTACAGACCGTGACCTGTCATGCACAATAGGAGATATTGCCTTGGGGTTCCCAGAGTATTTTTTTTCCTTCTCATATTATTACAGCAAGATATATCTTTCTTTTTTTCTGTCCCATGAATAGTTGTTCCAGGAATAGTTTTAAATACATTTAATTTCTCAGATCACTTTTTTTAATACCTTAGCCCTCCATCTGCAATTTGTGTTATATTACACTGCAGTATGTTAAGTATCTTTGTTTCTTTGTGTGGCTTTTATCAGAAATGGGGGAAGGGAAATATTACAAATTCATACCAGATCAAGCTGTAGCTGTCCCATGAATAGTTGTTCCAGGAATAGTTTTAAATACATTTAATTTCTCAGATCACTTTTTTTAATACCTTAGCCCTCCATCTGCAATTTGTGTTATATTACACTGCAGTATGTTAAGTATCTTTGTTTCTTTGTGTGGCTTTTATCAGAAATGGGGGAAGGGAAATATTACAAATTCATACCAGATCAAGCTGTAGAGGCCATGGGAATAGCTAATTATGCTGCTTCTGATCTATTCAACAGTTCAGGGTGTGAGTGCCTCGTGGGGCTCTGGCATCTACTGTTTCAAGGGCTGGCATGCAGTGCTGAAGTTTGGGATCGGTGGATAATTCACAGGATTTTTATTTTTTTTTTTCCTTTTTCTTTCTAGCATTGGCAGATGGACTCTCCACTTTATTATCGAGCAGGTCTGCTTTGTGAGATTAATTTACATGCAAGTCAGATGAACTTTAAAAGAGGCAGGTGTAAAGGTTATTTCAGCAGAATAAACTAACAGAATGGCAATATGCCTCGCATTCCTTTAAAATTATTGATTAAGAAACCGTCTTGAAAATGCTCCGTTTGTCTAGCCACTGTCCTTGTTACTAGTTTGCCTCGGGGACTCTCCTTTCTCTCCCACTGTGCATGTTATTGAGCTTGTTTAATTACGGGCATAGTTCTACCTTGCTGCTCTACAGTTTCTCTGAAGAGGGAGCTGGATAACCCCCAGGAGACTGACTCAAGCTACCACCCATGGCTTGGTGGCACAGCTGGAGGAGGACTTCTGTGTGGGCCTGCTGATAACAAAGGGACCCCCAGATCCTTTTAATCTGTGGGCTTTCCACTTCCTGTGAAGTGTAAAAAAACTTATTTAATGCTCTGGAAACTGGAAGGTGCTCCTATTCAGGAGGTAATGAGCAGATAAACTCTTCTCTCCCCTCTCAGTTTTATTATCTTTAGGCCTGGTTGCTCTCAGCTTAGTCACTTGTGAGTCAACCTAAGTCTTTTTGATCTTCAGTCCTCAAACAGTCTGATGATATTGTGTATAAAGGTCACTAGAAATCCTGGACATCGTGTGAAGTACACTTAATTATCTTAGTCACTGTTGCTTAACTGTTTTGGAGGTTTCGGGCTTTTCTGTGGAACATGAAAGACCTGAAACATTGTTTAAAATAGTGTTAGACAACTATTGCTGTAGTTTGGGATAAACGTTCATGGAGAGGAAGCTGTAAGTGAATCCGGGAAAGAACATCAGTCGTGATTCTGTTATGTTGCTGGACACGTTAAAAAGCAGAAACCAGTCTTCCGCTTGCTTTTGCTATTTGTTTTTTGTTAATCATTAATATTCTGGATCTTGCTGATGGTGTTTAGAGTTAGTCATGCGTGTGTCCTCACCAGTTGTTTCACCATAGCAATGGCATTACGTGGACGTTGAACCCAGCTGTGTATAGAGGATGAGCCCTTTGGTTTTTGTTGCTGTGGTGTGAATACCAAGAATTTTATTACTGAGGAGATAACATTGTTTCTGTACCAATTTCTTCTATGCCACAGTGATGCTTCTAGATCTTAATATGATGTGATCCTCTAATAGATGGCTGTGTGCAGTGCTGTTATTTGCATCTATTTTAAAAAGGAGGCTTAGGGGAACACCTCTTGCCCTTTTCTTGATTTTTTTAAAATCCTACTCTTACATCTGTATTTCATCCTTTTGCAAAGTAAAGCATATACGTTTTAAAACCAAACATGTACCGCAATTATCTCTTGTTCTGCCTGGTTCTCTTGACTACGAAATTGATTCGGGAAAACCTTTATCTGCAATGTACCTGGATTACAGTCACAGTGCCCAAACTCAAGCAAGAACATGGATGCTTTCACATTGCTGACTTGAAAGCTTCTGATGTTATTATTTTGAGATGCTCAATATCAGACATCTGGTCTGTAAAATACTAGCTGCTACGGATCAGAGTATTTAATAAAGAGAGTGGAAGCTGCAGGGAGGTTAAGCCACTTGTTAAAGGTCATGCAGTGAGTTCAGCCTGGGATTTGGGAGACCCGTAGAGTCAAATCAACTGGTACATTGCGGTACAGCAGGAGTACAAGTCTGTCACATCCAACGTAAGTATTAAATGATCTTGCTTAAAGTAATTACATTGCCTGCACCCCTACTTCTGTAGGGTTAACCGTGAACGGGGAGAGAATCTTGATGGCAGTTCATTCTGTTCCAGGCTTGAGAGCAGTCCCCAAAAGAGGTGCTTGTTCATAAATACTTTATGTGTCTGTAAAGTCAGTGCTCCTGTTTCACTGTTTAAGGCATATCTTGGATATAAGAAGCAGCATGTGGGTTAGTGTGTTGTTTTTTTTTTTTTCTTTTCTTGTTGTTGAATAAGTTAGATTTTCCTTGTCTTTTGATACTTTGTGGGGCGTAAGTGCTTAAGGAGCAGTTTAGGTCTAAGCTTAGATTACTAGTTTTCTCTATTGCAATAGAGTGTTAAATCCCATTGTTTCTTTAAATTGAAAGCTAAGGAAGAGTCTTGGGAATTGTGTATTTTTCTTACCTTCGATTTCCTTCTGTCCTTTAAAAGAGGAAAATCCATATTTTCTTAAATTTTCTTCAGCGGGTTCTTTTTTAATGCTGTCACTGTTACGCCATTTGAGCTCTATGCTGCATCAAACCACCTGTGTGGTATGGTACTCCAGCGGAGTCGCAGCCTGCGGGTCTGTGAACGTGTCGCAGCCTTGCAGCGTGCAAATAAGGAGCTGGAAGCCTACACGTAAGCACTGGTGTAGAGTATCCTTCTTGCGTTCTCAAGGTGTGGAGGCTTGGCCTTCTGCAAGGTGACTGTCCCCTTCTTGGGTTTCAGTAGCCACAAGGCTCTTCAGCAAGACACAGGGATCTCGCCTCCTCCCTGTTCCTTAGTTTTGCTGGACAAAGTTGAAGTTATGAAAATTGGCTGGGCTAGCAAATCACACAAATGCACAGGAAAGCTCTTACTCCTTATTCAGCTGTTTCTGTCATATCTGTGCACTTATAACTCAGTGGTAATTTCCTTGTTGCTTGAGAGTGGTGACTTGTCTGGTGTGCTTTTTTCTTTTTTTTTTTTTCTTTTAAGTGTGTCCAAATACTATTTTTTTTTTTTTTTAAACTCTGCTCTCCATCATACATAAATCAATGCTGCCCTGAATGCAGAACCTCACCCAGATCAGTATCTGGGCCATGCAGAGCCATTGATGGCTCCTGACCTGACTTCTCCAGGAAAGTGAAACCCATTCCTGCCATCTTTGGGCATCTCAGGGCTGGGAAAACCCTCTAAAGGGTGGGATTCCTAGAATGTATTTGAGGTTTTCTTGATCTCAACTGTGCTAAGACTGTGTGTGTGTCTTAACACAGTGAAGTGTTCAGGAAAAACTGACATAGTAGGGAATGCGACTGATTTCTGGCTGCAAAAGAGGGAGGGAGGTGTTGCTGAGTCATGAAAGGCAGGGTGTGTAGGGGCCAGGGAAAATACTCCAGAACTCCTTGGAGAATGCCATGAAGCCGTCTTGTGAAATACCAAAAATGACAAAGGGACTCTGCCACGGGTCATGTGTGAGCGGTGTTTCTCAAGAGCATTGCCTACTTACCGTGCTGCCCCATAGCCACATTATCAGTGACAGCCACACTGTGCCTTCCAGCCTTTTGAGAACAAGTTTTACTACAAGTGAGGGTTTGTGTGGGGAAGCTAAGAAAATGGAACTGCATGCTTCTTGTCTCTGCATCATTATTCCTATGCTATTGTACGTAGGTCTTGCCCACAAGGCCTTCCTGCAGTGTGGTTTCCCAGTGTTGCACAAAAACATTGTTATTTAGAGTGCTTCTCTTGCAAATAGCAGTTAGTAGGGTTGGGTTAGAGAAGAAGTTTTCTACCTCCAGGGAAGCAGAATGAGTGGCCAAATAGTAACAGGCTGAGGGGGACAATTTCTAGAGTTCTTGGGGCAAAAAAAGTTGAGGAGTCCAACATAGTATAAGGGTTGATTTGGTTAAACTCTACTCTGTTTAATTTATTTAAAATAGCTGTGGTGTCACCTCCGTGACCACCATTTCACATGAGACCATCTGCAAAGATCACTGTCGTGACTTTGCTGGTGACAACACGCAGAGCCACCCAGCACGCCTGCTGCCTTACTCTGATGAGCTGCTCTCCCTTCCTTCGCTTCTCAGCTGGTGTGCCTGCACGGAGCCTGGTATTGCCTAGAAAGAGCTCTGGGGAGTGAGCGGCGCTTAAATAAAACCTGTCAGACAGTGATCAGCTGTACAATCTGCCACCCTCCTGCAGCTTCTGTTGTAGTAGCTGAATGTTTTCTGATGAAAGTTAAAGCGTGTAGAGCTCCGCATTACAGGAGCAAAGGTTAGATCAAGCGGGGTGTGTGGTGGGCGCATGGTCTGAGTGATGGGGCGAGATTTCTCCTTCCCAGCTTTGCTGTACATCTGAATGTACATATCCCATTATAATGTGGTTGACGAAGACCATCTGACCATCCATCATTTCCAGTGTTGGAATAGACCCACCGGTACCTTTTAACTTGCAAAACAACAAAACCAATCCATCTGTTTTGGTGCAAAAGCTCAATGTGTCTTCTGTGCCAATAGAACGCGTGCTGCTGTGGCATAATATTCTTCAGTATCTGCACAGTTACTAATGACTTCCTGTGTGTTTGCAGCCCAGAAGCGGTAGGACAAACCCCCTTCTTTATGGCTTTGAATAACAACTTCAGCTGTTGTCAAATAGATACGATCACCAAGCATTGGCATTTCGTGCCGGTTGTCTTTTGCATTGCTGATGGCTATGTTGGTTGCCTGCATTGCCGTGCACAGGCTGCTCGCTGTCAGTGTGCTGGCAGTCATCTGGATCTGACAAGCGAAGGTCATTCTTTAAGGTACGCTTCTATTGCAACAGGAGTGTGTTCCCACCCAGAACCAATGGTGAATCGGAAAGAGCTACCCTTCTGCAAAGGTATGGTGTGACATTACACCTAATTAATTTAATAGTAGGATGCTGCTCAAATGGATGGTCTGTTCCTTTGGTTTTCATCCCCACCCGAAGCCACGTGTCTTTTGTAGCTTCCCCTTGAATTTAGTAAGCAGTTGGGTGACGGCTGGGAGGAAATGCTACCTACAGTAAAGGCAAAAAGCAACAAAAAGGCTTATATGGTGCAAGTGATTCACCATGTGGCTGCATAATCAGACATAATGGGGAGGATTTGAGAAGAGCATGGCTTGCCTTCGTCAGCTCACTATTTAGGTCAGCTAAGCTGTAACAGTCAGATGATGTCTTATGCTTTCCTTAACCTCCATGTTGTCTTGAGAGATGGTAATAGAGGGGAACATCTCCACCATCTTTGGATATTCTCACTCACTGTGAGGATTAAGTTGGACTACCACAAACATATTTATCCCAGTGAGATTGAGATGCTCATGCAGCAGGAGGCAAGTATATAGGAAGCCAAAGCTGACCTTGAAAGCAGTAAAGCGTGCAGACTGTGGTGCTATGTGGTCTGAAATTTTTGTTTTGGGTTTGTTTCTCTTTTGCTTGTCCTGAAGATAGATGGCTGAACGGCATGTTCTGGGGTTGCAGCGTAAAGGAGATGTCAACCTGTGGTGTGCTAGAATGCCCCTGAATTTCACATCATAGTAATGCACTTTAGAATATCAGACTGGTCAGCCCGTATCACAGAACAGCCCAAACAGTATGTCCCGTGACTTTCCCCACACTGGAATCGCCCACGTAGTTAAACATGTGTCATTGTTTTAGATGCCAGAAATGGTGTGTCCTCTGACCTACCTGTGCAGGTCATCAGCATTTTGGTTTGTCATAGGTCTGTTTCATGGAGGTAGGACACAGGTTTTGGCACCTATTTTCCCGGAGGGGTGACTAATGTGATCTAAGGAGTTGTATTTTCTAAAATGTTTGGCATTGAGCTCTGTGAAGTTGCTGGGATGGAGTAAAGCAGTGTTCTTTGCTTTTTTTCCGACTTGCTACGTGATTTGTGTTGCTATTAAATCACAAAGCTTCTCCTCTCTTGTTCTTTTTTCTTTTTTAAACTGTTTGAGATAGGCATTGGCTCACAAAAAAAAAAGTCCTCCTCTCTACTTCAATGCTCTGCCTCCCCCGTGGGCGCTCCCAGGAGCACGGCCCGCTGTTGCCAGTAAATAGAAAATAATACATTTGCTTGTCAGGCACTTGTTGCGTGATAAATGTGGATTTTACTTGCATGTTCTGGTGGGCTGAGGTCGAGTGCTTCCTAATGTGAGTGTTGATCATCTTTTTATTGGTGAGATTATTTTAAATTGGCTGGAAAAGAAGAAAATGAGTATTTTTAAACCCAGTAAAGAGTTGATATCTTAGCCAGTGGGCGGTGTGGTGTGGGTGGTATAGGTGCCAGTTTACTGTGATAGCCTGTTTTGTTTAGGTGTGGGTTGTGTTAAATATGCTTTCATCCCTGACACGGGTGTAACTTTGCTTTTCTCTGTGAAGGGTCCTGGCTCGTACAAAATCTTTCTTGATTACCAGGAAAAATACTAGGCTTTCTTTTCATTGTAAGAATATACATGCATCCTAAAGCACTATTTTGAGAGGTGTAATTCTCAAGTGCCCCAACAGGCAGCACTTAGTATGGCTTTTTATTGGCCTCTGGCCATCTAGGAGGCTAAGACAACAATAACACTTATTCCCAATGGGAGGAATGCAAAGCTCTAGAGCGGCAAGTGCAGCTTAGTTTCTTTTTTATTTTCCTTTATTTAGTTGTTTTTTTTTTTTTAAGTACAAAGACTGCCTCTGGGTTTGACGCAAGTACAGAAAATTGAGATGATTCAGGCTTAAGCTTGGGTTCATAACCCTGCTCATTATGCTTGGTTGTTGCCTTGGCTTTAGGCTCTTGTTAGGTGCAATGTGTGTTGCGATACTGAAGAATGGGAGGAAGAGCAGCTGTAAACCCCTGTGGTTATGTTGTGTGAGTTAGACTGTTATCCTTTCCCAGAACATAGTACCTATTGTAAGAATTACGTGGTTATCACTTTTTTATCTGCCTGAAAATTATTAATTGCTTTCTCCTTGTGTATCAAGTGTTATAACCCAGTGCTGAACACAGAAGATGAGGCAGAGTCTGCCTGCAGGGGCAAGCCTCCAAAGACCCCATTCTCCTTCGCTGACTCCAGGAGGAGGAGGAGCACGTTCCGAGTAGGACACCAACAGTACAAGTTCAGACACCGTGTGTAGGCTTGCTTTTCTGCCAGTCAGCTTGCAGCAGGTTTTGGTGAAATGTCCAACAGTGTAAAAGCCAAGGCTATAAGGAGCCACAAGGAAGGATCTGGGAAGAAAGGGGAAGAGTACTTTGAGGGGGAGCATGGGGGGGAACGTGTGGAGGAGAGGAGCTTCACAAACAGCAATGGGAAAAGGTCTGTGAACATGCTGCCATGCAGTACAATATGAAGAATGTGTTCAGGGTTTGTTTACCCTGAATTCCTGCAGTTGTTTAACTAAATTGGTGCAAATCCAGGTGTGGATTCAGGTCTGAGCAGAATGAGCTGTACATGATGTGTTGGCAAATATGAGCGCTCAGTAAAAGGCTGTGGTTTCCTACTGAAACCAATTTAGTTTATATATCTTAAAAAACAAACAAACCGGCCTATATCTTTTAGAACATTTTCTTCTATTTAATGCTGATGTTGCAATAGATACCCACAGTGCAAAAGTATAAGTGGCTTTAAAAGCCACACTTGATTTGAGACATTCTTGCCTTCAGCGATATGTGGTAGCTCAACCAAGGAGTGTGGAGTGCGTTGCTCCTGTGCTTAGCGTTCATCCAGGATAGTGAGCTTCATTTGCATAGACCTTTCTAGTGTCTGACTTATGGGGAGGACTTTTGCTCACTTCTTGTATATGAGAATGACTGAAAAAATTCTCAAGTTGAAAAATGTAACTTGGGTTCAAAGTAAAAGTCTTTGGAAAGATCTCTTCTTAATGACCTTATGTGTAGTACCCTACTAAGAGAGGGGGGATGTAGGTTAGGAGTCCTGTATTTATCAGTCCTGAGCTATGCCTGGCAGACTTTGCAAAACCAAAGTGGCTAAACCAAGATGATGATGATTTTCTGTAGGGTTTGGCAGGAAGATTGTAATTGCACCTTCCTCATTTGTAAGTCTGAACTGAAGCACTGAGTTCTGTCTTTGAGATTGCAGCCCATGAAGTAGGAGGGTTGCAAACCAACATCCATTAATTTCAGATGGTAACAAAGCTTGGCCGGAACTCAGACTGTTTTACTTGCAGCTCTTCAGATTCCCCTAATGATGATTCAGATGCATGCCTGCTAGTGGGATGTAATGTGGTGGTTGTGCTATAGCGTTTGCCCAGTTTAACTAGTGTATATCAAAAGCAGATGGCTTTCATTCTGTTCTCTCTACATTAAGGATAAAAGGGAGAAAAAAAAGGAAGGGGAAGGAAAAGCTTCCTCTTTGCTCTTTCCAGCTCTTTGTCCCCACCCCCCCGCAAAGTGCATGTAGATGTATGTTGTATTTTAAGTCCTGGAAAAAACTGACATTTTTACCAAAGGCGAAATACAAATACATGATAAACTTATCTTTAAAATAATCTGTAAAAGCAGAAACTAACATGCCTTTGAGAGTAAAGGCTCAGTCTTGTTTTCTCCTGTGATACAATTGAAAGGGAAAAGGGCTGTGCTTTATATAGATTGGGAATAATCTGAACAATCCCACGGTGCTTCCTACTGTACTCCACCTACCTTGCATCATAACTTCCTTTCTCATATTTATGGCCAAAAGCCAGTACAATATAAACGGAGTAGTGTGTGCAGCGGGTGAGACGGCAAGAACCTAACTCCTTGCATTTGGGTGGGGCTATAGGCAAATATTAAACTTTACTCTGCATTTCTGTTGAACCTTTATTGAACAGCTGAATATGAAAAGGATCGGTAATAGCAATCATCCCGTGTGTCTGTCTTCTAGTAAGTCTATTATAATCTTTGCTTACCTTAATCTTCAGGTACAATAAGTGAGCATGTTGCCTGCTGAAGGACTGTTTTAGGGTTCTGAGGGACTTGATGTGAAAGAATTGCTGAATTACTTTATTATTGAGATATACTTTGCATTAAATGGAGAGCTGTAACTCTGCACCAGCTCAGAATGCTGCTTATCAGGACAGGAAAATGTGCCGTTGGGGAGGCTGTCTTCTGTTGTTTAGAAAGTTGCATCAAGTCAGCAAAAATATCTATTTTCGCAGCTGATTTCTTCATGGCTATTTGGGAAGGTGCAGAATCAGTGTTCCCTCTAGGTAAGACGCAAGACTTCCATTTAAAACTCTTTGTTTGGCAGGATTTTATAGTTATCAGGAAAGACCCATTTGTGGTTAAAACTGTGGGTATCAGGTCTGTTGATGGAAGAGGTTATTTCTCATTTCTGTCATCTGTACTTGAAATTTGATAGTTAATCTCTTCATTCTAAAATTTTGCGTTGCTAGTTTTTTGGCTAACTAAAATTAACTTCTAAAAATATATTTTAGCTCAGGATGTAAATTACATTGTTGCAATTATTTTCTATCCCACGCAGTGTTTAAAAAAAGCTATTTCAGATACTTGTGAAATAAATTTTCTGTATTGATGTATATTGCTGCTGTGTAACTACACTGTGTAGAAAAGTCATTGAAGGGCATGCTATAAGCTCCTTTTTGGAGGCTTGTTTGTACAGCACATCAGGTGTACATGCTCTCCATGATGTAGGAAGATATATTGTCTGTGTTGAAACATTTGCAGCCTGATATAATAGGTATAACTCAGACAACAATAGAGATAATACTACTGCAAAACATTGCATTGTCAACCTTGAGTGACTTTTAATGCCTCCTTAAAAATGAGAGCTAAGAAAATCTGTTACGCAAGCTAAGACTGTTACTTAGCTGTGTTATGGAAATATAAAACCCCCCAACTCTACTATTGTGTGGTTCAAGGGTATTAGATTTCAGTCTAAAATGCAGAGAATATGGAATGTGCTACAGAATTATATTATTAGATCTTATGCAAGGTAATGAAATGAATCATGATTTCCTGAGGCAGTGTGCTTGTTTGGCTACCAAATAATGTTCTTGTCTCTGTCATTGCCGCCTTGTGTGCCTCAGTTTCCCTGCCTGTAAAGTAGGAAACTGCTTGCTTGTGTCACGACTTCCTGGTCATAAAATGCTTTGAAGATGAAAAATACTATGTGAATAGATGCCATAGTTTGTATTGGGTATTTCACGCTGTGCAGGAAGACTGCATGAAGTTAGGAATTCTGCAAATAGTGAAAACTGGGGTTAAGCCACGGATTTTTTTTTTTTTCTTTAAATAAATTCTCTACTTGGTTATAATATTTTTATAAGGGACTGAGTTTTGCCCTGAAATATTGTTGTCTGTTGTTGAAATCTTATGTTCCGAGTTAGATCTTTCACTAGAAACTGTTGCGGGGGGGAAAAGTATGTTAATCCTTTAAACTCAGGTAGTTTCAGGAATTAAGGAAGTCCTTGTATTTTAATATGCATCATGCACAACAGTAGAGTTTTCCCCTGAATAGCTGAATACTATTAGTATATTAATTAGAAAACGTGCAATTTGACAGCTTTTTAATACCTAAGATGTGTGATGCTGGTTTTATAGTAAGTAAGGAGTAAGAGAAGCCTGATCCTTACAGAAACACCATCAAAGCTGAAAAGTAAATCGAATTTATATTTTTCCCCCCTTTTAATCAATAATTGAGGTCTTCTGATCTAAGGAGAAATTGGTATGAGGTCTTTGATATGAAATGATGTCTTGTTGGATGGATAAAAGGCATGTGTTTGCTCAGGTTTGTATTCCAAACAGGTTTGGAAGCTGGATGTTTGTGTGGGGTGTTTTTTTGGGTTTTTTTGTTTGTTTGTTTGGGGTTTTTTTTAGTGCAACAAAGCAGGAGCCAAAACGTAGTGTGGTCATGGCCTAGCACTTTCAGTTGAAAATTTATTTGCAGATGTTGAGTCCTGTAATGTTGTACTTAATATCAGTGCAATTGTATGAAATGATACTGTTGATGGGCTTAGCAACAAATGGGTCACATTTGCAGACAAATGTAAGGCTATTTGGGACTGACGTGCAAAGGAGATGGATTATAAAGTGGGGTGTGACTTGCTTTAATTGATGCCCTCTTCTGTCCTCCTGTTTGGTTGCTTTTCTTGCTACATTCTCTTCCTGTTCCTGGGCGTGTTACAATCCAGACTTAGTGGCTGTATTTGGAAGTGATGCGTAAGTAATATGGGTTTGAACAAAATGATCTATTTCATGCTGAGAGGACTCAAAGCAGTAATTCATACCAATTTGGATTTTCTTAGATTTGCCTTAAGTGGCAGGCTTTTTTGAGGCGTAAAGTCCTTTATGTTTGGTAGTCTGCTTTGCCATTCAGTTGTTTTTAAGTCGTATGTTGTAGTCATTCCTTGCAAAAACTATTTCTCACTTTAGCTCATGTGTCCTTGGTCGTCCCTTTGATGCCCTTGGTGCATCCGATCGAACTGCCTCATTTGGTGGCTCCATAACTGCAAACTTTTATTTTCTAAGCTGTAGCAGAGTCAGCTGAAATCTGTGATGTGATTTTTAAAAGGAACTGCTTCAGTAGGTACACAGCACATCCCTGGTTTCTTGCAAGTATGCCACAGTATTGCAATGCTTTTACGTTTTAAAGCTTTTCAATACCTATAAACAGTGAGTATATCTTGGGAGTGGGGTGGGGAATGAAGGGGAAATCTATAGTTTAGGACTTATTTAGGGACTTGACTCCTCTTTAAAAGAGCTCAGCCGGTGTGCTGGGCATTCCTAAAACTGAAATCTTTAAAAGTCTAGGAGAGGAAAAAACCCTGATCTGAAGTTGTCAGATATTCCAGTATTTGCCTGGATGCTGTCTTTAAAAGAAGTGCAAGGTTTGACTGAGATCTGTCTTCCTCTCTTCTTTTAATCAAATCCTTCATTTATGCCTAGCTTGAAACTGAATTTTTGCATGTTGTTTTTTCTTTTTTCCCTCTATCTTAATTCCTGGATGCCTATATATAACTCTCTTAACATCTTTGGTTTCAGGTAGGAGCAAAAGACCACTTTACACTGTAGCTTGATGCAATCCACAGGATTCAAACTTCTGAACAAGGTGTCATGAGAGTATTCTTGTTTCCTTTATTTTTCGCTGCTGCACAGCAATCAAACAGCAATATAAACTAGCCGGTAGGGTGGTTAATAAATGTTGCATTTGAACTCTTCCCAGGGGAGGGATGATTTCTTGAGATCCCAGTGCGAGGTGATGCAAGCCACAGCAGCCACCAGGGGTTACGAGCAGTGCCAAGAAGCCACAGCAGGTTTTTGGTTCATACCAGCTTCTTCACCTTATCCAGCCCTCTCTGGGGAAAGAGACATCTCTGTGATGGATACTCTGCTCAGTACTTGCCCTAGGCTCAGACATGGCCAGGCAGACCAGGCTACTCCAGGAGACCTCGCAGGTATGCAGGCAATAGAGCAGGCAGGACTAGCTCCTTGCCTCTCCCCTGCTAGGTGATAGATGTTACAGCCATTTGGGTGGGAGAGGAGGGACACAACTGCTTAAAGGACTTCTGAATCATTTCACCATTGTCCCTGGAGCTAAAGGGAAGTGAGATGAGGCAACTGTGAAGGTCATGTCAATTTTGTAGCCTTTTAGTTGCTTTAGACTCTTAAGCCTTTGAGGTGTGTTTTTAGGGAATTTGCAGTTTGGTTGCTTTTTTTTTTTTTTTTTCCCCCTCCCAGGTCCTAGAATATATGGGATAGAGATAATGCAAACAGTACCAAGTCTCAGAAATGGCCCTCGCACCAGGTTTGAGTGCTCTTGGATTAATGTATTAGTAATTATCCTGAGTATTGTGGACAGAAATGGCAGCTCGTGATCCTTCCTGCGTAGTTGTCTGTATTGGTAAATCCTGAGGATTAACAACTGGATATAAACAGGCACACTGAAGAGTGAACAGCCCTGCTAGGGTCAAATTAGGTCTGCTTTATGTAGAATACTGTGTTTTTTATAATTTTCTTTTAATTCCATCTATGAGATCATCTTTTAAAACTAACAAATGTTACTGCAGATACACTGCTTGTGCGATTTAGTGTTGTTCTGAATGCAAGGATATACAGCATTATATGTGAAGTGTTGATGTGTTTCACATACCTCTATAACACTGCTGTAAAGCTATTTGGGAGCTGCCTTTTTATTTTATACTGTTCTGCCCCAATTTTTGAGGTTAAGTGGTATTCTCACCTGGTTGCACATGGCATCCCTCACTGTCAGCCTCCTCTAGAAACACTATATCTAAAAGATAGTGTGTTCAGTGAGAAAAGATTAAAGCCGAGCATCAAGAGTTCCTGCTTGGAAGGCTTTGTCTCTTAATTTAGGTCAGTACTTCAATACTCTGTGCTGTAAACAGCACAACACTTGCGTCCGTCTTCAGCTTACCACATACGCTTATTATATAGTGATCCTACCTGACTGCCTGCTATGCAGCTCTGGCCCACGCAAAGCATACTGGAGAGGGAGCAGCCCTAAAACAAATTCCCTGCCGCCCGTGGGTGAGCAGCTGTGACCCTGGCTGGCAGGCGGGATGCTCCCCTCCAAGAGCAGAACTGCGGAGTGAGCAGCAGCCTTGATTCCAGCTAAAATCCTCAAGTGCTGGGTGTCCCGCTCCATCTGTCTGCCTGTCCTCCACGGGATTCACCGGCTTCCGTCGGTCGGTAACCGGAGTTTTGTTGCTGCCTTTGCATTTTCCACATTCTCTCTCCTAATTCCTTGCTTTACAAGCTCCAAGTGTTTGTGGTTTACTATTTTTTGCCATAATATGACAAGGAAATGCTTGAGGGATCTGAACATTTTCTTAAGGATTACTGGCAGTTTTGAGCTCTATTTCAGCAGGCTTTTTCCACTTTGAATATTTGTAGAAGGTCTTTAGGAATTTATCAGAAACTATTGTCTTGAGGAGCTGGGCAAAACCAGAGATCAGGAGCTCTGCTTGCCCTTGATGCTGAATCTGGTGCGATCCCAGGTCCCAAAATACTATTTGCAAGTGTTTGTACTGCCACAAATGGGATGAATACTTAGACTCCATATAACAAGACATGCTGAGTGTGGAGTGTTTTCATAGAAGTTTTTAAAAGAATAAAGGCAGCTTCTCTCATAGGGGTGGAGGGGATCTTGGCACTCAAAAGAGCTGCAGAGAGGCTTTGGAGACCTCAGGGATGCCTGTGTGCACAGTTATGTCGCAGGAGAATCCCCAAGCAGGGGTTCCTAAAACTGTGAAGAAGATGGGGCTAAATTTCACCCTGCATCAAAAATACTCATTCCAGAGTATTCACACAAAATCACAGAAATAATGCCTTATGGTAAGGTTTTTTGTTTTTAAATTTAGAAGGATATTTTTACCTCTCTTCTTGCCTTG
This sequence comes from Charadrius vociferus, assembly GCF_000708025.1. NCBI lineage: Eukaryota > Metazoa > Chordata > Aves > Charadriiformes > Charadriidae > Charadrius > Charadrius vociferus. Next base: position 858,153 of record NW_009646856.1, read on the forward strand.
TTTGATTTTGCCTCTTTTTTTTCCTTGAACTTAGAACTGCTGTTCATAAGGATGTATACTTCTTTGCCTGTTCTCATTTTTAGAGAGTAAAAGATTTGTGTCTTTTCTTGCAAAACCAGCTTTTCCAGCTGTATGAAAAAGACTGAATTGTATAGGCTTTTGATAAGGTTTCTATTGCTTGAAATACTTAGTGGAGTAATTGGTTTCTGGAGACATTTGACTGATTACTTATTTTCTTTTTGGTGTTGCTGGAAGTCATGCGACTAGCAGCCAATTGTTACTGAAGTTGAGAATAGGTCTCAGAAGAGAATTGACATTAATTTTTAGCTAGCAGCTAAACTTTGATAGCAGTTTAATATTAATAGCATACTGTGAGGTGGTGTTCAGAGGCAGTAATTATCAATATTTTCTATCCAATATCAAATAAGGCAACTAATTTTTAAAATGCTCATTTTCTAGTTGTGGCAGGAAAGACATGAGCCAGAATAACATCTAGCTGTGTGCTGTGTTTATACAGAATAAAACCAAAGATCAAAGATCCCTCTATAGCACGAAGAGGAAGCCAAGTAAAATATCCTTGCTTTCCTGTGAATGGCATTTGTTGGGGGGGCGACCTTGTATTCAAACTGAGACTAAGGGCATAGCAAGTCGACTTGTGTTTCTGAGAAACCTTCCTATGAAATGTGTTATGGAAATGCAAATTACGTTTCTTCTTCACCGCCTAAGTAGCAACCTCCAGTCTTTTTTTTCAAACAAATGTAATTACCATTGTTTTTCGCTCTAAAGAATATTTCTGAACTCCAGATGACTGTTCCTCCTGCTGCGTCAAATGGGTGCAGTGCATATGTATAGTAAGGTGGGAGGAGTTCTGACACATCACCTTAACACAGAAGGAAGGAGCAGTAGGTCCAGATTTGAAACCAAACAATCCTCCGGCAGTGTAATTTAATTGAGCAGAGAATTACTTCCGTATTGTCTCACTTGCTTGTACCTTGAAAAGAAATTCTGCTTTGTTTTGAAATTCTGTATGCGGAGTGCTTGATTACAAATGATACAATTGTGTTGAAAATAACGCATTTAATGAGAGGCTTGTGACTCTGATGTGCAGTCTGGCTTTGTGTTAGAAAGTAACCGTGTGCTGTTGCCTTTGTCTTTTCCAGATGTTTCTGACAGTGTACCTCAGTAACAATGAGCAGCACTTCACTGAGGTGCCAGTCACCCCCGAAACAACCTGCAGAGATGTGGTGGAGCTGTGCAAGGAGCCTGGTGAGAGTGAGTGCCACCTGGCTGAAGTGTGGTGTGGCTCAGGTAGGTTAGCCTTGCACTTCGTGCTTCCAAGAAGGTAGCATGCAGAGACCTGACAGATGGGGTCCTGTCCCAGAGGGTTTCTTCCTTAGTTATGTTAATCTCTTCATCACACCTGCTGTATGGTAATGCATCTACAGTACGGCTCACGCATGCAAAAATGAGTTAAAAGTGAAAGAAGGGGGACTCAAGTATGCAATGTTCTTGTGTGTATGCAGCCCTTCTCTGGCTCAAATGAGTCTCTGAAGGGTGTAGGGGAGTTGTCTCTTCCTTCTCCTCACAGTGGGATCCCAGTGGCCTGTGTGGGGTTTTTGAAGTACTAAGTATCAGTAGTTCTGTGATGCAGAGAGAATAATTTCTTCAACCCTAGAGCTGTTTTTGCTTGCAGTGGCAAAGGAAAACTTCCTTTTTCTGATGACACCTTCATTGTTCCCGATCATGTTAATCGAGTTTGTAAGGGAAGGAGTGTTACCAGAAGTAGTAGAAGTTACCTGATGTGAAGTGTTCTAAAGAAGGTGTGTGGTGGGTGAGAGGAAGGATGTAGAAACTACTTTAGACTGTCCCCTGTCCTTTTAAGCCTGTGGAGCCTGCAGAGTTTTATGTATGTGGTCGCTTGTGGCTTTTTTTTTTCCCCTTCTTCTGTGTTCTTGCTGATTTTTGTCTTGGAAGTTCCAGTCTCCCTAGCTTGCAGTGCTCCATTGGAACTGGAGAACATGTCAACAAACAAATCGAAAGCTAAAGTGTGGCTAACTTTTTGTGGCTTAAATGAGAAAGGACTCTTGACTATCTCCTGTCTCCATGGCACTAATCAGATACTGGTAGCTATCCAGCAGCGTGAACTAGATGAATCATGGACAGGATTTTAAGTCATGAAAAATTATGATATTTGACCCAACTTTTTTGAGACACTTCAACAAAATTATAAGAGTTAGATGATGAGGGCTTAATGTTCCTGTCACCCTCTGCTGTTGGTTCAGGCTCATACCTGTTCAAAGAAGTCTTTGGTGAGCTGGATTTTTGTTTAATAGTGTGAGATACCTGAGTTGTCTCTTGATTTTTACCCCTTTCTGACAGAGATGTAATGTTTCTGGTATTTCTGAGTCTAAAAAATGTGGCAGAATTTTATTTTCTTTTTCTCCCTAGAAAAGAAAGCATTTTTTCTATATAAATGACAGTAAAATAAAATCACCAATCCAGCATGGAAAGAGATCTTTTAGGAAGGTGTTTTTATTGTATATCTTTGTCCAGCTCTGTCTAAATCAACACAATACCGAAGTCTACTGTGAAAGACAAGTAAAATAAAAGTTTAGGCAAAACCACTGAATTTATAGTCAGCCTTAGCCCCACGCCCTGTTAAAGAGCACAGGTTGTGATGGTGAAGGACAGGGTTGTCCTGTCATTACCAAAGTTGGAGCCCTGCTAGAGTGGGCAGCTCTCCTCTCCTTGTGTTTCCTGAACCTGTGTTCTTGATTGGCTTTTGAGATGTTGGTGTAGAGCATGCTAGAAAGGGCAGCGAGATTGCCCTGAAACGGAGGGAGAGCACATACACCGAGAGGTGAGTGAAGTCTGCCAGTATTTGGTGTCCTAATGGTCTTGTTAAGCTGAAAAGTGAACTTCTGGGTGAGTGGGACCATATAATACATGGAAGTTTATTTGTAAAATCAAGTTGTCAGCCTTCCTGCTACTCAAGGAGATGTAAGAAAATAATCTGGATACAGAAATATAAAGTGAGGCAGAGAATTTTTTCTGAGAGTAGTCTTTGCAAAGACGTCATGAGATACCACGAGAACAGATATCTAAATGTTACTTGCACAACTGTTGTCATAAGACCAAAAAAAAGTGTCAAGGTTTTTACTATATAAGTGGATGATAATTGTTTTGGAAACCAAATTATTATTGTTCCCTTCACTTAATGTCATATTTACAATTATTTACTTCTATATCCAAACACTGGTGTGTGTGTATTAAACTGTATACAGTTTCAAATTGTACTTGGTCACAAAAAATGCAGTAGTCTCAAATCATGTAACATTAAAAACCTGAGTACTGGATGAACTATATGCATATTCTTTTGGATAAAATATATCCTTTCTTAAACATCTGTATAACATCCAGTAGCAACTGTTTGCAAGATATATTTTTTGGGAGAAGAGGTGGGAGAAAAATACTTTTAGCTTTTACCTAATCTCATTTTAGATGTCAGCAAAGTTCGCTATCTTGTTTTGCCAAGATATGCCACGACTTCTGCTTTGTTTGCATTTTATACTGAACAAATTAAACTTTATTTTAAAACAAACATGGTGTCCGGCAGCTAACCTTCTGGGGTAGAAACAAAAGATTTATGTTGGAAAATGAATTCTCAAACTTCAATTACTGAGATCCTTCTTAGATCGCTTGTCTCTCTCTTTCTGACGCTTGCTCAGGAATTTTAGCTTCTGTTGTCAGACCTTATTAAGTGTACTTTGAAAGATTGCTGCAAGTGCGCTTGAGGCATTCTCTCCCAGAAGGGGGCAAGTTTACTACTCTCCCTGTCCTCCCAGTTTTCCCTGAAACTTGAGTATCAGGGCAAACTGTCATGGTCTTCCTATTATTGCCGGCATTCTGTTTGGCGACTGCCTTGGCCACTGTGGAAAGAAGTCAAAAGGTGTGTGCATGTGTAAACATGTTGGGGTTTTTTTTTGCTTATGAGACAGATAAGGGGAAAAAAAAAAGTCTGACTGTTTGTCCTTTCTCCTTGAGCTTTCCAAATGTAGTTTTGTTTGGTATTTGAAAATCTCTTTGACCTTCCTTTGAAGTCACTGGGTGATATTGACAGATTCCTTGTGTAAAGGGCATTTCTCTTGATTACAGAGTTTCAGTTGAAGTATTGCCGAGCTGCTAGAAATCTGTCTCATAAGCCTGCTGTATATTCTTTAAGATGGAAATCTGACAGCAGTACTGTTGGTTTTTTGTTTTTGCCTTTTTTTTCCTGGATTAAGGTTTAGCAGATGAAGAGCTTTTTTAGCTGTCTAGACAAGTAACCGCCAAGAGACTGCTTTTTCTGTAACAGTGACCTACTTGCTTATTCTGTAAAGCTAATCTCTTTTGACAGTGACTCCAGAAATTTTCCTTCCTAGATTGCTTGAGCACAGCTGCAGCATTTTCATTTAAAGAAACACTTTTATGTTGAAAAGAGCTTTTCACATGCTGAAAACATGTTAGTAGCTCCTCTTTTTATGAAACTGAAAACCTTTATACTTAACACCAACTATTTTTTCCCCTGAAATGATTATTTCATATTAAGATAGTGACTTTGAAAGACTCCATTGAATATGAATGAACTACTCTCTGATTTCTTTCTTTTTTCTTTTGTTTTTTTTTCTTTTGTTTTTTTCTTTCTCTTTTTTCTCCCCTTGCTTAAATAATGAAAGAAAACATCCAACAAAAGCAATGTCAGGAAAAATGAAACTGGTGCGAAAGTGGTGGTATTTAATTTCAGTCTTTGTCTGCTTGTCTTATTTCTCAGGCCAGGAACAATATCTTCTGTTTGTCTGCACCCAACGCAAGTGGATCCAACCTGATCATGAGTCTCAGATGTTGTCATAAGATACTATGACAGTATCCAGACTATGTATAGTTGACTGCTATGATATATTGACCACATAGTTGCCATCACTTTTAAAATAGGTGTAAAAATGTGTGGTAAAATGTCTAGAATAACACAAGAAATTGCTTTTATGTAGAGATGAGAGGCCAATAAGTACTTCTGATTATATCCTGTCTGTGAATGCCCAGCTATGAAGTGTGTAAATTTTCGAAGAACAGTAATACAGAAAGGGAGGAGTACTGGTAAAAGAAGGCAGTTAGATGTAGACTCCCACTGGATTTTTGTAATATCAAAAGGCAAGGAGTAGGGTTTAAAAATTAGAGATGTGACTGAATCCCAAACTTGGGAACAAGAGCAGGAAAGGAAATTCAGTGGAACTTGTGCATGTAACATTTAAAGAGACTTCATCTTTGCTGTCTGAAAGAAAATGGCAAGTTCTTCTTGGAGTCACTTTTCACTGTCTGATCTTTTTTCCTTTGAGCCACGAATCCAAAGTAGTTCAGCTTTTCCAGGCTTATCAGAAGTGGGGCTTTCAAAACGCATGTAATCTGATCTTCGTGAAATTTGCTGTCCAAGAGGATGAGCCAGATCTATGGCTGACAGGAGCTATAGGAGAACACTTGAAGTGACAGGAGCTGCGATGGCTTGCTGAGGATCAGGCCTCTTGGGTACTGCCTGGGAGCCTCTTCAGTGTACTGAGAGCTTCTGCCTGAGCTTGAATGCAGGGGCTGCAATCCAGCATTTGATCGCAATCCTTAGGAAGCGTTCAGTGAAGAATTCCTCTTCTCTGAGAGTTTATCCTCTCATCTTGATTCTCATTGGAATAGGAAGTAAATGAGTCTCTGGAGGAATCGGGGCAGAGGAGCCCTTAAGGAGGGGGTGGGAATGACTGAGAAGTAACTTTGAGGTACTGCAGAACTGGAGCAAAAGGTATGCCAGCACATTTTCTGCGGTGGTGAGTGGGTAAGGTGATTTGCAAATATAAATCTTAAGGCACGAGAGCCAAAAGCTCTAAATTGCCTGTTTGCTTCCCCTTAGGCTGCGACAGTGCCTCAGCTTCTGCCTTCGGGGGTGGACTTATAAAGGGCTGTATCTGCTTTTCAGAGGTGTTGGTTTAATTTCAGAAGTAAGGAGTGGTACAGTGCTTTCCTAAGGGAAAGGTAGAAATGCCTTGCGTGAGGGCAAGGGTTAGATGCACACACTGCACCTGAGTAATAATAGGTGTTCAAGTGAAAGATGGTGGACTGATATCTTTTGTTTTGGTTTGATATGTGCACAAGCTATATAGGGATGTAATAGTCAACTGGATTTTTACCTTTTCAGAACGTCCCATAGCCGATAATGAACGGATGCTGGATATTTTGCAGCGCTTTGGGATGCAGAGAAGTGAGGTTCGTTTCTTTCTTCGGCATGAACGCTCTCCCTGCCGGGAAGCAGGTAGGTGTTGGTCTCAGATGGTTAATTTGTCTAAGTTTCATTTCATTCCTCAGGGTTAAGGAAACAGCTTGCGTATGTTACCTATTAATGTTGGTAGTCAGTATGGTGTTGCAACCCTTTTTGGTCTGACCATTTTCTTATGAGTAGAGAATGCTAGTAACAGAAAAGTTTGTTTTAGTAAATACTTCATCCTCCCTTGCCAGATCTGGGGATGTTAAATCCAGATTGAAACTTTTGCAGGTTTTTTTAGAGCTGGTCATCACTGAAGCATCCAAGCACATCCTGTGTTAAATAATTAGCCACAGCTAAATATCTAGAGGTCTACAATAGTCTCTTCTTTTAAATCTAGTAACCAAACTGTTGCCCAGTAACATAATGTATTATTTGGGCTTAGGATATTTCACCTAGATAATACTTTACCAGAGTGATAAACTTAGCATAGTTGGCAAAAGATAGAGTTCTTTGATGTTTCTCCCACAATCTTCACAATCGTGTTAGTTTCAGGAATAGCATTAAATGAATAGCCTAGTCCATTTCTCTGAGAATGTAATATCTGTGTAGCAAATCTAAATGTGAAACTTATAAAGAAATGACTTTTTGCTTTTCAAGGTTTTTCTGTGCATCTCATATTAATTTCTTCAGTAGAATCCGTAAGGCTTTTACCTTTAAATCAGTCTTCTCCCTCCCTTTTTTCTCTTTTCATCCTTGGTAATCTTCCTCAGTATTGGATATACTGCATTTGGGTTGTCACATTGTACCCCACATATTTTAAAATGGCTAAATGCATCTTGATGTTTGAAGTGTGTAATGATGATAGAATGAGTACATGAAAAATTAAAGCTATGCCATCTCTACCTACTAAGGATCTTACAGTGCAGTTTAGTTGTCAGGATGTAATTTTTCAAGGCCAGGGTGCTCATAGTATAAGTATTATTTGCTACAGCATTGCTAAGCAGTATGTCTGAGGAAGAGCAAATGAATAGATAGGAGCTGTGCAGTTAGTCTTGAAGGAATATGTTCTTGAAGTGTAGGTATCAAGTGGGCAAGAAGCTAACAGAGCTAACTTCATCCTGTAGTACACGTATGACCTACAGGGAAATGAGTGAGCTTGGTATTTGGCTTTTGAACACCATTTGTACTTAATTTGATGGAAACATTAAAGTAGGTTTCTAGTTATGTAGCATCTTTACTGTCACAATGACTGCAAGGAAGAAGAAACTTTGTGCTTTTAAAGTTTGTTGTGTGCAAATAATCAGCTGTAGATTAAATGGTGCATCTTTCATGACAGGTGACTAACCTTTAACTATTTTTTATTCATATTCTCTCTGAGAGAGTTGACAAAGGCACATCAGAAGATCTAGATGCTGGTTTTAAGACGTTGTGGTCCAAATGCCTCTCTGTGAATTAACCAGATATTTTTGTGTCATTCACAGAGCGGAACAGGTTTTTGTGACTCTTCATCCGTAAGGCAGACTTAATAAGGGCCTGTTCACCACAGGAGAAATATTGAAATAGCATACTGTTGGTTAAGCTTTTTTGTTTGTCTGTTTTTAAACAGTCTTATATTTTAAAATAAATGTTGATGTTGAACAGCAGCCTCTTCATGAAATATCTTGTGTCACCCGTTAAGTTTGTCTTCGTGGTAACAGCATGGGAAGAATAGTTGTTCAGATTCTGAGCCAAAATGATTGTACCATTTCTCCTTTTGTACTGCATGCTATGTCTAAAGGGATAAGAAAAATCCCAAAATACCTTACCATCTTTGACTATCCTGTATTTCTATCTAGGGACTGGACAAAGGTGTCAAGATCCAGCCTTAAAAAGAAATGGTGTGAAAGTGCCTGGTGATCGAAGAATAGAGAATGGAGTAAGTGTTTGATGCAATGGCCAGTCTAGTGAAAATGGAGGCTTCCCTTCTCTTGAGATACTGGTGCAAATCCTACTTTGGAAACTAAGAGTCTATTTTGGAGAGATTGCTAAATGACTGCTCTAAAGTAGACACAAAGCCTCTAGCAATTACCATCCTTGCTTTCAGTTTTTAAGATGTTTCTGAGATCTGTTTGCTGCCATATCTGTGTTTGTGCAGGTGATCTCAGAGCAGCAAATTCAGCATACTTTCCCTCTCTACTCCCATCAAAAAATTTCTCTCGTTTTGCTTCGGTTCATTGATTATCTTCACGTTCAGTTTTGTCAGAAATCCCTTAGTTCCAGATTTCAAGTTGAGAACAGTTAGCGTTTCAGCATTGAATCCATTTTCTGTCATTTATTCTTGCTCCAGAAGTTATAATTATGGATATAAGATTGACTCTAGATTCAGGAAACATGTGAACAGATAACTAATGTAATAATTGTGCTATCTTTGAGGGTAGTGAGGTTGTGTCATGTCCACCCTCACCCCCCCCCTTTAAACTTTCAGTTTTCTTCAACTTATGTTGAAGTGCTTTGAATTGCAACGATACACCTACGACCACAGATCCATTCTGCCATGAGCTGAGCATTCTGGGCTCAGTCAGTCAAAGCTGATTCATGCTGGGCTTAATTGTAAAGGGCTCCAAAACGCCTCTTTAAAATGCTGCTAGGATTTTGCTAGATATATTAATGTTTCAAGAGATGTCAGCTTATGTGTGTTGCTGGATTGGGCTATGCATGTGTATGAGCTTATAACTATTTATTCTTTTACCATGGAAATACACCATTTCTTTCTAATTATTTTATTGGATACTCAGTTGTTGTTATTTTTAAAGACCTTTATCATACTTCTCTGCAATATCTCTATTGAGTTATATGTTAGCCAAATTAAAAATTCTAGGTTTAGCATGCTTTGGGTTTCCTTTGACAGGTCAGTGCTCCAAGGATGGATATGACACTGGCTGAACTTCAGGAAATGGCATCACGCCAGCAGCAACAAATTGAGGCTCAACAGCAAATGCTGGCTAACAAGGTGAGTTTGGAATGAGATTGTTTATAACCAGGAAGAAAGGTATTAAGAGTCACATGAGGTGGAGGGAGGGTTGGGGATTTGTTGTGGGTGGGTTTTTTTTTTTCCCCACCTCTTATAAACAGAGGGACCCCTTTCTTTGGCTCGTTCTTTTTAAATTTTAAAGTCAACCTATGCAAATATCCAGTAGTAAAACATTTAAATAATGCCAGTGATAGAAGTGACCATATAGCTTACTAAAAGGATAGAACCTATAATGCTAATATATTGTCATTCATCCTTGTAGCTCTGCCACCCTATTTGTGTTCCATGTGGTGACCAGCCATTCACTGGTTTGATCACTGAACAATGCTTTTGTCTCTGGATATAAAGCTGTCCTGTAACAATATCTTGCTTTCCCCTGATAGGGCTCAATGTGTGCCTGGTTTCCTGGGGCAGCTGTCTAGAAAAGATGGCATGTATGTGATAACAGTAACTAGGAGAGTGATTTATAAAATGCTTGCTGAACAATAACAGAAAAGCTAATGAAAGCACACAGGGTGCTCCTGAATTGTTAGGGGAAAAATACTCTGAATGCATCTGTAGAATGGTGGCATGGATTTCGTATTTGACTAAAGTGTTGTTGGTACACACTACTCTCGAAATCACCATGGAAAATGCTGCTTTTGGCAGAGAATCATTAAATGTGAGCCCATCCTGAAGAGCGCTTGGCTGTCTGGGTGGATGACTTCCCATGCATTTCAGAATGTGCTCTACTGGGGAAGAGGGCTCCTCTGGGATTCTTGTCTCGCTGCTCTTCCTCTGTCAGAAGTCCTGTCTCCCTCACCTTTTGAGACCAGCTGGGTTTTTCTCCCCCTATATGTTTAGCATCTTGTTTAGTTCCCTTGGCTTTCAATAACTGTATCTCGGGGAAGTGCTTAAAACCATGGCTTTCTAATGGTCTGCAGCATCTTCAAAGTGATACTGTGGTCCATCAAAATAACCAATATAACTATTTCAATTTTATGGTGGGAACTAATATGAAGAAGGTGTAACTGTAAGTGTAAGAAATCAGTTAATCAACCAAGTGATTAGAGTTTTCACTTCAAGTTTAGCAGCACAGTTAGTATCTATTCTGCCCTGCTTAATTTGCCAAGGCAGAATGTTGCCTTCTTCTCAGTTACAGCTGAGATGTGTTAAATATAAGAGAAGCCTAAACTTTCATAACTTCTGTCTGTTTCACTCACAGGTGATGGTAATAGACCATGGTCTTATAAATAACGCTGTCCTCACTATATATATATGTATGAAACCAGAAATAGGAACATTATATATATTTACTTAAAGGGAGTCATAAAAGATTAAAAAAAAAATAATTATGAGTTTGAGTCTGGATAGCTACCCATCAGGTAGGTGTCTGCTGCCTGTGGTTTGGAGAAGAGTAGCCTTATGGGTGTCCCACTGGAGAATTCTTCATTTAACATGCCTGTGGAATAAACCTGCTTTCCTAGACGCCCTTTCAAAGAGAGGCTTTCCATTGCCTCTTTCCTGCCTTCTGAAATCAGATGCAATACTAAAAATAGATTCTGAGGGGGAAAAATACACTTTCTTTTTAGACACGAGCTGTAATATCTATTTTTTGACATTTTCCTGCGTGGGATTGACTAAACTAGTGCATACACTGCAGGTGCTGCCTGGTTTTCTTTGGGAGGCAAGCTCACTTTTTGCTTTTCCTTTTTTATTCAAAGTGAGCAAGAGTCCCTCTTTCTAAATATGACTGGTGACTTTTTTTTTTTTTTTTTTGGAGGAAGCGTTGAGTTCTAATGTTAGTAAGCAGTGGTAGACTTGGCTGTTATTGGGTGCTTGGGAAAGTCTTAGTAGTTCTCCTGCCTCTGGAACAACCTATCATCTCCAGAACTGGAAGCCGTGTATAATGGCCAGTGACTTAAAGGAAGTCTCTGTAGGTGATCTGGTGGTTTCTTTTAGCTCTGAACTACAGACATCTGTACACAGAAACTGATAGCAAATCATCCTACTCTTGTGCTCTTGGAGAGGCAAAAGGATCTTCTCTGCTGAGGTGATGTCTGTCGTATAAATGGGCGCCGGGTCAAGGAGGTTTTCCCGTGTCTTGAATTCTCCTGTCTTGTGGCAGTGGTTATTGCTACCAGGATATGGTAAATCTACAGAGCTTCGGTGTGCAGTGATCCTCCATCTGAAGGAGGTTCTAGCAGAACTAGAAAAAGTCCAGAGTGATGAAAATGATCAATAATTTATGGAATATCTTCTGTATAATGAATGTCTAATATTTTCCAGCGTGACTTATAGTTGTTTGAAATGTGATGTATGATAGAGATCTATAAAGTACAATCAGCATGGAGACAAGGTAGAGAGGAAATAATCATTACCTCTTACATCTCAAGAGCCAAGTAGTGATTAAATGAAATTGGCAAGTGTCATGGAACATGAATGCTAAAATTTTTTCTTAGGCTTCAAAGGATTTTGAGCAATTTCATGGAAGAAAAATTTACCAAGGGTGATTAGACATGGATACCACCTCTGTTTCTGTAGGTTCTTGTACTACAGAATGGTGGTACCTGGAGGATTGTATTGGGACAGTATTTGTATATGTTTGCTCTGCTCTCTTCCCTTCACACTCTGGGAAGTCAGGATATGGGGTTAAAGCTGATCTAAGCTGCTGTGGCAATTTGTTTTTAAGTTTTGAGACTGTTTCTGTCAGTACCTTACCATAAGTACATTTAAACAAAAAATAATAAATCCTTTCTCTTGACTGCAGGAACAGCGTCTGAAATTCCTGAAACAGCAAGATCAGCGACAGCAACAGCAAGCTGCTGAACAGGAAAAACTGAAGCGATTAAAGGAAATTGCTGAGAATCAGGAAGCCAAACTTAAGAAAGTGAGAGCACTGAAAGGCCATGTGGAGCAAAAAAGACTCAGCAATGGGAAATTAGGTGAGTTGCTGCTTGGGGAAAGTAGCTTGTGATTTTTTTCATGAAGGGTCCTTCTTGGAACTCTAACATTTATGGTGATTTCAGTGATTCAGAGGAGGTATTTACAGCGTTCCAGGAAATGTTAATCTTAACGATTTCACACCTTATATTTACCAGGAAAATTCCCGAATGACCTAGAACAAAATATATTTTCTTACTTTATTTTAAAATATCCCACTGGGGCATTTCCACTCTGTGTTTTGAGCCTGGTATATCTGTTCTTTAATTACAGTGTAGGTTGTTTCCTTACTCAAATACCTTTGCGTACTGCAGTAACTTTTTCCATCCTTGATGTTAATACCCCACATATTTAGAGTCTTATTTTCTTCTTGGCCTATAACAAAGCTTGGCATGATACCCGAATTGCCTGTTATGCAAGAGGTAACTTAACGGCCAAAGTGGCTGAGTATTTTCTTTTTAATTATGGAAATCAGCCTAGCGTCTGGCTTGCTGCAGTACTAGTTGGGTGCTTGCAGTTCAGCATGTTGATGCAACATTAAATATTTATTTCAGTCTTCACATCAGCACTCATTCTTCTGCCTACCTTTTCATCCTCCCTGTCCTACATATTGTACAGAACTTGTCATTTCCAGCTGGACTCAAAGGAAAATATATTGGTTTATTAAGGTAAAATATAAATATATTGGTTTATTAAGATGCATGGTGCTTTACAGATAAAGCAAAAGTGTTTTTCTATGGGGAGAATGCGTTTTCTGTTTGGGTTCTGTTGCATAAAATAAATGTCAGTTTAAAGGAATGGAAGGATGGTAGAATAATAGAAGATCTCAGAGCATGTGTATGTGTTTCAGTGCACCCTCCTCAGCAGGTCTGGTCTTGGTACTTGCTTGAACTCATACTGATTCCTTAAACTTTATTCTATAATGCAACAATTTCGGCAGTGGGAACAGCTGATGACAACCATTTGTAATAGACCCTAAAAGCCCTCTGAGTCTTTGTATGATATAACAGCTCGAGAGTTTTGTCATTGAGTTCTTGTGACCTAAATTCAGAATTTTAAATATTATAAATATGCCTTGTGGTTGAGTGAGTGTCTTCCTGCAGAATTTGGCATGGAGTGAATTTAGGCTTTTACAGGTGAAATTCAGTCTGATAATGTGTTTTTATTTGTTTCCATACTTCAGAAAGTAATAAAAAATGTGCTCCAAGTAGACAGAATTTACATAATCTTGCTAGTGTGTTTGCTTTTACAAATACTTGGAGGAAGAGCTGGTTTGACAGGGAGGGTGAGTTTGGGGCAGCCGGCTGCAGCCTGTGTGCAGCACTGCTCCGGAGGCCGGCAGGGCGCTCTCTGTCCCCTTAACCGCCGCTGGGAAGCAGCCCACGCTCGGCTGTTTCTCAGGGCAGCTATTGTGCTCTCTCGTCCTCTCCAGTGGAGGAGATTGAACAGATGAACAGCCTGTTCCAGCAAAAGCAGCGCGAGCTGGTGCTGGCGGTGTCAAAGGTAGAGGAACTCACCAGGCAACTGGAGATGCTGAAGAACGGCCGAATTGATGGTTACCACGACAACCAGTCAGCTGTAGCTGAGCTCGACCGCCTGTACAAGGAGCTGCAGGTAAGGCAAAGCTGGCTCGTGAACCGCAACTCTAAGGGCCAAAAGTTGGTTGGGTCGTTTCTTGCCTCGCCAGAAAGAAATGCCATTGCTCCTGTCCCTGGCAGAGCTGCGTGGTTGCCTGCACGCTGAGGATGGGGGTTAGTTGTACTGGGTTCGAGGTAAACAGGGGAAGGAGCAGGCGGTGTATATACCTTTCCTTTCTGCAAAATTTGGAGACTAACCGACATTTTTTCCGGAGAAAATAATCTGAGTTTACCAGCGTGACTTGACTTTTTAGAAGGCTTTTCTCTTTGTAACTGTTTCCTGTCCCCAGTCCTGGAAGTTAATTTGTTTTGATTTTTGTTGTTTTCCCCTCCTCCCCCCACCCCGGCTTTGTGAATTTATTCAGTTGAGGAACAAACTGAACCAGGAGCAGAATGCCAAGCTGCAGCAACAGAGGGAGTGTTTGAACAAGCGCAACTCGGAGGTGGCAGTCATGGATAAGCGTGTTAATGAGCTGCGAGAGCGCCTGTGGAAGAAAAAGGCAGCTCTGCAACAGAAAGAGAATGTACCAGTAAGTATGGGATATTTAATAACAAAAAAAAAAAAAAAAAAGAATTTCATTTGTGGCCCATAAAGTCTTAAGGAAAAACTTGCTTGTAGGGAAGGCTGTTCAGATGCCAGGCTTGTTTTTATCCATATGTGATGGAAGTCTTGTATTATTAAAGTACTTTTCATGGTACATTGGTGTTAACCTACTTACTCTATGGACAAGAACTCTTATGCTGTCATGGATATTTTTTTTTTTTTTACATAACTCTTTTTTTGCTATTACTATCTCATGTTTATATCTCTTGTAGTTTTTTTAAAAAACATTCTTAATATTGGAGTATCATTTTCTACTTGTTTTATCCCTTTTGACTTCTATTTCAAACTCTGATGGGTGGATACTGCAAGATACCTTTTTTTTTTTTTTTTTTTTTGCAAAGGTTTCTTCAGATGGGAATGTACCCCAGCCAGTGGCTTCTGCACCAAGTCGAGTGGCAGCAGTAGGTCCTTATATCCAGTCCTCTACTATGCCACGTATTGCTTCCAGACCTGAACTTTTGGTGAAACCAGCATTTTCAGATGCGACACAAGCTTTGCAGGTACCTGATGGTCCACTAAAAACACAGACTCTGCCTAACATGAGAGCTGGAAGCAGTTCACAAGCTAAAGCTCCTGCAGGTAATAGCTTATGATTAATATTTCTTCTTAAAAAATGTTTTGTTTTCGTATGTACCAACTCTGTCTTTTTTTTTTTTAAAGCAAAGTATTATCTGAGATGTCATTCTTGCTACTTTCAGTTTTCCTGCCCCAGTGAATATACCTTATAAACACTGAGGTTATACTAGTCAATGTGTTATAAATTAAGTAATTCTCTTAGTGAGCAGTCTGAGTTGTTATATGTAGGAGGATCTTTCTGCAGACTGGTGATTTATTTATTTCAAAATACTAAAAACTATACAACAGTGTTTGTTTGAGTTTCTACAGGTAGTTTTAGGACATACATGGTAACAATGTGGTGCCTGGACTTAAATCTAGCAAAGCCAAGTTTTCTGATCATGTATTTTGGAAATGACACATGTAAAGGATTAATCAAAATTACAGGAAATATTATAAAGGAGGCAGTTGATTGTAGCATAGAAATAGCAATAAACTTGCTGACATGTTGATGACGTAGGAATATAGAGAGACATAAACCCAACCCCGACACAAGGCTTGGCCTCTCCTGCTAGGAGTGTTAATGGAGATTTGCTGGGCTTTGCTCTCTCTGTGGCTTTCTCCTACAAGATACAGTTCAGCTCTGGGAGTAGAAGTCTGGAGAAACTCGATAGTTGCAAATCTCTTCCGTGCTATCTTGGGAGCAGAAGATTTGCTTTTCAGCTGGGAAATAAGAGAAACTCTGATCTTCCCAAAAGGAAAAAATGGAAGCAGAGCTTGTAGAATAGTTCTGTTTACTTTTTTTTTAATCTCTGTCCCTCCATCTCCAGTTCTGGCAGATAGTATTAAAGTAGCCATCACAGAAAAGCAGCCCAAGTGTCTCTTGCTGTATTAGAGAATGGAGAACTGTTACACTTTATCTGGTTTGCAGATGCTAAAACTGCTGGAATTCTTGCTCCAGTCCATACAAAACTCGAATTTTTGCTATAGGAATGCCTGGTGGTGTGCTATTTGAACTAAAATATCACTCCTTGTTTTTTAGTATTTGGGCAAAACGACTCCTTTCCTAGAGATAGTGTCTGATACTTTGTCAGAATGAAACTCTTCTCCTGCTGCTTATCATTACAATTTGAATTTTATATCACTTATTGTACTAGATAATTTAGTAGAGAAAATTTGGTGAAATATTTAAACTAATAGCAAGTAGCAAACGTTTTCTTAGTTATTTTTGAAGGAGTCTGCATGCCTGCTCCAGTGAATGTAAGATCAGCTTTAATGCAGTGCCTATATGCACATTGAACATACAGATGACTTTTCTGCTGTTTTGGCTTGGATCTATTTATGCTCTAAAGCATCGTGTTTTTCTTCGCACAGTATCTCTTTCTCCTCCCTTCTTACCATCCTGTCACTTTTGCCTTACTGTAAATATTCAAGGAAAGTTTCTTACTAACTGGAAAAGTTTCTTGTCTGAATTCTGCAAGTGCAGATGTGTGCCAGGGCAAATAGCTTTGCTGCTGCCTTAATATTTGTTTCTGAGCTTGGTTTTGCAGTTTTTTAAAAACGAACAAATGAGCAAAAACCTGAAGTGATAGGATTTATAGCAGCTAACCTGTTATATGATACTTGTACACTGTCTAGACCCACCTCTCACAAAAAAAAATACCTGTAATAAGTAAGTCAATAAAAGCATTATTTTAGCTTAATCTGTTCCACTTGTTCTCTCCTAGGTTCTGTTGTCCCCAGTGCAAAACCTTCCCCATCTGCCACTGACTGGAGTAGTTCAAATGCAGACAGTCATATTAGTCAAGGGTCAGCCTTGACTTCAGGAAAAGGAATTGTGACTAGTGAAGGACAAGGTATGTTCTTATATGCTTGGCTAATGTTAAAATATGGAGAATCTAGTTAATGGTTCAGTAAGTGTGTAGAATTCATTTGAGAGCACAAAAACCCCCAGAGAATATTGCTGTATAAGCTTCAGTATGGTGTTGCAGGGATTTAAAAAAACAAAAACAAAAAAAAAAAAACCCAAAAAAAAAAAAAACCCAAAAAAAAAAAAAACCCAAAAAAAAAAAAAACCCAAAAAAAAAAAAAACCCAAAAAAAAAAAAAACCCAAAAAAAAAAAAAACCCAAAAAAAAAAAAAACCCAAAAAAAAAAAAAACCCAAAAAAAAAAAAAACCCAAAAAAAAAACCAACCACCCAACCAAACTTGTTTTAGGTGGTGAAGTAGATACTAATGCCTTCATACATACTCCTGTTCAATTTGCAAGACACAGCATTTGGCAGGCCCTTGGGCCCTTAGCGCAGAGGTAGGATGGATACAAAAAGCATCCCTTGCATACACGGTCTTGAATATTGCGCAGAACAGGACTCTTATTCCTACAGTTGTGTTGTCCCTTTTAAAAGTTTGCCTCTCTCTAACAACAGCTGAAGGAGAAACTTTTTTACGAGACAAAGAGAAGAAAGTTCGTCCATTCTCAATGTTTGATTCTGTGGACCAGTCTGCTGGGCTGGGCACGCTCAGAAAGAATCAGAGCAGCGAAGATCTCCTTCGAGAAGCACAGGTATGCAGGAAACTCGAACTACTGCATTCCATCTGATAGGGATTACTACACAGCTTTTCAAATACTGCTGTCAGGAAGCTCTTTGAAAAGTACCTAGGCCTACTTTTAAAGGACTCTTTCTGAGGAAAAAAAGTCTTTAAGGCTGTTAATGGCAGTTGGTAACTCAAAATCATTCCCTACAGGCATGGTGGTGAAAATCTACATTTTGACTGAATACATAAAAATGGCTGCATTACTTGTACTAGTGTGTATGCTTTTTTTTTTTCCAACGATGATAGGCACAGAGGCATTTGCATGGGTTTTTTAAAGTCATTTAGACACTTGTTTCACTGTTTAATGCAGCAGTGTCCTTCAGATGTTTGACTGCAGCAAGACTTCCCACCTGAATCTTGGCACAATAGCATGATTTGATCAGGTGGGGTTAAATAACATAGAGGACCTGAGGATGCCAAGTGCTCTGTTGAAGAACAGGTTTTGTGCCTAAAGCTGCTGCGAAGTGCCTTTGCTACTGCTAGAAAAATTACTTTATCCTGCCATTGCTTGAAGTTTTAAACATAGCTGCTACAGAAAGAATTAAAGAGAATGGATTCAAAGTATAAACAACTATGACGATAAAATGTTTCAAGAGGTCTCTTCATGTTTCCACTGATGTTGTAAACAGTATTGCAGCAGCAGTAGAAATACTAGATACTGTGTCCTTCTTTGAGGCTCTTTGGTCCTTCACAGCAGAACGCCTAAAACATGTTTCACTATTTAATCTTGATAAACTTTTTTTTGTCTTTCAGACAGCCAATAAAAATGTAACAAAGGTACCACCACCTGTCCCCACTAAACCAAAGCAGATAAACTTGCCTTACTTTGGTCAAGCCAGTCATCTGCAACCTTCTGATACTAAGCTGGATGGAAATCTGCAGAAGCTGCCTTTGGCTATTGTAACTATGGGGAACAAACAAAAAACAGTGGCACAGCAGCCTTCCCATCCTTCTCAGCAGATACAGCAAAGAATTTCTGTACCTCCTGCAGGTTCTTCCTCTAGCCAGGACCAAATTCTTCCCTCCTCCAAACAGGAGAGTCCCCCAGCAGCAGCCGTGAGACCTTTTACCCCTCAGCCGTCCAAAGAGACCTCACTCCCACCGTTTCGAAAGCCTCAAACTGTGGCTGCAAGTTCAATTTATAGCATGTACACGCAACAGCAGACTCCTGGGAAGAACTTCCAGCAAGCAGTGCAGAGTGCTTTGACAAGGGCGCAGACCAGAGGACCGCACTTCCCAAGCGGTAAGCGTGTGGCTCTCTGCCTCTCTTCTGCTTCATAAACCTCAGATAAGATGTACTTTCCACCTGGTCTGTGGGTATAAAGCTGTTCCTCAGGGGAATTAAGCAGGTTAGTACAGCTATAAGAATCTTAGACGGCTCTTACATGCTGTATATGAGCATTAGCAAAAAGTGCAGAGTATCTGTCTTGCATTTGCAAGATAACTAATGGTAAACCTGGTTGCCAGATTAATTCTGTTTAGTGGATCATATTATCTTGCTTCTTTGCCCTATGTAGGTGAATCAGGTTGTGTGTTCTTTTTAGGTTTGTTGATCAAATGTTCACGCTTGTTTTTTTTCCCCCCACCCCTCTCTGAACTCCTCCACAGTGTATGGCAAGCCTGTGATGGCAGGAGCTGGTGTACAGAATCAGCTGCCGCAGACGGAGAACGTCTACTCAAACCTCCAAGGCAAGCCAGGCAGTCCGGAGCCTGAAATGGAAACAATAGCCTCTGCTCATGAGAATCATGAAACAGAGCGAATACCCCGTCCCCTTAGCCCAACCAAATTGCTGCCTTTCCTATCCAATCCGTATCGCAACCAGAGTGATGCTGATCTGGAAGCACTGCGGAAGAAGCTGTCCAATGCACCCAGACCACTGAAGAAACGTAGCTCCATTACTGAGCCGGAAGGACCTAATGGCCCCAATATTCAGAAGCTGTTGTATCAGAGGACCACTCTGGCTGCAATGGAGACTATCTCAGCTCCATCACATCCCTCCAAGCAGACAGCATCAGCTGCCAGTCCTGAAAGCCCAGCAGAAATCCCAAATCCTTATCTAAGTGCAGAATCGGAAAAAGAAACAGCTGTTTCTGTGCCAGAACCGGCCATTGCTGAGGAAGCAGAAAACACACCAGCAGATCAGAGCGAAGCTGTTCTTCCCTCCGTAGCTTTGGACACTGTACCTGAGGCAGTATCGGATGGTGATGAACTCACACAGCCAAAAATGGAAGAACCAAGCCTAGAAGCTTCCCTACCACTGGAGGTATACATGGAGGAATACCCTCCGTACCCTCCACCTCCCTATCCATCAGGGGAACCGGAGAGTTTGGGAGAGGACTCCTTCAATATGAGGCCTCCGGAAGTTACTGGACAGTTTTCCTTGCCTCCTGTAAGTATTAGTTAGCCTACAACTTGGGTGCCCTGTCAACAAGTCATCTCAAGCTCTGCCATAAATCCTGTGTGGTCTATTGCAGAGCTTAGGCAGATGTGGGAGAACAGTCCCACAAATAGTCTAGAAGTCTCTCTGTGGGTATCTGTTCTATTTGTGCGATGCTCTTATCTCCAGAGTGAATGACAGTAATGAAAAGTCTCTGTTGTCTCTAGAATTAACAACATGATGAAAAGTTTAAAATGGAATTTGATACACAAATAGTAAAACTCTTTTGGGCTGTAAAGAACATTTTTTATAGAAGTCTGCCTATTACATCCAAACTATACTTCCTTCTTAAAGAGAAATTAAAATTCATTCTTTTGAGGCACAGTTGCGGATTTCACAAACATTTCCCACTATTGCTGATATGAAATGGAAACTAATTATCCTACTCCCAGATTGCATTTGTTTATCTGAAAGTGCCTTGCTTGAAAAATATGGAGAAACAGACTACTTCAGTTTCTCCTTTAAAAACCAATTTGCAGACATCAACTGCTTGCATTTCTTCTACTGAAATGTTTTTCTGAATTTTTCTTTGGAACCTGATTTAATATCAGTCAGTTCTTAAGTTGCATCAAAATGGAGTCTCTTTGGGCTAAGGGTCGGCAGCATTTTACCATCTTGTTTGTTTTGGAAGTTTGTATCTGTGTGTGTGGTGTGGTGTTATCTCACTGTTGTAGAACAGAAATGCGTACTGCTTTCAGTTCCTCAAAGAGTTTCTTTTAAAACTTATCATGAATAGAATTTTAATAACTTAATACATGAAAGTGGTGTTTTCCTCCATCGCTTCGGTGCAGAGGAGCATTTAAAAGGTTTAAATGTGCTTTTTAACCTTGTAATTTGTGTATGGAATAGTCAATGCATGTTTTCGTGCTTAAAAGGCTTTGTCCTTGCTCCCTTTTACAAGGAAACTTGAGTGGTAGGATTTCCTAAATTGTAGGAACTCGTTTCTGGTTGGTTTTGTAATAATTTTGTGATGGTGAGAATAAACCGGCCCGACTTCTTGATTTCATATTTAAATTCTTGGGTTGTGCTGACAGGCTCTTTCTTTAAAAAGCCAGTACTTTTGATATCATGTATAAATCAACAGGCAAAAGAGTATTTTCTGGGAATCTCTTCCTAATGTATCTTATCTTTACATGTTTGCTCTTGCAAAACATGAGTCATTTCTATTCATCTTTGCTTGGACATCTGTCAGAAATTTACATACCCTTATGAATAGTGTTTATTGCTGCTGCACAGCCAGCTGGGGAGAGCGCTGAGCTAACGCATGCCTATTCTCTTCAAGGAAAGAGTACAAACTCGGCTATAGAAATACTTGGTTCCCAGTGTCACTGTGAGCATGTAAAGTGTTTCTATGCTTGGTCCTATATTCTTTGCAAAACCGCTTTCCGTAACTGCTTATGTTCCTGCTAACATCTGCTAAATTTAGGAAAATATTAGGAACTTAATGTCAGCACTTAAAGTAGTGCACTTCATGGAGTGTACTGCTTGGTTTGTGTAACAGCTTTGATTTGAGAGCTAATACTAAAATGTTCTGAATGAATAAAAAAAATTGCATTCTTTCCTGATCTTCAGGGATTTGGGAGTTTTATTATTTTGTTGGTGTGTTTGAGCTGAATAGCGACCTTGTCTAGAGATAAAGGCAGAGATCTTTCATAACATGTGTAACCTACTATATTCATAATATGCTGGGGAACTGGTAGAAAACAGTCTAGATCTCATATTAAACACTGACTTAGATTGGTCGTTTCTGTTGTCATTCCCAAATAAGCAATTCTGTGTTCTTGTTCTTCTCAGGGAAAAAAAAGTCTGTAACTTGTTTTACCTTTTCACAGGGGAAGAGGACGAACTTGCGCAAAACTGGCTCCGAGAGAATTGGGCATGGAATGAGAGTGAAATTCAATCCCCTCGCATTGCTTCTGGATTCATCTTTAGAGGGGGAGTTTGACCTCGTGCAGAGAATAATTTATGAGGTACAAACACTAACTTGAAAGAGAAGGAATAGCAATCCTGGTTCAAACTGGGTAGTCGCAGCTTTTCTGGACTGGGGAAGCTAAAATAACAGTGCACAACCTAGATCTGCCCTTGAGGAGATAAGTCCTAACAGGACATGGCCACTTGGAAGCTGATTTTAAGTGTGTTAAATCCACACTGGGTATTTAGCACCAATATTGTAAATTTGCAAGATGACATTTTCCTCATTTCTTATGTAGTGTTTCATCCCCTATCTGGCATGTTATCAGATAATTTTGATAAGCAAAATCCACGTGAATTTTGCTTACAGTTAAATGGGCAAATAGCAGAAATTTGTTATAAATGCTTTTACTAAGTTATCAGGATACTATTTCTCTGAACCACTTTAGGTTCTCACTGCCAAAATGAAGCTGCAAGCTTATATGTGAGTCAAAATGTGAATTTTTGAGATTGGTTACTGCTGTAGTTTTCTGCCTGTTGCTCATGTCCTTTGTAGAAATATGGCTCAAAATTGTATTTCAGAATAAGACAGCTCATTTTTATATGTGAAGAGATGTTTATTGTAGAGAGTTTTATCAGAATGTGAACGGCTCCTTTTCTGGCTGAATAGGTTGAAGATCCTAGCATGCCCAACGATGAAGGGATTACTGCGCTGCACAACGCCGTGTGTGCTGGACACACGGAAATCGTGAAGTTCCTGGTACAATTTGGTGTGAATGTGAACGCTGCAGATAGCGATGGATGGTAAGGCTTTCTTCAAGTGTTACCTTACAAATGCTCTCCAGAAGAGAGCTGCAGCCTGGGGACTGCTACAGGTCCCTCAGAAGGTCACTCAGTTTGCTCCTGCAGAGCTGGCAATAACTTTTCCGCAGTAGAGCAACAGCAGTTCTCTGTGGGGCATCATGTGAGAATGGGCAGAGGAGAAAATAGGCAAATTATATTAATATTCCCTCTATGCAAAAAGTGTGTCCGAGGCCCAGTAGGGTGGATCCAGTTGTCGGGAATTTGACCTCTTTCTTTGAGATATTGAAGACAGCTTATGCATAATGAGATGTTTGCTGAAATTCCTGGTGTCCTCC
Source organism: Charadrius vociferus (assembly GCF_000708025.1). NCBI lineage: Eukaryota > Metazoa > Chordata > Aves > Charadriiformes > Charadriidae > Charadrius > Charadrius vociferus. The sequence continues at coordinate 881,244 of NW_009646856.1, forward strand.
TCTCTGTGAAACAGCTTGTGTGTAGCTTACACACGCTCTGGGCAGTATCCAGCCCTGCAAACTATCGTCAGTGCTTTGTCCAGTACTCGGACAACTTAAAACCAAAACAAAGCTGAAAACCACAATGTACAAACTAGGCTTGTAACTGATAATGGGTTACAAATACTCCTTAAGGTTGCTAGGGAACTTATTTATAAAAGGCCAAGGGGAAGGGGGCAGTGATTTTACTATTATTTCTGCCTGTAACAAAAGTGTCTAAGGCCTACAACTGAATAAAGATGCTGCTTGTCCCTCAGCCTCAGTAGTTACCACAATTACCTGCACTTGTCACCAAATCAGGTCTGGAAGTAATTAGCTAGATTGTAAGAGGCATGATGTCAGGAGGATTTCAGAGTGTTTTTTTAATATTGATTTTTTTTTTTTTTTAATTTATATTGCTTTAATCGATGTTCTCAAAATGTTAATGGATTATAAAAAGGTAGCATAACTAAAGATCCATATGGAAACCCAGCTTTAGGGCTCAAGCAGCTCTTGGTAACTCCTGTTATCTGTGAAAAGCAATTGCTCTTGACATCCTGGGTTAAGAGCTTCTGGTGGGAAGCCTTCAGCGATGCAGTATGGATTGCTGGAGGTCACACACAAAAGTGGTTTGCCCCTAGGAGGCTGTAAGCACTGCTGTAAGCAATAAAAGTAATGTCATCTTTTGTTTCTTGGCTTGCAGGACCCCCTTACACTGTGCGGCATCTTGCAATAACGTGCAGGTGTGCAAGTTCCTGGTGGAGTCAGGTGCAGCTGTATTTGCGATGACCTACAGTGACATGCAGACGGCTGCAGACAAGTGTGAGGAAATGGAGGAAGGCTACACACAGTGCTCCCAGTTCTTATATGGTAAGTGATGACAACTGAGTTTTGGAGCATGCTAGGGACTCACCTGGCGCTTCTTGGTATGTTTTTGGATGAGGAGAGGTAAGCTGCGTGCTTAGGTTGCGTGCCCATGCCTCGAGTTTCTCTTGGAAAGAGAGAGGTTTTAGCCAGCTTTTTGTTACAGACTGAGGTCTGTCGAGACCTACTTTATAATGTTGAAGCTATAGAGATGATGTGAGTAACAAAATGTTCTCCTACATTAAAAACCTTGAAATGAGTTAAAAGCGTGCATTGACAAATACATTAGTGTGAGGTGACAGTTAGGTGAATCTTATCACACAAGTACTTTTTTTACATAAAATGAAAAGTGGTGTGGATATCTCAGCAGGCAGTTCCTATCTGCTGCCTAGTGTCTTTAAATGAGGAATAGTTCCTAACGTGCCCTTCAGAACTAAGAAAGGTATTGCCGAGTTTCTGCCTTAACGGAGGTTAGTAAGCACTGAATTTGACTTTCTTTCTGGCGGCCGCCTTCTCTTGCATTTAAAAGAAATCCCTTATTAAATTTAGATTTTATTCAAATAGTAAGATTACAGGGAAGCTATCTTTTTAACGGAGAGGATGAATTGTCCCTAGAGTGTGATGAGTATTAGTCAATGAGGTTTTAAATTACTGTATGTTTTGTATGTAATCGGGTTTTAAATTACTTTTCTGTATGTTTTGTATGTGGTTCTTGTCCCCTAGCACTTACCAGCTGAAGTATTATCTATCTGGAAGAGGTTAGAGTAATGGCAATGTGATACAACATAAAAAGCTGTAATAGACCTTTCTGGTTTTGTGGAACATGTGAGATCTGACTTTCTGTAAGCTACTCAGCCAGCATATTTCAAAACAGCCTGTCCAGCTGTCCTCACTAAGGTTGAAAACTGTGTCTCTTGGTGCCGAATAGATACTTTTCCCTATGAAGGGAGGAAACTTATTTAACTAGCCTCAAAATCTGTAGGCCAAGCAAAATTCCGTTTAGATTTGTATCCAGACTCCAATGGTGGTCATCAACAGCAAATGTCCAAGGAAGATCGTAGGACTAGATTAAAAATAATACCACTTGTCCAATATTTCTTCTTGGGTTTGACTCCGATGTGAGTTAAGAGAATGGTATCTTTGTGTAGAATAGGTCTTGAGAGATTTCTTTCAGGAATTTGCCTAATTCTTAAAATTCAGATAAACAGCCCGCAAGATCCTGTGGGAGGGAGATTCATGGCTTTATTATATATAGCATGAAGAAACACATTCTTCTTGTTTGTGGGGTTTTTTTGTGTTACAAGATACTTCCCAATGGGTCCTGAATGGTCTGTAAGGCTTTGGCTTATTGCCAGCTTTTCCAAATTGAAGCCACTGAAAATAAGATATGTCTTGATACGCTGGCTGTTCAGCTGTCAAATTTCTATGTTTTTCCATTAAGAATTAATCCTATTGATAAGACTGTTTCTAGTCGCCTATAGTTATAATCAGAAATTCATTCACTGGCTAAATCTGTTTCTTGCTGTAAAAGAAGTTTGGGGATGTGTATCTGTGTGTTTCCAGAACAGATACAGCATTAAAACCCGTCAGGTGAGAAACCTTGGTGTAATTCATTGATTCACCTAATCCCTTTTTGTTGTAAATGATGCACAATATTGAATATCATCAAGAAGTACGGGTATGTTGAAATAAAACCGCTAGTCCTTTAGCATCGATTAAATGACAAGTCTCATGCTGCTTAGGTATGTAATTTTTGACTTTCTAAGTTTTAATGCATGTTTGCGCTGCTACCATGGCATGACTGTTAACACTTTTTTTTAGAAGACAAGATCTGTTGCGCAAATCTTTTTTGTCTGCTTTGATGTGTAGTGCTCAGTCTTACCTTCCATATGGGTGCAGAGCACAGCTTTTGCCAAACCTTTAATCATACCAAATGCAAAGCAAGGGAAGAGTCTCTCTGAGCAGAACTAAGCATGTATTGGAAGTAAATTAATTTTACGTGAGCTGGTATGCAGAAATTAAGAACTTGATTTGTTTCCTTTAGTAGACGTAGATAAGAATCCTATACAATAAATTGTAATAGGTAAGAGAAGGAAAGGGAAATGACAAGTTTTGTGATACGATGTGCAATGTACTTTTTGCTTCTGGCAATACCAATAGGAAACAAAAAATCCAGTAGGGTTCAATATTTCAAAATGGAATAATTACCGAGGAGAAAATTTGTACAGCAGTTGATTAAGATACCTGTTCCGGTTTGCTGCTTATAAGCTGAGGAATGTGTACAGAAAGAATAGTATTTCATCTTTGGCTACAGCTGTAAAATGAGCAAATTCTAAATAACATCTGCAAGGCGTGTGCACGTACCCCAAAACACCTTGGCCCAGAAGCAATTTAACAGAACTGTGTTTCTGAAGTCAGTGTTTAAAAAAACCGTAATTAAAATAGTGGCAGAAATTAAGAACTGCTCAGATAAGTATTTAAGGTAACTGAAAGCAGCTGGTGGGTAGCAGACAAATCTTTCAGGTATAGGTCTGAGATGCAACTTGTTTTAAAGTTCAGAGATAATGTGGCTCGGATGGCAAATGACACCTCAAGCATCAAAATAGCAATGGTGGTCAACAAAAGCAGGTATTGCTATCGCCCTTTGACAGAAAGAGATTACTGATGAACTAAGAGTACAAACACCTGTTTCTTGCTCATCACTTAGGTGATGAACTTAGCTGAAAAAAACCCAGGATGTAGTGTAGGAAGTATGAGCACTAGCATGAAAATAAAACCTTTTGCCAATCAGTGCTCCTCTCCCCATTGACCTCGTATTTTTTGAACACATGTAAGGAAGGAATCTCTCTGCCACGTGCAAGGGCTAACTTCACAATGCCACCTATTCTAGGACTGACTTTCAGTAGGCTGATGACAACAAGGTGCTAAGTGTGATAAGAATCTGTGTCCTGTGTTTTTAATGTTGCAGGAGTCCAGGAGAAAATGGGGATAATGAACAAAGGAGTGATTTATGGACTCTGGGATTATGAGGCTCAGAATGATGATGAGCTCTCAATGAAAGAAGGAGACTGCATGACAATCCTGCGTCGGGAAGATGAAGATGAAATTGAGTGGTGGTGGGCACGGCTGAATGACAAAGAAGGCTATGTTCCCCGCAACCTGCTAGGGGTGAGTCCTTGATGTTTCCAGAATCAAAAAACCCCACCCCACTACGTGGAGTATGCACAGCATTATTCTCATGGGTCTAAGTTAGGTGCCGTTTCAAAAGTCAAGAGGAGGGAGTTGGCATTCTCCATTTATTCATCTGGGAAGTTGAATACCTTAATAGAGAGTGGGTTAACACCCTCTGTTTAGATACCTAACACAGATTACATTAATGGGTACATAAAAGAACATATATCGCCACCCTGCTATACATAGCAGGTTCTAATACTAAGCTTGTCTCACCATCTTAGAGGAAAAAAAAAAAAAAAGCTTTTACCTGAACATGACGTGTGCATAAGATTTTGCTCAGCGTGTGAACAGAACTGGGTTTCCCCTCTTATAGAAAGTGATACACTGGCACAAAGGGCCTTAAGAACAGAAAGTTGTATGAAGAATGAGTCGTAAGTCTTTCCCTGTCTGGGTCTACACAGTGCACCTTGTGATTTGAGATGGTTTCACAGAGTTTTAAGAGAAACACTGCAAAATTCTACGTTTGTTTTTTTTTTTTTTTCTAGTGTTGAAAGAGAGATCACATTGCCAAATAAAGGCAGATCTTTGTTTTCTCCTATGTTCTTTTTAAGTAATATTTAATCATATGTCAAAGGCCTTACATTAACGGCTTCTCATCATCATCTTCTGTATTGCCTCTTTTATTAAAAGCAACCGTATACAAATAATAGATATTTTCAATTATGTCCCCAATGCTTCTCCTCATGGCTGAGTTGTTAGTAAACTATGGCAGATGGACACACATATAAAAATTCTATTAAGCTTTTTTCTACATATCCTCTTGCCCTGCTGCTGGAGATAAGAGGTTCTGCCAATGCTAAAGATTAACTGCTGTGAATTTTAGCTGATTGATGTATGATGCTTGAAAGAGGCTGAACCTCCTTCCTCATGCAGATAATCCTTACTGTTAAACTGGTTAGATTTTTTGTGGAGTAACTATACCTAATGCAAAATCAGTTTTCATTTCTGCATCACTTTCAGGTCAGGCCTACCCACAATGTCACGTAAAACATAGTACTATCTATCCCTAATGTAGTACTGCTGCTTGTTTTTTTTCCCCTTCCAAATGTAAGCATTTCTAAATTGAGAGCAGCCATCAGGCCTGCAAAACAAGGTCAAGAAAGGTCAGAAATAGCAGCTTTTCTTTTTTTTTTTCCGTGCCCCAGGGTGAATTGTGCACGTGCTACTTCTTCATAAGCTTGTGCACTCGGCCTGAGCACAGGTGTGTAAGAACACAAGGAGCATCTGTGCTTCTGTAATAAAAAGCACAAGGCAATCCAGTGTAGACTGGGGATCACGACTCATCCTTCTAAGCACAACACCATCCGAACAGAACCTTTGGAGAAAACTACCCAAGTTACACTCTTGTGTGTGTTCAGTTGTGCTAGTACTGTTATCGAAGGATTCTCTGGTTATTCTCAAAAGCAATTACTGGACTCTTAATATAGCAGCTGAAATCTGGGATAAGATATTCAGCACAGAGGAAAACATTTGGTAGTTTGATACATTCTTATATTAAGTAAGTTGTATTTTTATCACAGCTGCTTTATCCTTTTGCAGTTAGGTGCACTGAATAGAAACAAGGATGAAATTATCTGCAAAAGCGCTCAACCCTTCTTAGTGACTCACTAGCTCCCTAAGCTGTGCGAGAGCTCTAAAACTGAATGCAAACGAAATAATACTGTCAAAAGACTGACTTCTTCATTCCAAACAACATCTTTTGAACACTATCAGGTGTTACGCTACTGTGACTGACTGACTGACTTCATCTTTGCTAGTGGTGAAGTCATAGCAGGCTGAGACGAACCTTGTGGGTGAAGTTGTTGGTCTTCTCTTTATCATTAGCTGACCATGAAAAAGAAGAAAAAGCCAGAAACTGGCTGAAGAGAAAAGAGGGTATCTTTAAGGAGAACTTAGCTGAAAAAAACCCAGGATGTGGTGTAGACATGCAGTGGAATTCAGAGCGTGGAGGATTCATCTTTCCTAATTGTTTGAAATGTATCCTTCTATTTTTTTATATGCCAGTAGTCATGCTTTGCAGAACAGGAGTTGTTCCCAGAGCCCTTTTCAAGTGGGAGCCAAGAACTTCCCAAGCATCTCAGCATTGCTGTGGTGAGCTGTGTCCCATCAATTGTCACCCTGCATCTGAGGCAGTCGCTGTACCTCTGTGTGTGTAGCCACAATGTGTGAATAGCACACAGTTCAAGGGCCAGAGTGTGGCAGCTACTGATTTACTGCTGGCCAGTTAAATGAATTTAACTGGCCACCCACTATCCACTAAAACACAGCTCCTACAATTCCACGGTCCTTATGCAGCCATATGTTTCCAGCTTGCCCAAAGCTATAGATCTGTAAAGGCTGATAGGCATTGAGAGAGAAAAGGCAAAACAGACTTTAATACCTCTCCATTTCCTTTATAAAACAGGGAAAAATCCCACAGTTCACTAAACACAAAAGTCTCTTGACTTACAAAGCCACATGCTTTTTGTAGCCCACCCATCTGGGTAGAGCTGAAGGTACTGAATTATGTGCTTTACAATGCCTTCTTTTTGTACTGTCATGGTTAGTATTTTTTAAACTTGCCTAAGAATGCTAAATTTATATTTGTTAGTGCTCTGGGTGTGTTTTATAACCATGCTTTTGCTATTAGAGATTACATTAGAATTGTAGCATCAAAGAGAGGTTTTTCTTTCCTTTAAAAAAAAAAAAGTAACCTTTTAAAGCACTAAAATTTTAAATCTCATTTCTGTTTTACCCTCAGCTGTATCCAAGGATTAAACCTAGACAAAGAAGCTTGGCATGAAATAGTACAGAAGCCAGATTCTTGAAGTACTAATCACGGATGACTTACAAAAAAAAAATTCATTTTGTGTTGGTTCCAATATCATGAGACTTATTTCAATGACAATGTAATTTGAAAGCTATGAAGAATGTGCTTTGAAAACAAATGAAGGATTGATGCATTAGCAAATGGATGAGGGCATTCTACAAGATGAAATAATGCTTACAAGCAAATGAAATTCTGCTGCCTTTGGTCTAAGCAAGCCATTATGTTCAAGTACCCACTCTGATTTCTTCAAAAGTGGCAGAAAGGAATTTCACATTTTTCTGCATTAAATCCAAGGACCTTTTCAATTTACAACTGAAGGGAATCATCATGAAACAGACATTTTGGCTTTGTCCAAACTTACCCCGAGGCTTTTTCCAGATGGGAGAAACTAAAATAAATTACGTGCACAGCACCCAAATGCTTACTGCTGGAAGCAGAACGTTTGTTAAAGAAGCTAAATCGAAGTGCATCTGAACAGTGACAACCACATGATAGTTAAGCAATAACTTTAAAAAATGTTGTAGCATCTTAGGAATTCCATGTATCCAAAATATTATGTGCTGTAACAGACAATGTAGTTTTAGATTCCTCTTTTTACAGAGCCTCATGTATTTATTGTATTTTGTACTTTGAAAACTAAGCGTAGAAACTTTCCATAGTCCTTGACAACTTACTTGTTTTTACTTGACTGTGATACCATTAAACTTTTTTGTCTCCTCTTCGGGTTTAACTCTGGGTATTTTTTAGTGTAAAGTTTTTATTAGACCATCTGAAAATGTTAACAGTGAGACACACTGCAGTTCTACATTATGTTAACATTCATCTACTTTCTGTATTAAATTGAACCCTTCCCCCCCAGTTTGTTCAAGAGTCTTTCTGCACTTAAAATTAACCCAAATCTGTTAGTTGCATATAACCTTTGTTAACCGTAAAAGCTAAGGGACATACTTCAGAAAAAAACTCGGTACAAGTTTTGTCCAAACAAAGCCTTTCCCATAGAATTATCTTTTTATATCTATCAATTTGGGAATAATCATCTGACAATGAACACTATTAAATAGTGAGGATCAACTCTTTCCTTAAGGGTATTTGTGAAGTGCCTCACCCTTCAGGCTTATGTTTTCCTACTAGGTAAGTCCTTACTGCTTTCTGAAAAGGTGCCCGTAAATCCAGGAAATTATTTGTAGGAAGGAGGACACAATTCCTCAGGTGGGTAAACTTACGTCAGCAGTAGTAAGAACTCCTGGAAGCAGCAATCTGCTCATGTTCACAGCCTCATCATTTTAATAGGTTGGGTGTATGGGATATATAGTATCAGTCACCTTTCTTGGAAGCCTTTAGCTTTTCAAGCATTAATCTTTTAAAGTATCAGACTATCTAGCATTTCATTAGCACATCCAGGGTTTCCATCAGTCCCCATCAGCTCCAGAATGCTGTTTTTCCCCTTTAAAAGGCAACATACTCTGTTCCTGACACTGAAAGCTCTACATATGCTCTGTGATGATCTATCTCTAAGAAAAAATGGAAGGAATTAACAGTCTTGCAAACTTTATTTCTACTGTTTTTATTTAAATGCTTTCTTATGTTTCAAAGGAAGATAAATAAGATTCCGGAAATCAAGATTCCACCTGAGAGCATGGGCTTTCTCTTGGGAGAGTCTGGTTATCACAGCCTCTTGCCAGAGGCACATCAAGGGCCAGAATGGGAAGACTCGCCTTCAGTTTGGTCAAACATGTACTTGCTAATCAAAGTCTTCAAAAAAAAACCTATTTAACCAGAACAATGCTGGGGCTTGACAGAAAGCACACAAGGGACTGTATTTAGGGATATGCAATACCATCCCTTTTACAGTTTCAGTTACCCAGAATGGAGTGGAGCTGTTATTCAAAATGCACTTATTAAACCAAACTGTCAAGCTATAATGAGCTTTCTGCCAGAAGTCATGTAAAACACCTTAAATACAAAGCTATTAGCAAAGCCATATTTTTAAAAGTTGTACTGAGGATTTATACTAAATCAAAGCTTTTGTACAGAGGATATATAGTAGTAGATAAAGCCTGTCAGACCCATAAAAATGAGGTTGCAGAGTCTTCTGTTGAAGTAGACTGCTTTCCTTCTTAGAACTGTGTGCAAAATTTGCCATGCATAAGTTAAGGCACATCCATGTTAGAATATTACTTGTATGATTGCTTGATTATCTTCACCTGGTCTTGCTCTTTTTGAGGTGGCTTGAGCTGATGCCAGCGGCTCAAATGACAGTAAAGCACAGCCACTATAACAAGAGAAAGGAGGAGAGGAAAATGGGCCAAGGTTAAGTTTAGTAAGAACACCTGTAGCAAGTATGTACGTTCCCATTTCTAGCCTGATGAGGAAGGTCTATTGTTACAGAAGTAATTTTAGGATCTTTCCTGAACAATTTAAATTTATATCTCATCTAAGTCAGAAGAGTTTTGGGATGATTTGCACATTCCTCATTTAAGTCCAGAAATAAGCTGAGTTCAGGTAATAAGCAAGTCGAACATGTGTAGGAGGGGAGTTTTCTCCTAACTTAGTCCTTTCTGCAGGGCAGACATGGTCAATACCATGAGTCATTACTGCACCTATATTTTACCCCGTTGTTGACAAAAATGGCAGGGAAGAAGCCTGCATACATATCAGCCAAAATTACTGCCAGTAAGGGATGAGTGACATCAGATTCCAGTAATGTTGTCTGTTAGACAATACAATGTGATGTAGGTACATCTTAAAAAAAGGATAACCTTTCTTAAGGCTGCTTATAAACACACAAGCTATACAAATCCAGCATATGTAAATACATATAAGCAGCCATAAGCAGTCAGAATGGAGCAGGACAGTCTCTACTGTTAAACCCTCCCCCCCCCCGCAAAAAAAAAAGACAAAACAAATGTTTTAGAGCTAAATGAACTTACATTAACAAGGTTCAATTCTATTGTTCCAGTTTTCTCAGTATCCAGTTTTCTAAACATTTCTGTGGTAGGAGAGAGATGACAGACAAAGATGAGTATAGGTACTGATGGGAAAGCCTTCCCCTTTCTCACGCTTCAGGATCAAAAAGGAATTTAGTCCCAGAGTCTAAAATTCAACAACAGTCTACATCCCAAACCAGAAGGGCCACACTAAAGTCATTGCATGCTCATGTGCAAGAACGAGACTGAACATTTTAAATAGCTGTCAATATATAAGCACTTAGCTTGATTTTTGGTTTTAAATCAACATTTAGTTGTTTCCATGAAAGACTGACTGGCTCCAGTTCAGCAGCCTGGCCTAAAAGGCTGATTATTCCTAGACTTAGGAGGAACGCGCAGACTGGGTTTGCCGGATTTATAGCTCGGCTTTGAAGTTGCTTTGGTTCCAGTACAAAAGTTTTCTGAATAACTTATCCTGGACTTGAAAACACAAAGCAACAGAGTCTGTCTGGTTATTAAGCATGTACTCACTGAACAACGTTTCCAGCCGAATCAAACACCGGACAAAGTTATCAAAGTCAATGATGAGGTCTTCATCAGCAAAACGAGCCACAATGACTTGATGTAACTGGCAGTTCAATTTGAACCCTAAAGATGCAATGTCAAGGATTCAAAATAGAAGAAAAACAATGCAAAAAGCTGCAACCAACAAAGAACCCCAACCTTACACACTGCCAGAAATTCAAGTAGCAAAATTTGTGAATTTAATCAAAAGTAAAGAGTATTTAGTCCATTTTGGGAACTCCCACCCAGCCCTTCTGTACTTGGAGTGATTTAGAGCTGTGACTAGTCCCACACGTGTACTCCCGTTTCCCAGGGGACACAGCCAATTGCTCCAGCTCGTGGTCCTTCCCTGGGCGATGAGGTGGCTGCCAGACTTGGGCCCCTGAGACCTGAGATGAAGCAGTGGCTTTCTGTGGGCAAATGGGCCTATATTTCCACAGAGCACCTAAAATTTGGGGCAAAAAGAAATGCTACCTCATCTTACGCGGTGACAGAAGGGGGAAGCTCCAGAGAGCACGAACGCCACCATTAAGGTGGCCCCAGAAGAGCAGTAAGTTAACTGGAGATCATATGGCTCTGTGATCACTGTCATAACTCAGCTACTCGCTTTTCAGTGGTTGCAGTAGCAAACTGACTCTTCATTTAGCTCTCTTCTGAGCATCACCCCTTGGTCAAGCCACTTCCATTCCCTGGGTCACAGCATCCCTCTTTTCACAGGCTTATGCCAAACCCACATTTACCCAGAGAGACTCATTGACGATGACAGTACGCTGTCACAAGACCAGATTGTAGCAGTTATATGTGCTTCAAAAGCTGGTCACCAAAGAAAATAACTGCAAACCTATCACTCCTTTGAGATGCTTTTAGTGTGCCTGCATGGCAAGACACTGCTACAGAAAGACAAAAGCCCAGGCTGAGCATCTGGATTAAACGGAGGCCTTTCATCAGGTCTGGGAACACAGGATTTTGCAGCTTACAAGTGACACACAGGAGACTAGTGAGCATCTATCAACCCACCTTGAAACTGATATAATCCTAAAAAGAGCCAGACCACTACCAATACCTGCTCTTTCCAGCGCTCTCCTCATCTCATATGAATTCATGGTACCAGATCGATCCACATCAATTTCTCTGTAAATTTTCTGCGGAACACAAACCCCAAAGTTAAAACTTGTCAATAACTCAGAGCATGGTTTGGCTTTCGTCAGAAGTCAAACATTTCGAAATGCAGCCTGCACATTCCTTAGGAGTGTTTGCAACATAGGTCTGAAGGACTAGGTACTTATCCCCAGGTTCATCTAAAAGCAGCTTTGGAAAGTATTTTTAGTGCAGCAGCCAGAGCCAGATAAAGACTTTGGGGAACTCCTTGAACGCCTGTGCAAAACGGCACTATCGCTACTAAAGCAAGCAGCAATACTGACGTTAAACTCACACTGGGGCTCCAAGGACAGAAACGCATCATGAGCTGAAGCAGGAGTTGCTGCTTTAGGCAGTGATTGTACACGTTGTCTGAGGCAAACTAGTCTACAGCCACCTCTACATTTGATTGCACGTTCACCCAAAAAGGCTGCGTCTTACCTGGTATTTCTGAATCTTTGTCCAGAGGGTGTGGAATTCCTTCAGTCCCAGTTTACCACTCCCGTCATTCTTCTTTGAGTTAAGGTAAGCTCTTTGGAAGAAAGGAAAAGGGTTTCCTCTCCCTGTGCTGGGTTTATTTACGTGGGCAGTTGTGACTTAGTAAAAAGATTGCAATTAAGAAAAGGATGCAAGTCCTCTCTGAAGGACTCGCCCTGTTGAATACACAATTGTTGTCTGAGATGTCTTTCTAAATCAACAAGGTGATCGATGCATTTAAACTGTGATCAGTTCACAAGCTCTTCTGCTCCTGCTTTGGCAACTCTCTCTCTTTTCAAAACAGCCGAGATAATGCAATTTTGTTCTGCATCATTGGTTCAACACCTGCAGTTATAGCAGCATGAGCCCTAAGTCTGCATTATAAACAGAAAAAGCCACAACCAAGCCTGCTATTTGGAGAATTTAAGTTCTTGCACAAACAGCTAACAAAAGAACCTGGTCATGGCATTGCTCCCAAAAACCACTAAGGAGTCCCTACCGCCTGCCATATTTTACACCAAATTATAGCAGAGCACCACTCTGTTTTGGTAATTTTCCCTTTTTTCTGCCTATGCAATTCAACGCCCACTGCAGAGAGAAGCTGAACACAACTATTCTTAGACTTAAATCCTTCATCCTACACTTTTATTCTTAGGAGTAAAAGCTCCTAAAATCCAGCATAGTCTCTGGTTCCTGTATTTGTTTCCCTCATCTTCTGTTTGCCAAGTCCTCAAGGCTTCACAATGCCTGTACCAACTCCAGCCAGATAACAGAGCAGTGACATGCCCCCAGATGCGTGCGTTCAAACTCTATCAGCCAGGGCAATCCACACCGTGCCAAGAGCCAAGTGCCTTTTCCCAGCACAAATATCGCTTTGTCCCCAGCTAAACCAGAACATCCAACAGCCAGAAACACTTCAAAGCAGATCGTCATGTCTGAAATGGATCTTCCCCACTGCCTGGGAGAATTCATGTGCCACGGTCAGCAGCAATAGCAAGGGCTACCATCTTTATTCAGGGTAAAAGCAGCTTCTCCACCTCAGGAGTCACTAGCACATCAGTATGGACCCCTCACTGCACAGGCAGCAGCTCACCTGCTCCAGCACAGGCAGAAGAACATCATCCAGGAACAGCCTTAAAGGATACATCTAACAGGTCAACCATTATTTTGCATGTCTCAATACTAAAGCCATCAGATTTAATATCTTGGCCTGTCAAGAAAGAGCAAAAGACAGGATTATCATTGCACGCTGTACCACAGCACCTTCCTAAATCACCCGGGAGCTCTGTAACCAGTGTATACGCCTCAGCCCTTATTTGTTTCTGTGTCATTGGTGGCTTCCTCTGCAATTGGCAAGATGACCTTTTCATTTTGGTGTGGGTTTGTTTTTTTTTTTTTGCTTCTATGTAACACATGCTTAGTGCTCTACCTTGTTTGTGATAGACACCTACTAGTTACTCAATGGCCATCCGCTGCCTACTTCAAATCCTCCCCTGGCAATAGGTGTCCAGCTGTGTCACTGCCAATCATCCAGGAACAGCCTTAAAGGATACATCTAACAGGTCAACCATTATTTTGCATGTCTCAATACTAAAGCCATCAGATTTAATATCTTGGCCTGTCAAGAAAGAGCAAAAGACAGGATTATCATTGCACGCTGTACCACAGCACCTTCCTAAATCACCCGGGAGCTATGTAACCAGCGTATACGCCTCAGCCCTTATTTGTTTCTGTGTCATTGGTGGCTTCCTCTGCAATTGGCAAGATGACCTTTTCATTTTGGTGTGGGTTTGTTTTTTTTTTTTTGCTTCTATGTAACACATGCTTAGTGCTCTACCTTGTTTGTGATAGACACCTACTAGTTACTCAATGGCCATCCGCTGCCTACTTCAAATCCTCCCCTGGCAATAGGTTGAGAGCTGTGTCACTGCCACAGTCTGGGCCGGAAGAGCGAGCAGCAGGGGATGCCTCCCTCCTGTTCTGGGAATTGTTAATTGTCATCCTAAACCTTTGGAATTTTCCAAGTACCTAATGCAGTGCTGACAGTGGAGGGTGTGGTGCCTGTAGAGCTGTAGTCAGGATACCTGCGTACAGATAATCCTGCAGTTCCCTCAAACGCTGGATGGGGAACCATTGCCTGATGTTGCTGAGGTACCTCCTCCGAGGCAACTTATGACCTCTGACAACTCCTTTGCATCCGGCAGAGCAGGAGGCACTGCTCACTTAGAGGTGTGGTCAGTGGGGTCAGGACCTGCCAGCGAGGAAGAGCTTAAGGTGGGAGGACACACGAGCATGAATTACACAGCTCTTGGCAAATGGTCATAGGATGGTCCTTGTTTTGCATAAGAGAGATGCAGCACTGAAGCAGGCAAATGGATACTGATAAGCAGCCCTCTTTGATTTTCTGATGAAGAGACGAAGGGTGAAAGTTAGCTGTGATGTTTCCCCAAGCAAACAGCCCAGTTAGTCTGGTTTGTAGGTGTGCTACAGAAGCAAGAGGCAGAGAGAAAGCTTTCCTGTCCTTATTGTCTGCCTGCAAAGATAAGGGTGGGCTTTTGTGGACCATGTGGGCTTCATGCAAGGGAAGAACATCAAATCAAGCTTGGTAACCAGCAATACGCCATTGCTAACTGGCTGCTGCACACAGATATACAACACAGTTCTGGCTACCTGGCTAAGACTTCACTTTGGAAATTAAAGAGACACTTATTTCTCAAGCACTGTTTAATGGAAAGGAAAAGAATGCGGAGCCAAGCTCTGAATCACTTCACAGAAAAAGCAGCCCAGAGTTTCAAAGTGTCTCCTCCTCCCCTCTGGGACACCTCAGACCATTGGCTGGGCTACTGTTTGAATCCCAAGTGACTCCATACTAAAGTAGCAGCAATGCCTTCTCTTGATTGTTATCAAGCATTAATCAAATCTGTCCATCTTCCTGGCAGCCAATTCCCAGTGGCAGATGCTGGGATAAAAAGCACCTATACGTGCCCTGCCAAAGCACGCATCCTGTGTGCACAGCCCTGGTGCTTCTGCAGCCCCGTGAAGGAACAGAACACGTGGCGGTGGCCACAGGGAGAGCCACATGGCAGGTCTGGGGCAGAGCCCGGGGCTTTGACGCTGCCCAGGTCAGTGGTGCGCTCTGTGCTCCCATGGTCGTGCTGGAAACCTGCTGGTGGCCAGCTGAAGCCACAGCTGGAGGAAAGTACTTACGTTTAGCCATGATTTTATTCAAGATGTTTCGCAGTTCAAAGGCGGAGATCTCTGCATCCTGCGGAAAAGAGGAAAACAGGTTTTTCTCTGTGAGCTGCAGACACCATCTCATGAGCAGCCTCTGACTGCTTTGGGAGACATCCCTTGGAGTTCAAGTTTTCCTTGGATGGATGCACAAGTGGTAAGCTCTCCCTGCCACCTGGAGCACCAGCAAGTCCCAGTAGCACAGCCTTGCCCTGTGTGTTAGCAGACAGGGCCCCGGGGTTTGCTTGAGCCCTGGGGCAGGCGAGAGCAACGTGGGGAGAAGGTACAGCCCAATCCTCATCACCTCCCGGAGGAACCCATGCGCCCACAACAAATGCTCTGCCCAAAGGACAGAATTAGGGACCTGCAGAGATAAAAGTCAAACCTGCAGTTCAAAGAGAAAGCAGATTGTTTGCCAGCAGCACTCCCAAATCCGTTGTGTAAGCAGACTGGTAACTACACAGATTTTTGCATGCACAATTATGCACATGCTCAAGATCTGACTCAGCACAGGAATTAAACTCCATGCTGGGGGGACGCGCCTCTCTTACCTACTCACCCATGCTACCAGTAAGTCCTCAAAAAAAACCAAAAAGAAAAAAATACTCACGCTTCCTGCTAGCTGTCCAAAAAGCTTCTTAAAGCTGGGTTCGATGTCATCTTCACTGATCTCGGTCTAGAAGAAAGAAACGGAGAATATGGAAGGGAGGAACTTTTCTGCCTGAGAAGGACTTAATGCATTTTCTTGCCCCTAGTAAAACACAATTTAAATGGGAAAGTTGAAGGTACAGAGTGCTATTACTTTGATTTTATTCAGTTTTATTTTCAGAGGCGCCTCATAATACTGGCACTGCAAACACTGCAGGAATTAAGAACTTTTGCAATGGCTTTTACTAAAAAAAAAAAAAAACAACAAACCCCACTTTTAAAAATCCTTTATTTTATGAAAAAAAAAAAAAAAATCACACCCAAATTCAGAGCTTCATCGTTGCTGCTGCTGCTACTACTACTGTTGGACTAGCTGTCTTCATTTAAAGACAAGAGAGCAAAACTAAGTTCTCATCTTGGAAAAAAAAAAAAAGAAAAAAAAAAATCAAGTCACAGAGTGGTAGACGCATTAGTAGGCAAAACATCTCCAGCAAGACTAAGCATATGGTGAGGCACTACTTACTCATGGAAACAACATCGCATGCAAAAACACCCCTATAGCTACAGAGCACTCAGATTCCTGGAGAGCACAGGGAATTTCCCATGGCTCCAGTTACCTCTGCAGTGAATACCTGATCTCCTCTACCTGGAAAGCCCAAGTTCACCACTCTGGATTAAGGACAACGCGTGTTTCCATTATTGCTTATGATGTTTCCGTTTGTTGGACATTTAACTATGGATATTGAAAGATCTGTTTCCAAAAGTGGGACAACAGTTCTTGATCATGCCTATAGCAAAACACTGCCCTGCACAGGGAACAGAGCACTCCAACCCCCCTTATTTATGACAAAATTATCTCCATTTAAAACATTTAAGTTGAGACATACCTCTTCAAAATTGGCCTCAATTTCATCATCTATAACCCTAGAAAAATAAAGAAATCAATATTGAACTCAAAACAAGTCACTTTTCTGATAGCCCTGCTTCAAGCAATTCTTTAAATTATGGGAATAATGACGAGTGTTCAAAGCTCAGGCGTTACTGGATTAAATCAGCCACAGACACTGCATATCGTCAGTGAAAGCAGTGTTCTGCCAGCTATGGCAACAAGAATTTCAAAACATATTACAAACTATGCAACGTCCTGCAGAGTCACAGACAGGATTTTGGGCCAGACATAACCCTTTGGGTCACTTAGTGCCACTGCCTACAGACCTCAGCCCAGGACCAGGCTCTCAGGTGCAAACCAAACTTCTACCTAATAATTCTTTTTTCCTTTTTTTCCTTTAGAACAGCAAAAGTGAAAGACAAAGTCATTCGGATGTGCCAGAGTGGGAGAAGTGTTTCATGTTGTCCCCCAGCTGCTGTAAGAGCATCGCACCCACAGACGGTGCACAAGCACCGCTAAGGGCCCATCAAAAGCTGTACGTGCCTTCATACAACTGACATCCCAGTTTTCTCACTGCTGCAGAAACACGCAACAAAAGATTACAGAGTAGTAAGAAGGTTTTTGCTTGATTTGAATTACAGAACTCGATACGAAAGATCCCACACCCCTTCCCAAGGCCTTAGCCTCGCTTCTCTTTAAGATGGGACACGTCTCATGTTTGTTCAGGGCTTCACAGTGTGGTTTGAGCCTGTTCCTTTAAAACCCGTTTTAGTTTTATCAAAGGTATCATTTGGTTGAGCAAGTATCTTGAATTTTTTTCCAGTCTGATCCCGACGGTGTGGTATCAATTGTCGCAATCGGTTTGTTCCCAGACAGCGGAAAGCACGCGCATTTCTGTCTCCCAAGTGGAGAGCCCAGCCTGCCGCGCTCTGGGGCTCTCTCCCCTCCACAGACCAACCTCAGCTGTGCCACCCAGCTGCCTACAGCCCAATAACTAAAAATGTCTGCCCAGACAAATTATAATAATAATTTGTAATAGTTACACTATTTTATTATCGTATCACCATTCCTTCCTGCTAAGTTTACTCAAACTTTCCTCAGTTGCACACGGGGAATTGGGAGACAAACAAGAACTGCTGGCACCCCATCCACGCAGGGCAGTCGTGCATCCCCCCCCTTCACAGTCCCTGCGGGATGTACCCCAGGCCCTGGGCTGCTCCATCCTTCCACACCCGTCAGAGGGACCAGAGGCCACCCGCGTGCCCATACCGCTCTTACATGGTTACAAAAAAGCTACGTACGTGGAGTTTGCATTTTTTTCAGAGAAGACTCGCAGACAGAAATCCCCATTCTTGTTGGGTTCGAAGGTCGACGGCACGATGATGTATTCTCCTGCAGGGAGCTTGAACCGGTTCCGCACTTCTCTGAGGTTGATGAAGGTGTTCGATTTTTCTCTTGCTTTGTTGGTCAGGAAAAAGTTTTTGCTCAGATGAATATTCGTCTGGCCAGAAAACTTATGAAAAGCAAAGAAAGAAGGAAAAAACACCCACAGTTTGCATGTATTTGCATTTACAAATTAAAAATATAATAAATATGACAATTAGCTATGTATGGGAAAAAAAATAATAATATGTCCATTCAACAGAACCAGAAGAGAGAAGATGCAGGGGTTGAGTACATCCCACCACAGTACTCCTGAGCTGTGAGTGCAAGCATATTTTGCAGAATATCTCAATAAATCATTCAGGTCATGCTTATGTTTTGCAGTTGATGAACAGTTTGTGAAGACATCTGGCAAACTATTGCACCGACCATTTTTCTTTAAAATGAGGTGGATTATGACCCATGTCCCTCTGGTCTCCAGAGCTGGTGCCACCAGGGGACCACAGCTCAGCTCTGCCCTTGAGGCCAGGCTGCCTCAAGGCAGAGATTCTGCTTATGGGGGCCTCCGAAAATAAAATAAACATTATGCCTGATAAAAGCATATTTGGAGTGTAACATCTTCCAGAAGAAACTGCTCTGCACAGGGTCTTACAGGTGGGCTGGCTCAGATCTAGAAGCAAACCTCAGAAACTGTGCACGCTTCAGAAACCTGCCCCTTCCTGTCCTCCCAGATTTTTAAGAATGCAAAACCTGTCAGACCCGCCGCTGTGGTGGGAGATAAAATTCCACCTTTGGCGGGGGGGAAAAAAAGTCACGGGACTGTAGCTAGAGTCTCTTTTATGGAAATCAGGCTTTTGAACCACTAGGGTGAGAACTGAACGGCCGACCGAGTACTGCTAAAGCATTCAAAAGGTACGTAAGAAATTTCATTAACTGGTCGCACCATTTCCTTTCCTGATGAAACCACGATTTTACGTAAGAGCAGCTGGTTTGAACGTAGCCTCAGGAGCCGTGAGGTGCCCCGGCTGCTTTGCGTGCACCCTCACAGGTACAGCAAGCCCCGTAATGAGGTTACCCGGGCATTTTGCTCAACCTCACTCGTTCCCCTGAGGAGCAACCGCTCAGAGGCATCTACAGCCCGGCCTCGTATTGCATAGACATCACCGCATGGCACACCCCCCTCTGATCTCCAGGGTGTGCTATTAGCTACCTGCAGGTAGAAACAGAGAGAAACCAATAAAGACGGTGCTTAGGGAAATGAAAATAAACACCTCCTTGGAATATGAGTTGCGTGTCAAACACGAAGTCTGCGCAAACCTGAGAAAAGCAGCTGTGCTCCGGGGGAGCAGGTGTGGGTTTGGGCTGGGAGAAGACCCGTGGAAGAGCAGCTTTGGAGAGTTTATGCAGTACAGAGAGCTCTTATCCCAACCCAAGACACTCTGAAAACACAACACAGGCTCAAGCCCTCTTCCAGAATAAACAACCTCTAACATTAGACTCTACACAGTCAGTATTGTCCTGCAGTGAAGGACAATCCTCTTCCCAAAGGCCATTCAGCCCCAACTCTGCATCTTGACCACCAACGCATGCTACGTACCTCTGGGGGCACCTGCAAGGAGAAAAAGAGAGAGTTATTAGCTTGTTGAATGGCAGCTCCAGGGCTGCTACTTTTCCCAGCTGGTTAGTATGTACATTCACATTCTTGGGAGTCAGCTCAAGGGTGAAGGTGAGCCCTAAGCCCACGTCACCAAACGCTGACCGCTGGCTCTGCTCCCAAGTCCATCCTGGAGGCAGCTGGGGCTCGCCCAGGGCAGCGTGGGCAGCCTGGTGCAGATGCAGCCAGACTGGTCGTGGCTTCCTGCTGGCCCTCTACCCTGCTGCCCCCTGTGATATTTTTAGTAGACTCAGTTTCTCTACTATTTCTTTCCAACCTCCTCTTTCACCCTCTCCCCTCTCCACCACCAGGAGAGGAGGCAGGGACTGAGCAAGACAATGACGCGTTTTTTTTATTTCCTTATGGGTTCAGGGGACCTAGCTTTTGCTTTAAGCCTTATTTGCCTCCAGGGACCAGATTCTTTGACAAGCTTTTCCAAAGCTGGGATGTTGAGAAAGCAAGCAGTTGGACATATTGCCTATGGTTACAGAGCAACCTGCAGGAGAGACCATTATTCCTGTTTTCACTGCCAGTTAACCAATGCTGCTTTGCAGCTCTGAACAAAATCTCCTGCGTAAGGAATTACCATAGACACGTCTCTGACCCTTTATTCAGCAGAAGGAGTCTTAACAGGTGTCGTGGCTGGTTCTGCTGCTGGGTTCACGCTCCCCCAGCTAGCACAGGTGTCCCAGTTACAGTCACATTCCTACCACAGTTGCTCTCATCCTGCTGCTTTTCACCACAGCCTGACAAGCAATGGTCAGACTGGATTTCTAAGCTTTTGTTTTATTTCATTTTATTTTTAAATAATTTTTCTTCTCCTCCATCTAGAAGCATAGAATATTGCAGGTGGGAAGGGGCCTCTGTAGGTCATCTGGTCGCAGCCCCTACTCAAAGCAAGGCCAACATCAAAGTTAAGGATGTTGCTCAGGACCTTGCCCAGACTAGGTCTGAACATTTCCAGGAACGCAGATTCCATCATCTCTCTGGGTACCCATCCCTGTGTTTGACTGCTGTTTCGGTGGAGGGTAGCTTTCTAAACATCTAAGTGGAATTTTCCTTGCTGCAGGCTGGTGTCCGACTCAACCCAGCTGAGTTTTGATAGAAAGCCCAGTCTGAGGACTGCCCTAGCCCATTTATAGGGTGAGCTTTCCTTTTCCTCCCATGCACCTCTACTGCCTTACTTGCCTCATAAATCGCAAAGCCGATGGTGTGCATGTCCTCTCCCATCTTCCTCTGCTTCCGCCGATGCTTCTGAATGAGGCCAATGAGGAAAGTGCAGCCCCCCTCAGGATCATCAGGATCCTCATCTTCTTCCTCCAGCTTGATTAAATACTGTGGATTCGTCCAGAAAGTGTCTGGGAATTGGATTTATGCAAACTCAGAGATATATACCGATATATACATGTCAGCTGGGACAGATGCAAGACTGATTTCTAAAATGAGCTGTGAGAAGGAAATCTATCACTCCCACCCCAGCCCCTACAACCACAACTAGACCCTCACTGGGGAACCACATTTCCCAAACCCTTGCACTTTTTGGACCTCAGTGCCAGATATCCCAGGTACATCCTCCTCCTCCTCCTCCACAAGCCACCCCTAACCAGCTCCCAGGAAAAGCTCGTAGAGAAAGTACAAGTGGACGAGTATAAAGGGTTCCTCCATCAGAGTGGTGTCTGCATGCTCTTACTTGGGTAATTCCTGCAGCCCCCTGCAGTGGCTCCTCGCCTCCAGTTCCCATCCAGCTTCAGCAGGCTCCACTTCTTGTACCTGTCACTTGCCAGGGTGTCTGGAGTCAGGTTGCAGATCTCCAGGCGGGAGTAATGCCTCAAGAAGTCGTTGAACGCCATCCTGTGGGAGGCAATGCCACAGACAATGTCTCCTTAGAATGGACAGGTTTTCTAAACAACCACCTTGTCTATCCTCCCTCCTTCCTGCTGCAATTTAGCGCTAGGATTTGGGGTGAATTTGTTCACTTACCCTGGACACTGTACCAGTGTACTGGGAGAGATCACTTTGTGTGGGAAAAAAAAGCAGAGAAGACATTCCCTTCAGCCTGAATGGAAACCCAGCGGTACTTACCAAAATTCCCCATCTTCATGCCTCCTGGTCAGCCGCTCCCGCACCTCAGGGTCAATGCCACTCCAGTTCGGGCAGCTGAAACACAACCCCACATCAGCTACAGGGTATGGTAAAGGTTAAACCCTAATGTAGCTGTTCTGGCACAACAATTTTACTTTCTTACAGCTCCATGCAATTGCAATAGTCCACAGTATCTAGCTGATAGCAGTTCCAGGGCTCTCAGACCATAGCAGGATTAAAATACAGGGACCTGGGATATTCAGTACCTCACTTTGTAAATATCCAAAGTAAGGATCAGAAACAGAGTTTTATTTGCAGAAAGTGCTAATACCTTGGCTGAGACGGAGCTTTATTTTAGAAAAAGCAAGACCCAGAATAAATACTGCCCAGCCACAGAAGTGAGTAAAATCCAGCTTTTGTTGCTAACAACAGAAACAGATTTTTAAAGCCCTTTTAGAAAGTATGTTTTCAGAAGCTCACCAATGAACGTGGGCTGTTAAAGAAGCAGAAACTACAGAGAGGCTTGTAGGAACCATCAACCAAATCACTGCACCTTACATGAGGGCAGGTGTTTGCTTGTATGTAGGGCACCACATGCTGTGGCGCCTACGTGGGAGATGACAGTGGTGGGATGCTTCTTTTAAACAGCTCAGAGCACATCCAGATGTGGCTTAGAGAGGACTTTGAGGTAGGGAAAAGAGAGACGACAGCAGAAACACAATCATACCCCTGCAGTAAAAGCCTACAGGCAACACGCAAGCCAACGACTCACTTGTCGTTCCACTTTCCGGTCCACTCCACTTCCCCCCAGGGATTTCGGATTCTGATCAGCTTCTGCAGCGTTCCTCGGAAGTTCACCTGGTGGGATCAGAAGTGTATGGAGAGTTACCCAGGGACTCAGCACTGAGCTCCCTTCCACCTTTTCTATGGGAATTAAAGGACATGACAGAGTACCTCAGTGTTTCACAAACACTAAAGTGTATACGCACAAATACACACTTATCTGGTCCAAAAGACATGAAGTCAAACTTATTTTGAATGAGCTCTGCACACCCAAGCTTGTCTAGAGAAGGTTTTTGTACAATCAAAGCTCATGGTAACCAAAATGTCTGTTTTGTGCTGCTAAAAAAAGTTACCTCTGATAGCATTTCAAGCAAAGGGAATGTAAAGGTGCTACAGGACTTCCAAAAAGCAGGTACAAGGGGATATTTTCCTAATTTTTCATCTATATATAAACTGCCCTTTCACGTTCAAATTAATTTCTTCTCCCTCTCTATATATAATCTCAACCACACACATTAAAAGAGATGGGATACTCAGTCTGGCCACAGCCCCTTTGACCACACAAATGCTCCTCAGTGCAGCGGCATCAGCCCTGCCATGACAGCACCTCCTCCCACCGTGCCGAGGCCCTGGCTCGTTATCTGCCAATCTCTGTGTGCACAGAGGCCAGCCCCAGCAAAGCTGTACAGAGTTTCAGTGGGAACACGCGGTATTTATGGGGAACACAGGGCATTAAGCTGAGGAAGGAGCTGGCGCACCTCTAGAGCCTGAAGCCAAGAAAACTGCACAGAGCATCAGCAGCACACAGTACAGAAATGATTCTCCAGCGCCCAAGATGAACTATCCTTACAAAGCCTGTACGTACGTCCAACGGAAAAGCCTGGCTAAGTCATGCCTGTTTGCAAATTAAGGTCAACAAACTCCCTCTTCGCTGCTTTTGCTGTGAGAGGAGGACCAAACGCACACAGATAGACCTGCCCATTAGCAGTGTCCACCTCAGTGCAGCATGGCAACGGCTCTCTACCTGTCACTCTGAAGTTTCAGAGGTATTTCAGAAACAATTATTGGTGAAGCAGCAGAAAGTCCATTACACACCTGGAAGGACGCCATGATCTGCTTCTTTTGTTTGCACTGGCCTTACCTTCGCCAGTCACCTGCTCTTGGACAGGCACCTTACGTTCCAACACCGTGCCCGGCCCAAAGGCGCTATTCAGCAGGCATTTAAGGGACAATATTTTTGGTTGTTTTTTTTTTTTGGCCTGGCACACATCTCTTGCACATGTTGCTGTGCATTTAAGGTACAATGCTGCCTGCTAGAGAGACATGTGTTGAAGGGCCTGGTGACCAGCAGAGGGTAGTGTGCCCTCTGCACAGGGCTTCTCTCCGCACCCCTCATTGGGAAAAAGCAGCACTTATGGATAAAAAGGGGTTGGGTTTTTTTTCGGTCAAACCCCCAAGAAATTATCCGAAACATGCCAACTAATTCAATATTTCTTCGGAAAGAAGGGACTCAAAACCTGATTCAACAAAACGGATGACACTGAGGAATTTGCCAAGTTGAAGATGAAGTTGTGATTGCCGCAGCCTGGGGATGGCTACACACAAAGCTTGCTGCCTTTCACCCCTTTGGGGAAGCGTACCTACCTCCTCTGCTCCGGTGACCGAGTACGCGTGTCCCTTCACCAGCTTCTGGGAAGTGACTGCCTCTGTCTCTGCCGCGCTGGTGATCTGGAGAAGCAAAGAAAGTCGGTGAGCGTGATTCCCCACATGGAAGGGGATCCAACAGAGCAAAGCTTCCCCCTCCGACAGAGCTTTAACCTCACTGGGAGGCTACAGGGGTGGCTTAGCTGCTGCACAGAGGCAACGAGGGATCTGTGTGACAGAGCAGGGAGAGGGGACAGCAGCACATGTGGTGGCGCTGGAGCCTCTGGGGCCCAAGTTCGTGGCATGGGGTGCACACCAGAAGTCCTGCACTGCAGCAGAGATCCCTCCTGGCTCCAAAACACTTGGAGCAGCCCATCCCCTCTCGGGTATCTCCAAACACTGTACAAAGGGAATACACATAATGAACTCCATGATCTCAAGAGACCAGGAGGAAGACAGGGGATGACTGGCCTGAGGCTGCCCAGGCATCACCAGGGATCACACCCAGGTCCAGCAAGCCCCAGTGCTTTGCTTTGGCATCAAAACACCCCCTTTGGCACCCTTTTGAAGTGGTAGGTTCCCCTTCCTTTCCCCAGCACCGCCACCCTAGGACCTGCCATGCAGGGCAGCAAGGGAAAAGGCTGTGTTTCCGATGCTGTTCATACCTGAAGGCATATCACCCTCTCACTTTTTCATGGCCATTACAATACTGGGGCAGTCAGGCCTATAAACACTGCAGGGAAAAATCACTTCCTAGAAAGTGACTGCTCGACATCTTGCTCTAAAGACAGTTAAGCCTCTATGAAACATATGTTTGCCATTGCCTTCCCACCATTTCAGAAAGTGTGTGATCTTTAAACAAGCAAATCTGAAGCTTAAAAAAAAGGGAGGGTGGGATCAAGCGGGCAGGATTCCTG
>NW_009646856.1:906584-915866 GCF_000708025.1 Charadrius vociferus
CTGTCAATTCATGCCCTGTTATTGCCCTGCAGTGCACTCTCCATGTAACTCTTAACCTCTGTGTCCCTATTTCTCCAACAGAAGAGAGGAAAAGATTTTACAGGATTTTTCAAAGGCTAAACTCACTAATAATTAGTTTATAATACAGAAAGTGTCAGCACTTACCAACAAAAGAGTATATTTACTTCCTCCCCACCCCCAATGAGATTTGTATCGTTTTGGGGCAAAAATCCAGATGTCAGATTCTTATCTAAATGCAAACTAGTAAAACAGGCCTCAAAAGTGCTGTGAAGTCGCACGCTGACATCAACCAAGTACTTTTCCTGCTGTGAAGCTTCCCTCTCCTGTGACTCTGATTTAACTTAAAAAATGGGAGGAAACACTTGAGTTTACATTGTGAACAGGGTCCCCGTAAACAGTTTACCTTCCCTTTAGACATAACTAAGATGTAATCTCCTTTGGGAGTAGGGCGATTATTGCAATCACGACACTTAGACTCACTTCAGTTAGGCTAAAAGCGATGCTGAATCCTTGCAAGCAGGGCCAAAGCTCCTCTTTTCCTTCTGATGCAGGTTCAGCTTTAGGCAACCTGTTTTCCCACAAAGCCTTTTAAAGGCCTGGCAGCAGTTCAAGCCTCTCTGCTTCAAGAACAGAGCCCAGAATTTTTGGGAACATTTTGGTAAGATTTGTGCAACAAACAGCTACGGCAAGGATGGAGGTTGCCGCCTCTGAGCATTTGACAGCAGAAGCCATTCGTAGCAGCTTTGTGTCCAAACCCACCCAGCCTGTACCAACCTGCTGCCAAGCTACGGGCTTTCTTAAGAACAAAGATATACATCAGGACACCTAAAATGAATTTCCTGTATGATTCGTTACCATGAATCTATGAAACAGGAAAAGATTTAAGTCTTGAGGAAGAAAAACACTGGAGGCATTGAGCTTTTACGCATGAAGTCAACATATTTTGATTTCAACCTACTTTGAGACACAATGCCCCAGAAAAATACACGCCTGTGTCACACTCTTGGGTCAAAGGGAGAGCAGAGAACCAGAGGCAGAGGGCACCAGCACCCTTTGCACACCTCCTGTGGATGGAGCACAGCTCCATCCCCGAGCTGCCCACACGCACAGCAAGAACTGAGAGTCCAGCAATAAGCCCACTAACTCACGTCGATGGAGCAGCCAAGGAGAGACCCTTTCTGAAGTGCCTTCTGAATGATTTTGAAGAGGTTGGGTGGTGCCTTCTGCAGCTCATACCATTCTGCAATTCCACCAGTGAAGTCCTCAAAGCCTTCAGTGGTGGTGCCACCAGAGAGAGACTCATACGAGCCATTCAGCCTGCATGAAAGGGGACACACACACAAAACCATCAGGCTTCCTATTTTTCTCTTCTCACACACACAACCATCAGAGGGAAGAGGGTAGATTTAGATAAGATATTAGGACAAAATTTCTCACTCTGAGGGTGCTGAGGCACTGGAACAGGTTGCCCAGAGAAGTTGTGGCTGCCCCATCCCTGGAGGTGTTCAAGGCCAGGTTGGATGGGGCTCTAAGCAACCTGCTCTAGTGGGAGGTGTCCCTGATGCTTTCTATGATCAGGTTCCCTATTCTCCTCTTCTCTTGGAGAGGAGCATTCAGTTGTGCCAACTGTCACAGCATTTCTGCTTTCAACAGCACCACAGCAGCTATGAATGTGCCCCCCTCAGCTTTGCTTCTGACACCTCTGTACTTAGAAAGCCCATCTTATACGACCATGTGTACAGGTTGCAGGTTCACTCATATCAATGACAAAAATCATGATCACTATTTGAAGAAAAAATAATATTAAAAAAAAAAAATCAAGACCCAACAATTTGCCTCTCTAGTTCCACACACTCTTTTAATTCCTTTAACAGTTATACGTCTAATTTTCAGCTGACCTGAATCAGCTCAATTTCTTAAGTCAATTGAAAATAGTAATGTTAGATGGCAGAATTCCTCCCTGACCATCCCCAAACTCGAAATTCAGATTTGAGAGACCTGGGCACGTGGACTGGTGTGCCTTGCACACTGAAGCACTGCAGCTGCAAGCCCTCACAGGTGTGTAGAGCAGATGAAGTGGAGCTTCCCATGCCCCGGTGGCAGGGGACAGCACTCTGGGAACAGCCTTGCCATGAGATGCAAGAACTGTTTTTCCTGGCTACCAGCAAAGCTGGTACTTTTGGCTACTTGTCCTAAGCACCTGCCAGCAAAGCTTTACTAAAGCAGCCACCCAGGGACACCCAAGAAGTTTTAAAGAATAACAATTAGGCTGACATTTTAAAAGCGTAATATCTGTGCAGTTGGGGATGCTATGGGGAAGGAGAGGCACAAGGACATTTGAGTGGGTTAAAAGCAGTCTCCCTTGCCCCAGCAGGGTCGCCCTGGCCTTCACTCACTTGGCATAGGCCTTCTCCAGCAGCGCGCTCCAGAACTCGCTGCCCTCCGCTGAGTGCACGAAGAGCAGCTCCCCATTCTTGGTGGGCAGCCTGTCATCCACCACAACGTCCACCCACTCCCCGTACTGCCAGAACTGGAAAGAGAGCACAAACTCCTTGTTACCGCCCTGTGCTGTGCATTCAGGTCACTGGGGCGTTTTATCTGCTAACACCAATTTCCCTGAGGAAAAGCAATCCCTCTCACAGCCAGCTTCGCCCACCCTGTATAGGGATGCACATCTTCAGCTGGATCTGCCGATGGAGGAAGGACCACAAAGGCAGCCCCTGCTCGCAGCTCTTTGCTTAGCAGTCTTCTTCCTTCCACCACCATCACCCCTTTTTGGATGACTCCATTCTTCTGCCTGGCCCTTTGATGCCCCTCAAAATGTTCAAGGAAACAGCACACATGGACATGGCTAGCCACACCGATTCCTGGCCAACAGCCCGGGGGGGACAGCAAGAGCCAGTCTTCCACCTACCTGGAAGTGGAAAATTCCTGCATATTTATCCTGGAAGCTCTGGTCTTTGGGAACCACACGGGCCAGTATTTCTTCATTCAGGGTGAGAGAGGCAATAGCAGCCAAGAGCCAACAGTCCCCTGTTAAAAAAAAAAATAAAAAATTCATTATTGATACCTTATTCTTTAGTTTTTGTACTACATAGGGATTGTGCATTATAACTAATAACCACCTCAGCTGTAATGAGATGATCCCTCCCATCACTTTACCTCTAAGGCAGATCAAATGCAGGTACACAAACACACGCCATTTCCGGGCAGGTGTTGCATTTCCTCAAGACCAGAGTAATAAAAAAAAAAGTAAAAGCAGACTTTTTATGATCTACCAGCACAGTTATCACCCATGCTGGGACTATTTGAAAGAAAGCTTAATATTAAATTGAGTGTCTACAGGTCAGGAAGCAGGATGGGGAAAAGGCAAAGAGCTGGGCCTGTGGGCACATGCAGGAACTCAGGGGTGCAGTCTCTCCTCAAAAAAGTCAGTGTTTTCTCAAGCATAGGTTGTTTTCCTTTCCCTCCCCCATTTTTAATCAACGCCTGTTCGACTTGCCATCCAGAGGGCTACCCTATGGACAAGCTCCCTTTAAGGTCTCTTGCCAGACTCCTACCAAACAGGAGCTCCTTTCACCTTATACATCTCTGGAGGCTCTTGCTAGAGGCCTTCCTGTTTAGTCCCACATCTCGTCTCTGGCGCTAGTCACCAGAGTGTCAGGAAAGGTCTGAAGGCAGGTACTGTTCCCCAGTCCCACACACCATTTCACCCTTCTTGGGATGGAGCCAACATACACTGAGCCTGCACGCCGCAGCCCCAGGGCCCAGGCTGTCTGGACAGTATTTTTCCACACCATCCCCTACCAAGCAGAGGGAGGAGGAGACCACAACTATATAAACATTACCTCTATTTTTTGTAATTATTTTCAGAAACCAATGTAACTTTAACAGAGTGGTTACCTTGCTGCTCAGCCATGGGGTTTCTGCAGCCCATTAGCAAGGTGATTAGAGATTTAAAGACCCAGCTGATGGGTCTCCCACAACCCAACACAGAACTCCCTGTTCCCATCACCAGCTCTGCTGTTGCCCTGCTTAGTGAGCACAGGAAAGTCACTATTACACATCAGATCCCACAGAACGGTCCCGCAGCATGTGTAGGACTGTAGGTTCAAGAAACATGAACCAGTTGCAGCTGCTAGCAAGTCAGAGGCCAGCAAAGCAGTCGTCTCTATACAGTGAGCTCTATCCTATAGAAAAAGGGTCAAAAGCTCACAGGTGAGAAGCCAGGGTTCAAATGGGTGGCCAGAAGAAAGTCTCCAGAGAAGCAGCTCTTGGTGACCCTCAGGCTCAAACCCAGCACTGCTCAGATAGCACAAGGAGGAACGCAGCAACCTGCAACTCCCTCCAGGCTGCCCATCGCTTTTCACAGCTGATGTCCAGCAGCAGCTCTACGAATGACATTTGCCCCACGGCCCTCTTTGCATCTCATGAAAGGTGGCAGATGTGGAATTTCAGAGTAATTTCCAAACCCGAGATGCTTTGACTATTTCATAACCTAGAGGGGAAGAACCAAACATAAACCTTTCCCTTCAGTCCTGCCTCTGGCTGCTCATACTGCAATGGAGAAAATGTTGTGTCAGAGAAGTTTTTCCAACAGGAAAATCACCTTGCCGTTCTCCTGTGGCAGATTATGAAGCAACAAGGATGTTCCCCTCCCTCCTCTGCGACAGCACCTCCATTTCACCCTGCAAAATGGTGACCCTTCTCACAGCCTCCTTCACAGCCCTGAGACCCTCCTCCCTGGGAGCTGCGCAGCCCCTGGTGCCATGGTGCATTCAGAGGCACCGCCAAGCACAGCCACTGTGCTTGCTGGGGAAGAGATTGGGGTCAGAAGATGCTGAGAGACATTTTTAGATGGGCTAATCTACAATTAACAGCGTGATCCTCTGTCCCCCAGCCACATGAGGGCTTTAGCAGTTACCCTTCACAGCAATTCTTCTTACAGAGGAGGATGTTAAAGGGCTCTGCAAATAAACCCTTTGGCCAAAAGGCAACAACGGGACTTTAACTTCAGCTCAGCTTAGATCTGTGCTCTCCCGTACACAGCCTGCCCGTACAAAGTTATTTTTGTGTTTCTTTCTTTGGTTTTTTTTGTTGTTTTTGTTTGGGGTTTTTTTTTGACAAAAGGAGCCTTCAAACAAACCTGACAACCTGGTAATCGCTTGAGAGAGACTGCCCAGAGATCTATTCCGTACTGAGGATCCCTGTTTTTATTAAGTCTCCAAAACAGGTAGTTTCTGAACAAAAGGGGTTCTTCAAGTCCAAGGGACAACTGCCTGATAGATAACAGCCCTGGCACTTTGACTGGGGCTCTTGTGGGGTCAGGCTGAATTAAGAGCATACTACCTCTGAATTAATATCATATTTTCTCCACTCCTTCCTCCTTAACTTATTTTTCTCCCACTGGCACTCATCACAGAGCAAGTCAATTCATTAACTTAGACAAAAAGTCTTTCAATCTCCTTACTGAGTTAAAGGAGGTCACAGCTTGTGACAGGCCTCTTCTGGGTCAAGAGAGCAGTGGGTTGTTATGTATTTGGCAGCAGAAATATCATACATCAGAGACATTGTGGGAGAAGGTGATGGATGTAAATATACACGTGCAGTGGACCAGCACACACTACAGGAGAGCTGAGTACTCTCCATCAACACCCCAGCACTGCACACAGGTGGATAACCCTTGGCCTCCCCAACAAATACTTTTCCAGCACTCAGGAGCCACTGTGAGTTTAAGACCAACAAGCCCCTAAAAGAAAAAAAAGCAATGATCCTCATTCTCCTTGCTGTGCCACTGTGCTCCTGCTCCAGCAGGAACAATCATTCACACCTGGGAAAAGTTAGCAAGCCTTAGTGAGTCTTACTGCATGACCACAGTAGCTCAGGAAACTTCGGTCAAGAAGCTGGTCATGCATCTAGATTAATAGCATACACCCTTTGATGCTATAATACATCTTTGAGTCAGATTTCCCCTATAGATAAGAAGCACTGAAGTTCAAGGAGGAGAAACTCCCCCCAAAGGACTGCTAAGCCCATAAGCAGAGTTTACAAAGAATCCCCTTTGCTTTCCAGCTGTCCCATCAAGGCAGACATGAAAAGAAAGAAACAGCAGACTTTGTTGTCAAATCTCTCTCTTGAACTTTATACTTGTTTCTAAAGAGAATTTGTCAGACAAACATAGATCTTAACTCTGACAACTCCGGGCAAGGTCTTCCTGAGGTTAAAAGGCAGATGCAGCATATATGGGAGACACACCACCCTTTGGTTTCCGCATTTAAAAGTGCTCAACAGTCAGGATAGAATCTCTCCCCTTCTGAACAGTCATCACTAGAAGTAGACCTGATAATTCAAAGCCTGGATGAGAAAAGATCTTGTGATAATACCTGGAGTTTTAGCCTGCACTAAGTAAGCCTGAGCAGGGTCTTTACCAAATAGTCTTAACTATAAGAACTGGTACTTTTGTAAAGCTCTTGACACTGACTTTGCTTTGATAGAGAAGGAAAGTCCAAGAGGAGGTTAACAAGCAGGTTCTTTATATGAAGACTTTGAAAGGTCTGCTAGCAAGGTTTGGTTAATCATGGAGAATTTTTGTAAATGCACAATACAACAGGCAGAACAAAGTTACCAGGAAAGAGGACAAAGTTACCAGGAAAGGGGATTTTATCAGGCTGTGAATTTATTTATATTAACAAGAAGTACTGCTTTTTCTGTCATGCTTCCTTTTTGCGGCTATCAATGTTTTACTTCTTATTTCTATACATCCATCTCTGCATTTACCTAATCTCCAGCTATAAATGAGAACGTTACCAAAAAACGTAATTGCAAGGCAAGCATAAATAGCCATAAGAGCTTAAAATTATTGGCCATTCTGGAGAGCAAAGGCAAGGAAAGCATCCCCATGAAGCACCTGGAGGGCTGTAAGCCGAAGGCAGCTCCTCTGGCCACTATAGAGCTCATGTAAGTGCATGGGGTCAAAAGAAAAACGTACATTCAGCCAATCAGACCCCTCATTATTTTAAAACACTCCTAGATATAGATTAACAACTACTTCAATGGCTGAACGTATTTATATTAATACCCTGAGACTCTAGGAAGTTTTCTGGTTCGAAACACAAAGCCATGGCCACCCACTTACACCACAGTGGTTGCCAGCGTGGGAAAACCACGCATCTAAATTTCTAAATTCATCCTACCCCATTCATTATTTTTCCACACATTTTTATTTAAGGAGGAGACAGCTGTGTCTAAACAGCAGACAAGAGATAGTGCACTGTGTACGCCCCAATGTTGTGATACCATGGTGACATCCCCTCCAAAGAAGGCGGTTAAGGGTGAATAAGCTTCCTTTCCGCAATGGCTTTGGTTCCTCCCCTCTGCTGTACTGAGTCACCACATCCCATGTGCTGCCGTGCTGAGCCAAATACCATCACTGACTTCAGCTCTGATACTGCAAAACTAACTCCAAATACTCGCCTTTAAAAGCTTCTCCTAAAAAGCAACAAAAATGGAATAAAGGATAATCCAAAGTCCAAGGGGCAGAATTTTGGTGTCTAGAGAACCTAATGAAATGCCGCCTTGGTGAGGGGACAACCTTTTTCGCACTGATGATCAGCTATGCCTTCTATGCATCGCAGTATTGTATAGTCTGGGTCAAAAGCAATGAAACAAATTTATAGGCTGTATCTGGCCCACAGACCGAAGACTCTTGGGCTAAAAGGAACATCCGTACCATTGCTTATTAGCCAAACCGTTTGGTCACACATTCCCTGCCAAGAAGCCTGTTCCAGCAGTGACGGGCGCGTGCGCTTTGGATGCCTCATCTGTCCCTGCTGTACTCCAAGATGGTCGGAATGACTTAGCAACAGCGATGGAACTCCATGTGGGTACAAGTCTGTTACTTTGTGATCAAGCCTTTTGGGGGATAAATAAGACTACAAAGACTTCCTACGGGGAAGAAAAAAAAAACATAATAAAAAGTACAGCTTTCTAAGATCACTCAACCTCTTCCACTGCAGTCTTCTCTGCAAATTCTCTGAACTTTGTGTGTCAGCAGACAAAGTTCAAGTAAATGGAAGCTGGAGTAAATGTATTGATACAAATGCTGCTGTCAGATAAGGCAGTGGTGAAAAAAAAAAAAAAAGCATGTGTATAGCCCATCTGCTAGCCTCATTGTGTAAAAATGCAGAGATTCAGTACAGGCTCTCAGTAACTCAATGGCTATACAGAGAAAAGATCAACAGCATCTAATTTTCAATCAACCACTAAACTGTCACACAATACCAAAATCCTGCCCAGATTCATAGGAAGGTAGTGGGGTGAGTCATCGCAGTACTTAGTCATGGTGAAAACAGCCATACAACCAAGAACACTAACAACCTCCTATTCAAATATTGTTTCAGGAGGTAAAATAATACCAGCTGTGAGTCAGTTCGCATCCTTTGGTGATACTGTACAACCTCACGAGAACATCTGACTGCTCCAAAGACCATTAAGGCGACAAATGCTTTCATCAATTTAAAACAAGGTTTGGCATTAGCAACAGCAACTCCACAACTTGAAAATGAAGTTACAAATCTTTCATTCCAGTGCTCTTGCTGCCACAACATCTGGACAGAAAAGCTGGAAGCCTGCAGAAGACAGAAAGCAACTAAGTGCCTTCAGAAACCAGCATCTCTACAAAATGCCAGATGTTGAAACGGCATTACAATAAACTTTAATTTCAAGTTGAACAACTTCTTAGCTGTAAAGTTTCACAATAAAAAAAAAAAAAGGACAGATGTCTGACTCGTGTGTTAAGCTCTGGGACAGGCTTTATGCCAAAATAGTCGTCGTGGGAGTCATGATATTGGGCAAAGAGAAAACACACGAAGGAAGCTAGTGGCATGCCAAGGACTTCACCAATGACATAATGGAGCCTAATCCACGCCACAGATGATATTGGGGCATGAGGAGAACTAAATTCACAATCTAAGTATTTTTTACTGTCAGGGCTTTTTACCCAAATTGTATCTAGTTGTTAAAGCACTAACCTAAATAACTAACTTCTGAAAGAAAACGTAAGCACAAAATATGTGAAATGAGCTTCCCTATGCATTATATTTTTGGACATGAAAACACAAATAGCAGCATCGGGACTAGAAACTCAGAAGCCACAGCATGGCTAATGTCATGCCAATGAAAAGCAAACAAACAGAACTTGGTTCCTTTGCCAACCCCGCTGCGAAAGCACAACACATGGCACATATTAGTCATGTTTCCCTA
>NW_009646856.1:915986-917605 GCF_000708025.1 Charadrius vociferus
GTCGTCCTCGCTGCCTTCTGGGAGGAGAGGCACAGAGGCACTCACCTAAAATCCCTTCCGGCAGGCAAGGCAGGAGAGAGGCTTCGAGACCAGGATAAGCCACTGACTTCTCCCTGTCCTGCGGGGCTTCCCCGCAGCTCCCAGGGCTCCTCTGGAGCAGCTGCCACCACGCAAACTGAGTGCCAGCCATGGCAAAAGCTGAGGGCTCACAGGCTGGCCCATCCCTCCCGAAATACCCGTTTTGTTTTCTTCGAGAGCTGGCGAGCAGCAGGGAATCCCCCATCCTAGATTTTTTTTCTCCATACTGCATCTTTGCAGGTTTCAGGGGGTTCCTCCTGCTCAGCAGCACTCTCTCCCTCTGGGGAAAGAAATGCCCCTCTACGCACGCAACTCCTCTTCTAAGCACACTGTTAAAGGCAGAAATTAGTCAGGCTGCTCTCAGGCACACGGATGTGGACATGAAAGGAACTGGTAGCGATCTGAAAAGCCATCAGGAAACCAGTCTGTGTCATCCCTGCTTGGAGCACACAGCACGGATGTGCTCAGTGGCCAAACACACGCTGTCCCTACCTGCAGCTGCCAAGGAAAGGCACGAAAGATCTGATTTGATATGAAGAGAGGTGGTAGGATGCAAAAGGATGTATTTGCAGAGTGAGTTCGTTAGGAAGAAGTTTTTTACTTTGAGGGTGGTAAGGCAGTGGAACAGGTTGCCCAGAGAGGTTGTTGAGGCCCCATCCCTGGAGGTGTTCAAGGCCAGGCTGGACGTGGCCTTGGGTAACCTGATCTAGTGGGAGGTATCCCTGCCCATGGCAGGGAGGTTGGAACTCGATGATCTTTAAGGTCCTTTCCAACCTAAACCATTCTATGATTCTATAAACTGTGGTGCCCTGGGGCAGCACCTGCATGGAAAATTCGGCTCTCTGCCTCCACCTTACCTAAGGCCCCTTGGCAGATGTCTGTGCGTGTGGCTCCACCAGCTATGAACTGGGGGCTGGAACACAGCTCCTGGGAAGAAAACAAGCCTCATATTACATATATCTGCAGGTAATGGAAGGAACAAAGCAAATTTAAACAACCAATCGACCACAGCAGGGCAACACCACAGAGATGGAGCACGTCAGGAATGAACACGGAGCACCAGACACGCTAAGCGTTGTGAGAATGCCAGGCAGTGACCAAAGCTTGTGGGCAGCCATCTCACTTCTCCATATGTGCCAGGAGGTCCACTGCATTTTCACACACGTGCACACATCGCTATGCTATTACCTCCCCGCGACTGACCACGTCAGGGTCTTTCAGAGATGCCTAGACACCCCGGAGTCCCTCTGACCCGATGGCTCCCGGGGGCTGCTTCGGTAGCCAGAGGTGCGGGTTGAGCGAGGGCTCATAAAAGAAACCTCCGCATCGTGGTCAGCTCATCTCTCTGCTAAGGAAAAGAGTTACCCCAAGCGACAGCCCCGAGCGCTGCCCAAAACAAGTGGTTTATCCACACGGAGAGCTCAGGCTGGAAAACCGAACACCTTTTTTACTGTTATTTTTCCAGATGGAGCGCGTTACCCTGCCAGCCCGGTCACCGGCCCACGGGGGACACCCTCATATCCCCTCACCACCACCCCCCC
>NW_009646856.1:918308-925027 GCF_000708025.1 Charadrius vociferus
GCCGCCAGTGCTCAGCCCCGCGCAGACCCTCACCCACTCCGAGTCACGGGTGAAGATTCCCTCCCCCGTCCCTGGTCTTCACCTCTGTTCCCCATGGACCCGAAGGGAAGCGCATCTCCCTCGCGGCTGGGCACCTCATCGGCTGCACGCCTGCACCAGTCCCGGCTCCCGTATCGCCACATGTATTCATCAATTAAAAAAAATATAAAAAAAAAAAAATCAATATTTCTTGCATAAAAACCGCAAGGATCCGTGTCCAAATCTGTAAACTTAGAAAAAAAAAGTCAAATAAGGGAGAAAACTAATATGGTTCGAAAACTAATATGGCACCTATGTGCGCTGTATTGTCATCCTGTTACAATTTTGAACACTGCACGTAATAGAAATCACTTACAGCTTAATTTGCCAGCGGTAACCACAGCACATATTGCTGCCACCGCTGTCAGGAATCCATCCCACAGCCCCCTATAGAGCCCAAAACGCCCGCAGCGAGTACCCCCTTCAAAAGTGCACCCCCACCCAGCAGTACAGGAAAATGAGTGTCTCCGTTTCAGTAGTGAGCTGCTGCCAAGGATAGCTGAAATGCTGCTGCTGGCACCCGCGAAGCGCGGCATCCCTCCAAGGGAGAATTCAAACCATTTGTTTCATATTTCAGGTCTGACTCAGGACGTGCTGGGCGCCCGGCAGCATTCCCCAGACGGCAGCGCAGAGGCTGATAGCCCTTAGTGCTGCACCCACCGCCTGCGCTGGCTGTCCAGCTGCCTTGGAAGGAGAGACACCTCCTTTTGTGGGTCATATCCTAAGCCCTGGATGCAATAAACAGTTGTTTGGAGCCATCCTCTCCGACTAATATGAATATTAGTGTTTGAAAAATGCCCAAGGAACCATAAAATACCCAGCTGTACCACTTGCTGAGATGTGGTGGGAAGTTTTCCTTGAAAACTACAAATCGGAAGGTTTTTGTCATTGCTGACACATGGTGCCTTGACATTGTCCATTTGCTTGGTGGTTTTGGACTTCAGCCACTTATGATTCTTCTGCCTATACTCAGCACAGGTCCTACTCACACAGTTACGTGAGAAGTCATTGCTGGTAAATAGGAAAACAAGATAAGCATTG
Organism: Charadrius vociferus; assembly: GCF_000708025.1. Classification (NCBI taxonomy): domain Eukaryota; kingdom Metazoa; phylum Chordata; class Aves; order Charadriiformes; family Charadriidae; genus Charadrius; species Charadrius vociferus. The sequence continues at coordinate 919,428 of NW_009646856.1, forward strand.
CCCATTCAATTCACAAGGTAGCAAAGGAGGTCCCAAACTCTTTTTGAAGTTAAATATGAGAGTGGTATGAGCCACACCAGCCAGCAACATCTGTGTAGATCATGGCCATCCAAGGGAGCAGTCCTGATGCTGGCCATGAGGTTGTCCTAACCTGGCCAGATGCAGACCAGCTTCATTCTGCTTTGAAGGTGTCTTCCTCTTCCTTACGGTCAGAGGGGCTCTCTTAATAAAGAGAATAATGGTATTTTTAGCAGAATATTGAGGCACGTGGGAAATCAATCACACACAGAGAACTGGAAGCAGTGCAATTAATGTTATGTGCTGTAAGTGCTCTCTGAACAGAACTGGTACATGCTGTGTGCACTCAATTACTGGTACGCCATTAGCCAAGGTCTCCAGCACAGCTGTGCTGGAGCTCTAGCAGGACACAGTATGACACCAGAGGATGGTTTTGCTCCACTGTTTCGATTCATTAAGTACTGCTGAATTATTTCACAGGCAAGAAGGCCATCTACTGAACCAGGAGACACAACAACACAGGACACACTAAGACACAACAGCACCTCACCACCCTGGAGTTTAACTCACAAGGATCTGTGTCGCATCCTCACAGGACAGATCCAGTAGCTGTAGAGCTGCTCAAAAGACATTTGGCTCCACGCAGTGGTGTAAATCTGTATAGCTGCCACAGATCAGACTTCTCTGATTTTTCAAGAGTCACAGTAAAAGGAAACCAGTGTCAGTGTAAAGCAGTGGTTTTCACTGGCCCACAAGACCGGTTTTGGTTTGTGAACTACTCTAGCCACTTTCCAGTGGGTGCAGAAGTTTAAGCTGGGTTGAAGATTTTCATATAATCACTTTGCTTTTCTCAGTCATCTCCCCTGCATCCCATAGATGATATTCACAGACCATTCTAGGGTCTGCTGGCAGCGTGCCGACAGCCTCTGCTTGGACATTGATCAAGAAGATCAACTGTGTACAAGCATGTTATATGGCCTCTCTGTGCAGTCAGAGTTACCAGAGTTTTCTTAGAGTCTCTGTGGTGGCACAGAGGTTGAGACGGAGCCAAACAGAAAAGGAGAAGAAGAGAAAGGAGCAAAGCCAGAAGGAAATTGAACGAGCAAGGATTCAAGTAAGTGGTGGGAGAGTATCTGGAGGTGTTCAAGGCCAGGCTGGACATGGCCTTGGGCAACCTGGTCTAGTGGGAGGGGTCCCTACACATAGGGGGCTTGGAACTCAATGATCTTCAAGGTCCTTTCCAACCTAAACCATTCTAAGATTCTGTGAATGCAGAGAAGAGGTATTTTTGCCACTACAGCTTGTTAGACTGGTCCCAACCACATAGGGGCTGTACTGTCCCAGGTGGTTTGATGGGAGACAAGGATATGTTGGTGTAATACAGGATTTCTCTTACTATATGAGAAGTTGGCTGTACCAGCAGCCATCTAAACAGCCTACCCACAAAGTTCCCTGCAGCCAGGTAAGTCGACAAGTCAGCTGCTTCCAGCCCAGCAGCAGATGTGGATGTGAGTCCGCAGTTAGAGGGAAGGAAGTTCTTTTGAGCACTCCACGAGCCAGTCTTTGATCTTCTACATACTCACACAATATGCCAGTTTTCTTTAAAGAAAGAGGTGATTTCCACTTGACTGTGAGACCACTTCAATGCTCCTAGGTAAAATCGCACCCCAAGAATAGTTACCCAGTAGTGTCTCCCTAAAACTAGGCAACTTTAGAAAGAAAAAGAAATTTGACTTTTCCTTAAGCTCTCTGCACACCTGCAGCTCTTCAAAAAAAAGTCACTAACTCACATTTCTCAAGTAAATTGGTTTCAGCTGTTGCTGCAGCAGCTCATGCTGGTCGCTGATAAGGAGCACCCAGCTGTCACTCACATCCTGGTGTTCCAGGTTGGAGGATGCTCTTCTCCTTCCCTACGCCCACACTCAGCAGTTGTGAGCAGCTCAGTGCTGCTCTGCCTCACAGCTCTTTCTCATCTCCCCTCCACTATACACAGATATTGGGGGGAAAAAAGGGAAGCAACTGGCAAACCACCCAGGAAGGGTGAAACGGGGCAATGCACCCCTGGGGTCCTGCTCTGCTCCCCAGGAGCTGCTCTGTCCCCACCAGGATGAGGGTGGCTTCCCGGAGGAGAAGGCTTGCAGCAGCAGCGGTGGTGTTTCACAACAGAGGGAATTGCTTTCCCCTCTGGAGTTGGGATGTGGAAGGGGGGACTGAGGTTTCCTCATCAGATTGAAATGACGATCAGATGGATGAGGTTCCCCAATCAAATGGACTGGCTACAGCCCCAGCCCACGCAGTGAGAGGTGGCAGAAAGACTTGGGTCATCTTTTGAAATGCTGCCACCCTTCCCAGTTCCTTACAGCGCTGAAACACCACCCCTAGATGAGCCTTGTTGTGCCACAGAACTTCACACCCGAGGTGCAGGTGTTACTGCTGCAGCATGTCATCTTCCTCCTCCTCAGGCACTGACCATTTTCTGGCTTTTATAAAAAAAATAATTAGCAGGATCACGGCTAATTCCAGATGCATTTTCCTATAGGGAACCAACTAGGCTGCAGCTTGTAGCAACTCCTCCCTCCCTAAACATTTAGATAAAATACTGCAACCTCTAAAAGAATAATCTTATAGAAAAACATTTAGGACCTTTCATAGCTCACACTAGTCTGCTATTAATAGTCACTCCATTTTCACGGTAATAGTGCGGGTAGGAGCCCATACATCTAGAACAGGAGAAGGCAAGCTAATCCCCTTTCACGCTGTAGGGTCTACAATACAGCTAAGCAGCTTTAATTCTCATTAGCAAAGTGCTGCAGTACAGGAGAGCCATTTCATCTCCCTCTAGTGCACTACAGCAAGAATGTATCTAGAACTGCTAGCTAATTGGCAGTTATTTTCTCCCAAAGATTTCCACAGATACGGAACGGTTTTGATGTCACTGAATTCGCAGGTTCTTTGAAACGAAGATGATGCATTTTCCGGGTTTATTCTGTTCTTCCCCATTTCTCTCACCTTCCTGCTATCAACAAGAAAGGGAGAGAGGTGAAGGAAAACGGGAGGAGCCAGACAAAAATATGCAAATCCCTGAAGGAATAGAAATCAGAGTAATTTTTTTTTTTTTCCTGGTTGCTGTTTCCCTGGGGGTTAATGCCCCTTCAGCAGCAGTTTTTGAGAGTCAAGGAGAACCTGAAAACTTTTTCCCCCATAATATGACTGTCAGCTGTTACTGTAGTCAGCTATACAGTCATCATCATTTCCTCTTCTTCATATCCTCTAGATGGTGCTTGTGTATCACTTTCTACACAAAATAAATCATGCTGCTGCTAATCAAGCTTGGAAATGGATTTTGTGCTGTACTACAGATCACTAGGAGCAGAGGGTTGTGGTGAAGATACTGGGTGGTTACCTGTCCTCAGCTTCTTCTCAAATGTGAGATACAGGACAGAAAAAACCCTATGGCACATTTTTCTGGAGTTTATGAAGATTAAAATCTGACTGTATTTCCTCTGTATCGCACCTTAACACGCTGGTGATGCACAAGGGTTCGCCCTCTCTGTGCCCACTCCTGTCCAGGGGTGACTGGAGTTACAGAGCAACAGCATACCAAGTGTATGTCTAAAAAAGCCTATGGGAAACAACAGATTCCTAATCAAAATGGCATTTCCCAAATGCTGGAGCACCATGCTTATCCATGAACAACATTACCAAAGCTTGCAGCTTACAGCAAGCCCAGCAAAACAGGAGCATGCCTCTGCGCCACAGGAACAGAGGAAATTTCAGCATAAGAGGCTGGTGCAGGGAGGGAAAGAAACCAGTATTCTGCCTCACAAGAAGAGTGGGTAGCTCTGAATGGGTCTATTTGTCAGGGAAAAAAAGTTTTTTTTAAAAAAAAAATCAATCCCAGAAAGGAAAAAACATCCCCTCAATCCTTTATTATTCCACTCTCCATTCTGATTCAGGACGCAAACATACCTAGAAGTACTGAAATGTAACAGAGGCTAAATTCTGGCTATCCTTCTCCTTTACCCAATTTCAACTGTATTAATTTAATTTTTAGATAACCCATATAGTAATTCCCATGGCTCAGCCTTCTCTACCTGTGCCCACCTGGAACCAACCAAGTCATTTCATTTCCTCTTGTGCATTCATGCTCTTCAAATATTTGCAGACAAGCAACCCGGCTAGTCTCTGTTTGGATTCCTTATCTCAACGGGTTTTGGTCCTTAAAAATTCTCTCTTCCCTTCCCCACACCTTCTGTCTAAACTTACCAAGGGGTAGTCATCAGACACGCTCTCTAGCAAACAAAGTTACTGCATACCCAGCTCTCAGCTGGGCAGGCAGTGGGGTTGGCTGGGGAAACCTGGCCATTTGATAGGAAGACAGCAGAGAGCAGCTGTGCTCCGTAGAAAATTGTTCCTACTTCAGTTCTTGAACCTACAGACACTTGCAACCACCTTGCCAGGGAGGTGTGCATCCCTCTGCCAGTAAAAAATGGGGTTGCCAGGGTAGAAACTTGGATTTTTTCTACTACAAGAAGAGGAACCACTATTTTTTTTTAAGGTCTTAAAGCCTTCTACACCCAAGGCTTGCTTTGGTTTTTGTTTGTTATTTTGTATGCGGGAAGCACCACCAAAAGACTGTAAATATGATGGCTGACTTCTCACTAGCTGAGATAAGACTCCGTTTTTATAGATGGGGATGGTGCAGTGACTTTTGACAAAAGTCACACTGGAGATGGGGAGCAGGGGTTACCAGCTTGCCTCCTGTATGGTGATATAATTTTCCATTTTTGGCCTGGGTCATGCCCCTGGATTGTATCCTTGCCCTCTGCAGGTCATATGGCCAAGTGGCTATTTCTAGCTCTGTCAAGTTCATACCTTTTATTGCTAATAAATTAATTCATAAAAATCACACTGCTTTGAGATACCAAAGCTTTTTTTTCTTTTCCTCCAAAAGGAACATTTAAGCCAGAAGTGGGTTCAACTTTTCAACATTTTGCTGGCTTCAATAGTCACTAACATCTCCATAGCCAATTAAGCTGCAATAGATATCCAGCCCCAGGATTTGTGGCTGCTCTGCTCTCCAAGAGTACAGAGGCTGATCTTGGAAGGAAGGAAAGGAGTTTTAAACCTTCTTCATTTGGATTTTTAAAGCATTGGTCCTCAAGCCTGACTTTCAGCACACTGAACACGCACAATCACTTTCCATGTGTAAATAGGTGTGTCTGCAAAACCACTGGTTTCCCTTGCTCCTTGTTAAAAGTCTATTTAAAAAGGAGCAGGAAAAAAAAAAAAAAAAAGGCAAATAATGTAGGAGTAGCGCAAGGTCGTGCCCACAGTCCCAGCCAGGCTGGCTGCGGCCATTGCCAGTGTCTCCCGGCTACATCTCGGGTACATATTTGCACTCCTGGTGCCTCCTCCCTCCAGGGCCATTGGAGCATGTAGGGCAGCCCCCGGCTCCACCCGAGGCAGTTACCTCCCTATATTCACCTTCCAGGAGGTACGACAGCACTGTGCCGTGCACCGGGAGGGTGAGCAGACATGTCCAGGGTTGCGGCGAGGCTCTGCCAAGAAAGAGCGGCCGC
>NW_009646856.1:925085-935655 GCF_000708025.1 Charadrius vociferus
CCAGCCTGTCCTTCTGCCCTGGGCTACCGGGACCTGGGACCGTACTCCTTCAAAACTCGCGGCATCATCTGGAAGCGCCCCACGGTAAGAGTGCTTTATAACTGCCTGTTTTACTGGGTTCACATCTAATCAAAGCTCACCTGAACATCCATACTAAATCAGTGGTGAGCCTGAATATCCACTATTCCTGTACTTTTTGATTTCTTTTCTTCTGTCTTGCTTTACCTGAGTGGTTAGCAGAAACAAGGTTGAAATGGGGGTAGGAGGAAGAAATCGACATCTTCTAAGCCCTTTATAAAGCAAGGAAACCTCTAATTGCTTCATGGGAACCTGCTTCCTCCCAGCTCCACAGAGCAACAACTCCAGGGTACAATGCAGAGATGGATGCAAAAGCCCCACATGTACCCAGACAGAGCACAGGGCACCCCAGGAACTACTGACCATCAATTGTAATGGTACCCACACCATGGTCCTGCCACGGTGCACCCCAGGAAATCAGGTAAACAAATAAAATCCTCTACCTCTCTTCAAGCTACCTACAACAGTTAAAGAGCAACTGACTGGAGCTGTCATTACCCAAATACATATATCCTATAAATGGCCTTTCATTTTGAAATGGTCATTTTCGTCAGGAAAGATTAGATGCTGATATTTTTTTTTTTTAAAACCACAAAATCAGTGCTTCAGAGATTTTTCTGCACTTTCATTTTACAGTCATTTTTTCTGTCCCTACTTTGCTCCTCCTTTGCCATTTTGCAACATCAAGAACAACTGAAAAAAGGAGAAGGAAGGAAAAAACCCGAAAAACTTCCCTTCCTCTGATGGGGGAAAGGAGAATAATTCTCTTTATTCACTTGAAAAATGAAAAATGGAAGCTTGCAGGTTTAATAACTCCAAGTTTCTATCCTGGCAACCCCCTTTGTCCATCAGTACTTTGCTCTGGCACCAGGATGTTTCAGCAACAAGCACCATGGAAGCATCTCTTGGCTTTGCCTACCCTGGGAGAAGACCAGCTGTTGGAAACTCATTAAATTATGCTTTGGTTCCTCATGCAAGAGCAATGTTGTGCCTGCTGCAGGCAGAGACACCATCACAAGTGTAGTGTGGTCAGGAATGACTGAGGGCTGAGATCCAGCAGGGTTAAATGTCCCAGTGCTTTCTGCGAGAGACCTGCCCGTGTGGGACCCCTCTGCCCTCACGGCCCTCAGCAGAGACATGACCAGTTTATGGACACTTAATCCACAAGTACTGGGACCCACTGGCTTATCCCTATGCACGGGGCAGAGCCCAACCCCTGCTGCAAGGTGACACAAACCCTCTGCTTTGCTCTCCTATGGAGAGACCTGGATCTGACCTACTTTTCCATGTTGCAGATGACTCCTGTTGGAGGTCACAGCCCTGCTCAGGTCTTGGACTTTTTCAACCGGCCAACAGGTTTCCATCTGCAAACTCTGCACGCAATTGCATGCCGATGGGGTCCCTGGTCACTTACATGCCTGCGCCTGGAACAGGCAGCAGGACTCGGTGGGCAATCTGGAGAACACCTGCTAGAGAAACTCCCCCTGCAAGATACATATCCACTGTTAAGGTCATCTCCCCCAGGCTGCTACTGCTGGTGTGCAGAGAGTGTGTGTTTTAAGCACTATGCCATCAGAGACTTATCTTCTGATTTCAACAGTGAACAGGTTTATAGAAAGAGAGAAGGTGGAAGTGCAGTTGTGCCAAAGGTGTACGTGGCACTTGGCAGTGGCTCAGAAAGGACAGGTGTCTGGGTGAGTAACAAGTCATACGCAGCTGACTGTCACTGGGTGCACCGCTGTGGAGGGAGGAGAGAAAAACCGACACAAAACATTTGCTGTGTGGTGGGTAACCTACTCCTGACGCCTATCCACCAAGACAGCTACAAGGCAGCTGACCAGCTGGATAACCACAGAAGCAAAAAGGATGTATCTGAGATCACATCTATTGCAAGAAGAGATTCACAAACTGGCTCTTGACCACACACACACACGAAGTCCTGGGTTGTCCCTGTCTCCAGGGGATGCTCAGACCTGACACCTGCTGCTCCCTGGGACAGCTGGTGGCTGCCTAAGCCTTCCCTAACCTTGCTTTCCACATTAGGCTTCCTATAAACTGCCCCTTGCTGCCATCCAGAAGCTAATGACAAACGCTCGGGAGAAAGGGAAGGCTTTTGTCTCTAGAGAGACAATATTAACTTCCTAATATAGGGCAGGAACTGTTGGAGGGCTCAGGGTTGGGATAGGGGGGACAGCCATTGCCATAACCTACTTGGCCAGCCCCAAAGGGCCAGGAAGAAAGGGGGGTGGTGGTGGTGGTCACGTTTCTGTGGTTGGCCTCCCAGGAAATGGGCTGGGGGAACCTCCTCCATGCTGGTGGCAGTGGAAGCTCAACACAGCTCCAGTGCCAGCAGCCACCGTCACAAACTTGTTTGCACTGCTTGAGCCAAAACCACAGTGAGATAAAATAAGATGTAAATGCTGAGGTTGAATTTTCACCTCTGTCCTCACAAATTCACACTAATATCACTGATGGTCTCCAGTAGCAAAAGACCTCAGGATTTGCCTCAAAAAAATACATGCAGTCTTCAATTTAATAAGGCAACATTGTTCTGACACCATGTTAATCAGACAGAGGACAAAGGATATTTTTAAGAAGTGCTGAAAATGTTTAATATATTTTGAACATTGAAACAAGGAACAAGAAACAGTAACTTTTCAGACCAGAAAGGGTGATGCATACTTTGAAAAATGTGTCTTTTCAGGAGTTATGTGCCAACCCTCAGTTTATAATTGGAGGAGCTACTCGAACAGATGTCTGCCAAGGAGAGCTGGGTACGTACGGCACTTTAGAATTTCATTTTGGAGAAAAAAAAAAAGGGAGCTTCATTTAAAAACTCCTCATACATAGACCATTTTATTGGCGCTCTCCCAGGCATAGTATGGAGAGAGGCAGACACGCAAGGAGGGGACTCGCACCAGCATTGCTGCCTGAGACAGGGTGTATATGGGCTTGTAAGAGCTACGTCAAACCTGGGAGACTCCAAAGTGTCTCCTGAAGGTACGAAACTAATTATCCTTTTGTGGAGCCAGAAGACTGGCTTGCTTTTCACCTCTTGAGACAGAGCTAGATACCAACCTAATCATGAGAGAACTTTCCCTGAAGCAAGAGAGTGGGCTTCATGTCCATCACAGCAAGAGCAGCTCCATAGACTGAGGGGACAAGGGACACCAGGAGAGTTTCACCCTGTAGCCTAGTCATTAGGGATTTTTCTTTGGGAGGCAGAGCAAGTTCCAGCCTCAGTTTAACACAAAACAAATCCTCAGCCACCAAGGAGCAGAGCAGGACCTGGTTTAGTACAGGGGCTAGGGCCCCGACGTGCCACTTCATGCCAAGCAAGGTGGCCCATCTGCTTGCAGGCGTGAGTTAGAAACAAGGACCACATGATAAAAAAAAATGATTGGAACACAAACTTTGTAGTACCATCCACAGCAAGCAAATTGTTCAAGCCCTTCATGCTGAATGCTCCTCCTGCTCGTACAGCGTTGGGTGTCGAGCTGCGAGCAGGGACAGGAGCGAGCAGGTACCGGACACCCTCTGCAAACACAGCCAAAAGAGGCAGTGCTGCTCAGCTCCCCAAATTAAGGCCTGACGAGATGTCTCTCAGACAGCACGCATCCCCTCCTACAGATCCATCATAGAAAAAGCTTTCTTGCCCACTTTTCCCCAACACTTGCCGTTGTCTAAACGGAGCTCCTACGTGAGCGGCCAGAAGGGAGCTGTAAGGGGGCTTTGTCCCCCTTCGAACAGCTGCTGCAGCAGTCGCCTTCCCTGCCGGCCTCGCTGATAAGATCCAGCTCCAGAAGACAGCAGCAGCAACCCCTCCTGACTACATGTAGAGATGAGAAGGCTGAAACTCTTGTAATGAGAATTTGATAGATTAGACACAGAGAAATCAGCCTTTCTCCCTCCTGTGCTGCTTACTGCAGTATTCCTGACCTAACTGGTCTTCCAGCCCATCCATTGTGCAAATGAGATTCAAACAATTTCTGCAAGTCATTGGCAATAAATAATACCAATACTGGTCCTGTAAACACAGCACCATTAAAGCAATTGCTAAAAAATTCCCTGGTGTGTGGGCCTGTGCTCCAAATGCTAAAAATAAGATGCCAAATCATACACTTGCTCCAGGATATTTATTCGGTGGATGCTGGAACGGAGTATGGGGAAATCACTTACTGTATTTTAGGAGAATGGTTCAGATAAGTAATAAAAGCGACATTTCTTGTCACCTCCAATTTGGGGAGTTTCTATAATAGCATAAATAAAAAAAGATCATATGCCTGAAGTAAAACCTCATTTTCCTTGACAGTTTACAAGCTAAAGGACTGAAGAATATTACCTGCTCTTAAACTAGAAGAGGTCAATGCATTATTTGTGTTAAGGCTAGAAACTGAATGCAAATACCCTGAGACCCTTTTTATTTCTGTCACCTCCTGCATGTCTCTGTGGAGTCCCAATCCTTTGTGCGACATGGGCTTTCATTAGAGAGCAGTGCCAAAATCCATTAAATAGTGATAACAACAGAACTGAACCCCAAAACCTCCTGTGAATCTGGGGATGGTGCCTCCCTCCCAGCTTTCCCAAGCCAGCCTTTGGTGGACAGTACCCCAAGTGCTAGTCCTGAAAGCTACCCCTAAACCTAGAAGAAAAGCCCCAAAATCCAATTCTGCTTTTGTTAGGAGCTTCCTTGTCTCTGTCTCTCAAAAAAAGATAAAATAATCAAAGATAATCCAATTTGTTTCTGCAAGGCTGCTTACAATCGCTTCTACACACACTGACCCTTCACAAAACTAAACTTCAGAATATAGGCATGGGAATTCCCTTCCAGTGTTCAGATATTTGCTTTACATCTCTGAGGCATATTATGCCTTTTTGGTATTTGATCCAATACCTCAAATATCAAAGTCCTTGTTACTAAAGCCCTCATGTAAAACACTTCTATTGAAAGAGACCCTGATTACATATTTACATAAGCCATGTATGTGACCTGTTAACAAGTCCTTTAGGGAAATAGAGGCTATTTTTAATAATCTTTTCTGACATGTTTCTTTTCTTTTAGAAATAACACAGCAGGTCTGGGTTTATATGAACAAAAGGAACAAGAAAACCCAGAGTTAGTCTCACTCCATTAAACTTATTTTTTTGACAACAGCGTAAGCTAGATGAATATCAGCTTGGGAAGTTTGATGGGAACTTGAAAGACTTGCAATATTTTAAACGTTCTTTGAACCATATCTTTTTGATAGCCTAGTAACAACTTGAAATGCAGTCACATAGTCTTGGTTATTAAAGGTGACTTATGAAGTTCTCTTGCAGCTCTCTGAATAAGTTAACCCCAGAACTGTTTGCAGGAAGTCTTAAGAAGCAAGTGGCATAAATTTAATTCAAATAATATAAAACATACTCAAACCCTCTTAGTTTAATATTAGCTTTCCAGATCCGCACCATTTGTAATCATGGGGCGCCTTTTGTTCTGAAGGCTCAGAGGGTATTCCAGGCACTGCAGCTCCCTTGGCTGGGGCTGTCAGCTGGAGAAGTTCTCTGAAGCCAATGCAGATACATCAGTTCACACCAGCTAAGGAGTTCACCCCACGCATGCTTTGTGCATGTCATCTTACAGGCAGATTTGAGAAGATTACGGGTAAACTGGAGAACAAACCAAAGCCTGACAGCTCTGAGAGAGATCTGATACTTATTGAGGGAACCTTTGGAGCTCCTATGGGCAAGAGAGTGCTTAATAGTTCTGGGTTTGTTCACTTATTTTGCTATAGACATTAATATATAGCCCTTCTGATGTTCAGTCCCATGGGCATTGGAGATCCTTGTTCTAGCAGATACATCCCCTAGATCTCAAAAAATACATTTACTGACAACTCTGAGACCTCAAAGAGAAGAAAGCCTCTTCCTTTGCTGGGTGCTCCTTTGCCTTTCTGTACACAGCTGCAGAACTTAATTCATTTCCACAGAAAAGTTTAGGAAGCCTTCTTTAGAAATCTCAAAGCAGGAACAGCCTGCACTGCCAGAAATTATAATGCTAGCGGGTCAGTGCTTCCTTGAAGTCTGGTAGGATGCCCCAGGTACTACAAGTTCTGAAGAAGGGCTTCCAGCAGAGACTAAAGCCGAAAGTCAAATCTGCTTGACAAACAGGGAAGCAAGAGCCACAGCACTGTATCTGGATCCCTTCTGAGCACCAGGCACTGCTGAAATAGCAATGAGCCGGAGCACAGTTAGGACAGAAATGCCTCTGTACCGTCCAGTTGGATCTTGGACTTTTGGCTTAAACTCACCATCAGGAGGTCAATGAGGAGTTTAGCTGCTCTGCGTCTAGACACTTTGATGGTAGCTAGACAGAAACTGAGCACAGCTCTGTAGCAACTGAAACTAATCAAATTTCTCATTTATTTTATGGCCTCTGTGAGTGCAGCGTGCTTGGGTAAACATCATCAATATAGAGGAGTCGCTCAGCTCCCAGGTCACCAAGGATTCAGTATTCTCTGCAGCAATTCGATTATCTCTGTAAAGCAGGAGGTGCCTGCGTAGCACTGAGAACACGAGCCATCTCAGTACATCTGTGAGCAGCGAGTGATTTTATTTCAAGAACACTAATAGTCAAAGTAATTCTCCAAGATCATATATACACACACACAGAGCTAGGCACAGCTAAGTTTCATGTTTACCCTTTCCACCACAAACTCAAGGTCAGAATTGTTTATTTCAAATTAAAATAAAAACAACCAAAAACTAATTGGGCTTTACCAACATTACAGATTACTTCAGATCCAGGAATCAAGCTGGCTTCTTTTTAACACGTTCAGCAGCAGCAGTAAACACCAGAATTGGCACTTGTCGGAAACTTTTGTTCATGAAATATGAGACTGAACAGAGAGCAGAGTATGTGCCTGTAGGTGATTTAGCCTTGAAGGGCTAACGCTGAGAAGACTATTTATATAAGCTAAAAGGCTGCAACTTCAAATGCATGCAGTGAGCAGAAATGCTTTTTGATATTGTCATTTTTCTGACTGTAACCGTATTGGAAATACATTCTGATTAAATATTTAATTCATTGGCCATCAACCTCACTTCCTCTCCTTCCAAAAATTCACTTTTTAGGAAGGGAATCAAATAGTTTCCTCACAGTTTGAGAGACAACTTATAACCTGCAGCTGAATCAGGACAAGTTTTAGGGGTCCTACCTAAGCTGCCTTGTGCTTGGGAAAATGTGCTACTGCACTATGTTATAGGCACAATCACAAATAAAACTCTGAAATTTGCTTCCAGCAAAATGATGTTGAACTTTGAGAAAAGGAATGTGTACTGTCAACTTGTACTTTTTTAGAACTGGTAGCATATTATCCAGTATGGCCGAGAAACCTTAGTAATAGGCCAGGATCCCATTGTGGTGTGCAAGAAGATAAGAGGCAACCTGTGCAGTTTAGGCTCCATCCTGGAAGCTCCTTGGTATGGACAGATTCCTCCACCCTCTTTAGTTTGTCTTAAAGCCAATATCATGGGCACTTGAATGTAATGCATCACTTGTATACAAAGATGGCCCCAAACCATCTGCATCTAGACACCTCATGCAAACCTTCCTTTTTATCAAATCAGTGCACAGCAGCCAATTCCCAGCTGGTTTCTTTCGGAGGGCACAAATATTTGTTCAGCCACAAGCTTAGCCAAATATATTTAGGCCTCCAAGTAAGGTTTAGAGGCAGGACTCTGCATTGCTCAAGGCAAGCATAGCTATTTTTTAAGGCCAAGTTCCCCACTGCAATTCTTCCAATACAATTCTTTCCACTCGTGCTTTAAGCGGACTTGCACCTAACGCTTCCCCAGGAGGTTAGATTGCATGGTGCATTTGCAGGAGGCAGAAGTGCCAATGCCACTCACTCTCCCAGATGCTAAGAAGTTAATTCATACCGTAAGATAGCTGTAAAGGATTTCACGCTGCATTTGGCATGTTATGGGGATGAGATTCTGAAATTGTTTAGTTCTGAGTCAGGGAAATAAATAACGTATATAAGGAAACCCCTCTCATTTCACTGATTCTTCTGCCTAATTGCACATCAAACATACACCATCCTCAGCAAAGCCTGGAGTAGTTTCCCCTCTGCTGGCTCTAAAAACCTGGTCTGGACCAGGAAGGGGAAACATTTTCAGGTGTTGCACATTGGGAGAGCACCAGCTCATCACTGCTGCAGATCTTCTCTGGTCTCACTGGGAGTGGAGGCACACAAGAGGGATATCAGCACCCCCACCCTGCCACTTTCTCAGAAATAATCTTTGGTGCTTCACTGCATGCCAGGAACTGCCAGGGCAGCAAGAAAATCTGGGGCAGTTGAAAAAAATGAGGGCTTCAGTTCTAACTTCATAAGGCTTTTCACTTTCCTTCTCTGAAGAGCCATTCCCCAGACTTATCACCATTATTTCTACCTTTCCAAGCAAAAGCAGAAGTTATAACAGCATAAGGCATAAACCTGTACTAAGGAGGGCCTTAAAGAAATAGGTACAAAGCAGGTCTGAGTGTTCTCAGTCTCATTTTCCCTGCATCTACATTTTCTTGGAAGAGGAAGTGCTTAAAGCCTTTTTTCCCCCTGCCTTGTGCTCTGCCAATTTTGCTTATTTTATACATAGGTACCTAAGGCTGGGAGGAACCTTCCAGGCCAGTGAGTTGAGCTCTCTCCCACAGAATGCAAAGTAATTTGTGAAAGAGCTAGATTGAAGACGAGCTTGAGAAGGTTTTTGCTCATAGTTGTTCTAGAGGCTGAGGCTTTTGGACTCTCTCTTCTATATGCACAGCAGCAACTTCTCCCTATTTCCAGTTTAAACATCTCACAACCCTTTTATTGTAATTTATCTCCTCTTCTGCAAGGGAAATCTTCCCTTTCAAGTAAGAGCTCTTGGCTCAAACAGCCTTTCTGCAAAGTAGCATTTAACCTGCCTCACATTTCCTCTTCAAACTTCACTCATGTAGGATGAAGAGGACAAGCTTTTTTTAACCTCTTCTCATAAGAAAGGCAGGTGGAGGGGGAGAAGCAGATAATCCAGCTGTTTTCTACCCCCTTCCAGCTTGAATGCTTTTTCCTGAACACAGCAGTCAGGGTGACGCAAAATAATCTTGGGGAAGGCTCAAGCAGCATCTCACATACTAATACCAGGTTTATCCCTCCTCATTGGAAATGCCTGAGCTGGCACCCTGAGTGGGTCACACCTTTGCACCTGTGTCAGATCAGCCAGCTCAGGGGGTTACAGGTCATCACACCAGGGATACTTCTTCATGGGTGTTTCTCAAGTCATTGTTTGCCTAACTGAGAACAGCTGCTTGTTGCTCAGCTCATAGGAGGCACCTGGGTACCTCCCAGTGGGGTACAGACAGAGAGCACACAGCACCAGGCAAGTCAGTATCTTACCTGTATAGTTATATTCATCATGGCACTAAAGTATAAAGCCCAAGTCAACATAAAGAGTTAACTGCTGCCCTAAGGTATTAAATCATGCTACAGATTAAACTTTTTTCCTCAGTTTCTGTTAATTTATCTCCACTGAAGCAAGAACTGTTATGCCAATCCCTTCTGCAGAGTATGCACCTGCACAGAGAAACACGTTGTAGCACAGATAATTCACAGGGAACCAGGAAAACATTAGTACCTTCAGAGCAGCTTTGTTTTCCTAGGCTTTCTGCACACCTCAGAAATAACACAGAACCACAAAAGTTCTTCCTACTGTTTGCAGCATGCAAATACTGTGAGAAACCCACAAGTCACTGAGTTTCCCAGGGGCTCCACCTTCAGTGTGATAGAGGCTTCCGTTTACCCAACCTCCAATCCTGAAGAAGCAAGTAACCAAGCCAGCAAAGAGCTTGAGCTGCGAGACACCCAGCCAGGGCTAGGCACATCCATCCTTTCCAGGAGAAGGAGTGGGCCATAGAAAGGACTCACCTCATTGCAGAGTTCCCAGGAGACTTCAGCTTCCTCAGACTGATGGGCAAATCTGTAGCAATAGCCCTAAGGGCTGGTTCAAGTTCAGACCTTCAAAGAAAGGACTAAGAAGGAATAGCCACCCAAATGTTCCTGCTGTCCATCAAATGTTCCCCAAAAGATAGCAATGGAAGTCCCACCACCCTTCTATCAACTCAGAGCTTTTGCCCTCTTCTAAACACCTTTTAAGCCCTTGCCTCTCCCAGGTGTGGTGGCTCAGGTCTAGTTAAAGTACTGCTGGTCATTAACTCTGTACTGCCCAGCCAGGTTTTGTAACCTACATACCCCAAATGTCTTCCTCTCTGGCTGTGTTCTTGGTCTCCTGAGGGTGTTAACAAGCTTAGATAAAGCAACCAGCTTTCACAGCTTCATTAAAAAATCAGAATAGCGAAGTCCAAACCAGACCATTGAAATTACCACCATCCTCAGCTTCAGAGGCCCCAAGATACCTGTGTGGTCTGGGTGAGTGGAGAATGAGCAAAAGAGAAATAACACAACAATCAAAGAATGGACTG
>NW_009646856.1:935717-974175 GCF_000708025.1 Charadrius vociferus
CTGAACCAATACTGAGTCTGGCAGGACCTTGCAAAGCATTTAATGCTGGTATTTTAGTCTGGGTGGGAGTGTGGCATAATGGTGTAAGGATCAGCTGGGCAAAACACTATTTGTTAATGAACTTTTCTGCCTTGTAACATGTGTTTTTAGGTGATTGCTGGCTTCTAGCTGCCATTGCATCTCTCACCTTGAATCCAGAGATTCTGTACCGTGTTGTTCCCAAGGATCAGAACTTCCAGAAGGACTACGCTGGGATCTTTCATTTCCAGGTACCTATGTGATCAAGGTATTGAGAATAAAAGATGAAAATGCTCGTATTTAGCTAAAAGCAGATCTATTTGTGTGTGTTTGGCACAGGCTAAAATTAAAGAATTACATTGTGTAAGTGAAATTGGTGGGGGGCAACGAGGGAAGAAGAGAAGAACAGAGTGAAATAACATTAAATGACACCTGCTCACTGGCTAGGTTCTGCTGTCTGACAGCTGATAGGGCTCTGGTGAGTTACACAGGTTTTGCAAACCAAGCCAAACCATCACGCCATGTGAGTCAAGCCAAGCTCTGTCGCTGCCGACTGCCAAGAGTGAATTCAGGCTGATGTGGTTCTTCCCCCTTCCCTTCCCTTCCCTTCCCTTCTCTTCCCTTCCCTTCCCTCCCCACCACTTTGCCTGGACTTCCTTGCCTGCGGGCCTGATGTGTTGGGGCTGAGCCAGCCTCCTTTGACTGGGAGTTAGGCTCAGGTGTGAGCAGTGTGGATTCACCCTGCAAAGCTAAAGGAGGTGTTTCGGTGAGGAGAGATATGATAGAGCACATACCCATCCCTTCCACCAGTTCATCTCAGCAGAGGGGTTATTATGTAAATTGTCCTCTTTCTCTTCCTTTCAGGATTGCATCAAATTCAGGCCAAAACCCCAGTGTTAGCAATGTTTCACACATTTCCCAGTATTTTCAGAAGGGATTAACACTATTGAGTGCTTCCCTTTCGGGTGACCTCTCCTTGCAGCAGTTTGACAGGGTCATTGTTTTGTTTTGTTTTGTTTTGTTTTGTTTTTTCAATGGATTGGGCCTCAAAAGAGTAGACAAGAAAAGACTTCAAAGTATCTTGTCTCCGCTTTCTGGACTCTCCACTATGTAAGCTCTGCATGGAGCACAGACAGTGTTCCAGATGTTGTGTGCAAGAAGTTGCTGTTAATATTACCTATCAGCAAAACTTTAATACAACATTAAGAAGCCTGCTCAGGGCTTCATAGGGATGGGAGAGTTTGCCTCTGTTACAAGGGAGAGAAGCCCAACATGGGAACGAAACCTTGCAGTGACTTATCCAGAGGGAAGTGATGACAGGTGAAGGGGTAGGAAGGTGGCAGTGCAGAGCTATTATGTGCACAACAGCCCTCATCATCTTTTCCTTTCTTCTTTTTACCAGTTCTGGCAGTACGGGGAGTGGGTGGACGTCGTGGTGGACGACAGGTTGCCCACCAAGAACGGGAAGCTGGTCTTCGTGCACTCGGAGGAAGGCAACGAGTTCTGGAGTGCGCTGCTGGAGAAGGCCTATGCCAAGTACGGTGACTAAGCAGGAGGCAGCGCTCCTGGGTGTGCAGAAGTTGACTGCCTGGGTGGTGGTGGCGTTAGACACAATGCACTTCACTCAAATGCAGCTTCAGTTCCACCCATTTTTTACAGTTTCCTCTAGGTCCATAAAGGGTATTGCCAACCATCTGTTTCAAGGGGCTTTACTTCTGCTACCCCACGTCACACTGATGATCAGAAGGACCGAGGGATTCTAAATTATGAACCCTTCTTTCTGCAGTGCCAATGCTTACAAGTGGAGATGGCCCCTTATGTAGATCTTGTCATCTCCCCCACAGATTGAATGGCTCTTATGAAGCTCTCACAGGCGGATCCACTATGGAGGGCTTTGAGGATTTTACTGGAGGCATCTCTGAGTCCTATGAGCTGCGGAGGGCTCCTTCAAACCTGTACCAAATCATCCAGAAGGCTCTGAGAGCTGGGTCATTGCTTGGCTGTTCCATTGATGTAAGAGACTGCTGCTGCTTTCTCCTCACCTGTTCTCAGGGCTCTGGTCCATACTGTAAGAAAAGCTCAGACCAATGTTCAAGATAGGTAGGAAGGTCTGAATTAAAAGCATACTACAATTGATGGGACAATTTTATTGATTCCAGTTATAAAAAAACTTTGGATGAGGTTCTAAATAGCCAATTCTCATCCTGCCTCCTGGTTTACAAAACAGCCTGTGAAAATACTTTGAGCCATGAACTGGGGACTAGACTTCCTGAAATCAATTTTCATTCTCTGAGTACCTTTCTCATTCAAATTCTGTGTAATTTCAGCTCCAAAGACACAACTGCCAGAGACAAACTCTTTGTGTTTGTTGTAGCCTGTAATCTGATTCTGGCTTTGGTTTTCAATCCTGAAGATTATTGACACCTGTAATACAAATTCTCTCAAGTTACAGATGATGTTTGTACGCATTTTGGAAATTCTACACCTTTCATGTCCTGTTTCGTTATCTTGTTTGAAATCCTGGTTCATGGCATGTAGGTTTACCGGATTACCAGATATTACCGGATTTTGATATGCTGGATCTCAACCAGGCAGGCTGGAGCTGTGTTCACATGAACATGTCTTTGCAGGTGACTGTATCTGTTAGCTGAGCTGGGAATTGGATTTAGATTTAGATTTCATTGTACATTCTTGAATCTCTGCTGTGCTAGGACTGCATATTTAGGGGCATGAAACTGTGGAGATGAAGTTTTGCTGTGGCTCTCACCTCTACTTAATACACTTTGCATCAGGAATATTGATATTCATTGTGCATAGCACTTTGGATATCTTCCCCCATATTAATTTGCTCATGAAAGCTGTGTTCGTACATAATATATAGTCCTAAGTGTGTATAGTTTTATTGCCCCAGATAACTACTGCAGCTGAAATCGAAGCAATCACAAGCCTGAAGCTAGTAAAGGGACACGCTTACTCTGTCACTGGAGCAGAAGAGGTAAGCCAGCCTCTCCAGGGCCATCATACAAAATAGCTCGGGGTTGCAATGCTGCAGTGTCTTCAACTTTCTGATGTCTTTCTGTGACTGACCAAATGAAAATGTTGCTGACTTATGCGTCCTCTTACAGAAAAAGAAAGCACCTGTAGTACTTAGCTGGGTTGGAAGCTCTGTAGTGGTAGTTATACAGAGTATGCAGTGCAGTCTGCAACTTGCGTTGTACCAACAGGCTGGAATACAGAATGTAATGGTGGGCCAAACTGTTACTGAAATGGAGGGTGCAGAAAGGAGAAACATGAGAGGAAGCGGCTGTTTCCCCACGTGCTCGTACTGTGTGAGGTGGGAGTGTTCTTTGCCAGTCAGAGCCAGTGGGAAAGGAGTAAAAGCCTCTTTTCATGAACCCCTCTGTTAGTCTCACCTTCACAGTGAGCCCTAGATCCTCCTGCTCCTCTGAAACGAGAATCATTACAGAGGTGTCCATGCCAAATAACTTCTTTCTAACCTTGCTGTGTTGTGCAATGTCTCCTGCTTTTGAGGATGTAGATATGCCGCTGTTTTGTAGCTGATGTTTTTCCTTGCAGGTTGCTGTCATTAGATGAAATGGTGAGTGCTGCAACTAATGGCTCACTTGGTGGCACAGGATAATGTAAAATAAGGGTGGAAGGCATCTAGGTGTCTTTTAACTATTGGAAATTGTAATGGACTGCATCACTCAAGTACAAATCGTGTTTTATCCTGTCTGAAGAGCAATTGCCCCGTGATGATTGGAATAATGGAAGTGCTCAGGCTCTGTTTGCTGTGGATCTTTTAGGTATATTACCGAGGACGGCCAGAGAAACTAGTGAGGCTTAGAAATCCCTGGGGTGAAGTGGAATGGACTGGAGCTTGGAGTGATAAGTAGGTATTTATATGCCCCTGCCTCTCTCTCTTCAGTGTATTTTGATATCTTTTAAAAATTAAATTGGGACTATGCAGTTAATCCAATCACAAAGCACATTTAGGAGACATTCTAAATCAGTTGAGATAAAACACTATTAATTTATTAGCAAGGTTAGATATTGATCCGTTCTGCCCAGCGGACATTCTTCCCTGCCTCCGGCAGAGCTTTCTAATAGGAGAGAACAGCCCACGTTTTGATTGTGAGCAGCCCAATGCAAGCCATAGCCACGTCATTTTGCAAGATGACTTTTTCTCAGATTGATCTGACTGATGGTGCCAGGACCCTAGTAGGATGTGCAAACCAATCCTATTCCTGGGAAATACAGCAGGGCTAAACCATTGTGCCCCTGCCTCAGCTCTAAGGTTGCTGGGCTTTAAATCAGACCAGTCATTTTTCTTCTGGAGAATTTTTCTTCTGGTTTCTACTGGAGAATCTCGAAAAAAATGACGATGTTGACTAAGCTAAGGACCTAGAAGTTTGAAAATCTATCAGAAACTGTCTGGGCTTCAACTACCTTGGAATTTCATGAGAACGGCAGTGACAACACATCTTTTGTTTTTAAATTTAGAGTAGCATAAATTTCACTTTCATTTGGGCCACAATATATTTTTTCATGCAATACTCCGAGATTTCAGTTTCCTGTCCCGACTGACTGCAGCACTGGTGCTGATATTGTGTAATACTTAGGGATAGAAAATAGAGATTAACATTAAAATTATTCTTACCTTTATCAGAGCTGCTTTGCTCATCCCCAAGATAAGGTGCCTCAGGCACACACACATGCCATATCCTGATTTTGTTGCACCTGTTTTACCACGGGACAACCCTGCCAAGGCAGATGCAGAACTGCACCATCGCGTGGGAGCAGATCAGAGCAGAATCCAGCTTGCTGCACTGTAACATCAGAGTGGGAAAGGAGCAATGCTGTTTTCTGCAGTACGTTTTCTAATCCCAACTTTTTGCTTTCTTGTTCTTTGGTGGCCCCAGCAGCGGAGCTTATATCACTTCCCCAGGGAGAATATCAGGCATCCCAACAGATCTTACAATGGGGAAGCTCTGCCTGACTTTCAGGCTGGGTGTTGCCTAATCCAGCCAGTCTGCAATATATGGACATCCCAGCGCCTGCCAGTGATGACTCAGTTTAAGACTTATTTGCTGCAAATACAGTTGCAGTCTGATTCCAGCTCTGTATAGTCAGGTTGCAGTATGTACTGCCATGGAGAGGGGCAGAAGGTCTAGTTGTTGAGGAAATACATACTCCTTTATCAGCTGTAACTGAAGACAGAGCCTAACTCTCTGATCTCTTCGTAGAATGAAATACAACGACTGAACAGCTTGATTTTGTGCTTTGTCTGCAGTGCTCCT
The DNA here is from genome assembly GCF_000708025.1 of Charadrius vociferus. Lineage (NCBI taxonomy): Eukaryota > Metazoa > Chordata > Aves > Charadriiformes > Charadriidae > Charadrius > Charadrius vociferus. The sequence continues at coordinate 941,036 of NW_009646856.1, forward strand.
GAATGGAATTATATTGATCCCAAACAAAGACAGGCTCTGGATAAGCAAATCGATGATGGCGAGTTTTGGTGAGAATCGTTCAGCTAGCTTAATCTTTTGGACGTTTTATGTGCATTTATGCTTTTTAAGCAGTCCTTTCTGTTGTATGGAGAGAAACTGCCAGCACCAAGGGGGTTAATAATGACATGTGTGCGTTGTTAGCCTCTTGTTTATCTCCCTTCCCATTCAAACATTACCTTTTATTAGAGCTTGCATAACTCAGTGCTTATCCAAAATATAGAGACCAGATGGTAATAAAATCAATGAGGTGGCAAGAATGAACCTCAGCTGCTCTATATTTTGAGGTTTGTTTTTTTGCCTAAATGCTACCTACTAATGAAAAACTTTAGATTACCAGCTTGGGAAGAGTCTGTTTACCCAGACCGAATGGAAAGCCCATCCCAGTTAGCTGATTATATGGATCAGTACTGAATGCATGTCACTCTGTCCTAGACTAGAAAGATAAACGCCCACCGTCTTTCAGTACAATCCGCTATATGAGCCATAAGGCACTGAGAAATGAGAACAGACCTCTGCTTGCGGCATGAAGTGATCAAGGTCTGTCACTCATGCAAACCTACTAGGAATGGTATAAACAAACATTAACGATAGAATTGAGGCAAAACACAAACTGATACTTTTTCTACAGAGTGACTCTTTCATAAGGGCCAACTCTTACTCCCCTTAAATGCCATCTCCTTGCACATTTTGTTCCACCAATTTTAGTGAATTTACTTATGAAGTATGATCCATGAGGGATTGCCCACGGCTGGAGATGACAGAAAACAGTATGACTGAGCCCATAATGTGTAACAGCTGTTGAGAACAACTGTCTCCAGGAGATACAGCTCATTCAGGGAGTGGGAAATTTTGTTTCCCAAAAGCCAGTTCCAAGTTTCAGAGTTCAATTAAGTGGGGCTTTGGGCAGCTCTGTAGTACTGATGTTTGCTGCCCTGTTGGGAGGGACATCCATTTGCAGGCGCCTCAACTGTTGCAGGCTGATGGACTAACCCTGATCTTTTTGTGCACCAGGATGGCATTTTCAGATTTTCAAAGGCAGTTCACCCGCCTTGAGATCTGCAACTTGACTCCTGACACGCTGACAAGCAACGAGGTCAATAAATGGGACCTGACCCTGTTTAATGGACAGTGGAGACGGGGTTCAAGTGCTGGGGGCTGCCAGAACTACCAAGGTGGAGACCCAGCCAAGTGGGCACTTGGTGAAATACCGACAAAATAATCAAAATAAATGCTTGTGAACTGTCAGGGGCTTTGGTGGGAAGGGCTTGGAGGTGCAGCTCTTTCTGCTGGGTTTAGATAGTAAGCAAAAGCTTGGCAGCATAAACCAAGACCTAATTCACGCTTATTTCTTCGCTGGGGATTACCAACCCTCTAAGCAGTTAATTCATGGCTGTGTTCGTTTTTTTCCCCTCTGTCTGCTTTTCCTGCTTACATGGCTTTTGCTACTGACTGGAGTAATCCTCCGAAGGGTTCCGTAGGCCAGGAAAGTGTCACAGTTCAGTGGCAGTGTTGTTTCCCATTCATTTTTAGGTTAGACCTCTGGAGAGGCTGTCTGGCATTTGGTCCTCTTGCAGCAATAACAGTCTCAGCCAAGGACGTTTCCTGAAGATAAATGACTGGCTGGAATTAATGATATCAGCTCCTCCCCGTTGGTCATTACTCCCTAGGAAATACCTTGGTGCTTTGATTTGCCATGGCTCCAACTGATATTCAGCATAGCTGTGAAAATGTAAAACCATACAACATAATGGAAAGGGTTAGAAAAACTCCAGGCAAAAGTCCTTCCAAAGAGATATTGTCTGTAATTCTATTGACAACCATCTTGGCTACAATGACAACAAAATCTCCTTCTTATTGTCTTGCCTTGGGAATTTTTAGCAACATACTGGACCAATCCCCAGTTTAAAATCCGATTGGACGAACCAGATGATGACCATGAAGGGAGCTTGAATGAGCCGTGCTGTACTATACTGGTGGGCTTGATGCAGAAGAACCGCAGGAGACAGAAGAAAATGGGAGAAGCTCTGCTTAGTATTGGTTATTCGCTCTATCAGGTAAAGTCTGTTCCTGATTAAAGGCTTTGTTCCCTCTTCTGTTACCCTGGAGAAAAATTAGCAATATGCTACATCTTGACATTCAGCACTACACTTCAATAAGTACTGGATTTTGCAAGATGATTCAAATCCTTCTCTCATTTCTTCCTGACCCACATAATATGGGAAGATTCAGATAAATTTAGGCTCAGTTTTTGTCCCTCTTTAACAGGAGAGCAGTGTAAAACTAGAGGCAATAATTTAGCAACAGTCTCATTGAGAGCCTTCTCTTTCAAAATCTGAATGGGGGCAGGCTCAGGGTGCCTGGCAATTCCAGATAAGTGTTTCTGATTACAGCCTATCGTTAGTGCTCAGTATTCACTTTCTTTTCTTTTTTTTTTTTTTATTATTTTTCCCTTGTATTTGAAAACTGTTTTGATTCATTGTCTACCATGCTATTGTTCTGGTTCAGTAGTTTTGGGTTTGGGCTTTTTTTTTTCTGATTCTCCCAGTGTTGCTTCTGTTTCTAAAAATATAAACTATATAGAAATACATTTCTGTGATGTGAGGGGAGAGAAGTAAATATAAAAATTTCCAACCAGTATTTATCATTCCCAATATATCTGGAGAAAAGCAATTAAATGTTGCATAGATTCCACTGGATGAAGATCATTAACCAGCACAGGTGGGAGCAGATGGGAATGGCTGACTTTAGCTAATATATCTTGTGCAGGATGGTTCAAAACTAGGCAAGGTTTTCCCTAGTGCCTAAGTGTCTGCATACACAAATGGTTCTCACTGAGTACATTTCTGAGTTGCCATCTGCATGGTGCCAAGCACCCTGGCCTATTGGCATCCTAGAATTTGCACATTAAGGATATTTTTCTGCTTATACCGCTGAGTACAAACCCGAAGATGTTAGCAGAGCCCTTTTGTTTTACATCTATTTAATCCCATCTGCCTGCTGCATGGTGTTTTCCATAGTAGGGTAGACTTGGTGACTCTTAACTAGATGCAATCTTTCATTTGAAAGAAATGTCTGCTAAGTAACCTCAGGTGGTCATTCAGCTATGATCCAAGTTCCTGGGGTCATGCACGGTTGTGGATTTACATCACTGCAGCTGATGCAGTGACTGAGGATGTCCAGTTGGGGCAGCATGGGTGGTAACTTAAAGCAGATCTCTGTACAGGAAAAGGTGAAAAGGTGTATGCTCAAGTCTACTTGCCCTGCAGAGTTTTTGTAAGTCATGTTGCTCAAGCTGCTTACTGACAATAAGGGTGCCCATCATGGAGCTCCTGGCCTTTTAGTATGCTGGTTGTAAGGAACAAGACCTGAGGTCTCAAGGGACCATCTCAGGCCCCAGAATCATTGTATGGGTGATATTTTCAAAAGCTCCTTTGGAACTTGGGAGGACACTCTCTTTGGCTCTCAGTGGAATCTGTGCTCTCAAGACAACTAATTGCTTTTGGAAAAGCTACCTTATATTTGGAAGCACAAATTAACATAGCAATTGAGTTAATTTAGGAAGGGCTAAATCTCAAAATTTGTTCGAATCTTGAAATTATCTTACAACCACATCATCGTCATGCTGGTTGCTGGTGATGGTAGCCTTGTATTTTCATCATATTCCAGTAACAGTAGACTAGTGGATTTTAGGTCTGCTGTAATAAATTTTCAGTTCATTTTTGGTTAGTAAAGTGGGCTTGACCTGTTGACTTTCATCACTGAACATTTTGAGGCTTACCCAAATATTTCCAAGCAGTAGTATCATTCACAACACCATTATGAGGAGAAAAGCAGTTAAACGTTGTATAGATTCCTCTGGATGAAGAGCCTGTTTCTCCTTTGGAACAGCTCTAGCACAAGCTGAGAACTTCCTGCATAACGTTATACATAACTGCTACTACAATATGTGGTTGTAAATAGAACTCGAAAAAATGTGTCTGAAGCAGGTTTTATCTGATTTTTTTTCCTAATTATAGAAGTGGGTGTGTAGCAGCCCTTTAACATCGGCTTTTTCTCTTCCTTTCAGATTCCTCAGGAGGTATGTAGTCTCTGCTGAAGACTTCTAGCCTCCAAATGGGCACCTCTTGTTGCACTGGAGAATTTAGTTACCAGGAAGACCTCTTCCTTACTAATAACAGCTCTTCTGGAGAGCTTTGTTCTTGGATCACTGGACCAAGTTCTCAAGTTCTGAATAACAGTTTCCAAGGGACTGGGGCACAAGGCTTTATTACTGTCATCAGAGTCCCAATCTTGACTTCATTTATACTTGTTGAAATTTAGTTTCCACCAAAGTTGTATAACATAGGTCAGAATTTGTCTATTTAGTACAGTTGAAGGCAAAACAGGGTCTCTGCACTCTAAAATCGAGAAAATGTAGTTAATGTTGTTCCAAAGAAATGCCAAACTCTGTGGATCATTCCTTTTATAGTTCTGAGCTGGGGCTCCTGGTAATGAACAAACCCTGCTCAACCTTCCCTAATCCTCCCAGATGTCAATACTGAGGTAAAGAGACTTTTCATTCCTGAAGAAAGAGACCCCAGGGGTGTCTGGCAGTAGGAATAGCCTACACTCATTACTGAGGTCCAGCAGCCTGCGCTGCCAATTTTTCCTCGGCTTTTCAGTCCTTTTCTTCATTCTCAGTAAATGAATGTGCGGTCATGTAGCAATTAACTGTGTTCTTTTAACAGCCTTGTAGATGCAAAGGGAAAATGAGCTTTATGTATTGAAAAAGATATGGATCTGGGTTTTTAATCTTTGCAGTTCCGCTTAGGTTAAGATTGAGTGGGGAGAAAGGATGGGGTTGTTGAATAAATACCAAATCCAATCTTATCTTCAGAACAAAGGAGGAAAGAACCCCATATTTTTCTACAGTTTACAACATAAAACCAGAATGGTTATAAAATGTTTGATAACATCTTTGTATGCTCAGATCTTAGACAGCTCGAAATCTTATCCGTATGCAATGTTCCCCATCCCATGTCAACCACACAGCACTTTTTGTGGATCACTGAATCACACTTTTTGAAAGACATCCCTGTGGAGCAAACATTAAGAATAGCAGGTTTAAACAGATATGTTGTTGTTATTATTATGGTATTGTTTCTTGTTACATTGGTGTTTTGTTTTGTAAGCTGTGCAATGTTTCACTTGCTTAATAGTGTATTTGTATTAACGAAAAGTTACATACTATTTTCCACATAATCCAAAGGAATACCCTTAGTATTACTAATAGAAGTTGAGTAAATCATCTAAAGTGGCCCCAAAAGTCTCACCCTTGTGACTACTACTGTGTTCTCTTTACTATTATTTTCTGTCTGTTTAAATAAATCAGAGACATGTCCTATGCAATTAGGTGATCCATCCCATAGCATAAATTGCTCAAAAACATTCTGAAATTTAAGTTTGTTCATGAGCAGCCTGTAAAAGCAAAAAATGCTCACTACTTGGATGACTTAAGTACAGCAGATACTAGTTTGACCAGCTATGAGTACACATTATGATCTATTTATTTATTTTATATCACAGACTGTGAAGACGCATATGAAAAGATAATCTTTCTAAAGGAAGATACTTCCCCCTTCTAATTATCTGCCTGGCTGTTTCCCGTGACAGAACCCTGGTGGTTATCTTTCACACCATCACTTGTGGATTTATTATTTTATGCTAAGAAAAAACTTGAGATGGCTTTAAGGCACTGAATTTGAAATAGGGTGGCTGGCTTACCAGTGAATTGTCAAATGGTTTCTAACAAAAACACATTTCCCACAGCTGGAAAATAACACAGATACTCATGTGAACCATGCTTTCTTCGCAAGGAACCAACCGGCAGCCCGGTCTGATCCTTACGTCAACCTGCGTGAAGTCTCCAGCCGCATAAAGTTGCCCCTGGGAGAGTACCTCATTGTGCCATCCACTTTTGAGCCTTACAAAAACGGAGAGTTCTGCCTGCGAGTTTTTTCTGAGAAACAGGCTAAACCTCAGTACGTATCTTCTCTGTAAAGCCTTCTCTTCTGCTGGTGAGGCACATAAAGGAAAAGATCAGGTATTTCACCCACATCCCTTGCTCTATCTTTTCCTTTAACCAGTAAAGTAGGCCCATTTCTAGGACCTATTTTCTTATGTAGTCTACTATATGCAACGCGCACATCCATGGTAGAGAGTCACGGCTCTTCAGATGGCCACCAGCAAGCACTCAGGTGGTAACTAGCTCCCTCAGGTCCATGAAGTAGAAGTTCCCCCAATTAAAGGGTGGAGGATTTGGGAGTACGACCATGAGGAGATGGTTTTAAAAAGGGTTGTATCAATAGCAGCCATTGAATGAAAACACAGGAGTCTGGATACAAGACAGGAACAACAAGGCTGGATTTCCCAAGGAAATCTTCAAAGAGGTAGGATAGACAGAGGTGTAGGAAGTAGGAAACCTGGGGGCTTGTTCTATGCATTTGGTAGCACTTTATATTAAAACAGCTTGTTTTAGCTAAGGGCTTATAATTTTAAGGGCAAATGGTAGACTCATAATTTCTCGTTGTTGGGTTTTGGGGTTTTTTTTCTGTTTTTCCTTAGGATGATTGGTGATGTGGTGGCTGCGAGACCGTATGAGGTAAATGTCTTAACTGGGCAGATTGTTGGATTTTTTTTTTAGCAGACTTTTCTTTCATAATGTCAGGCCAAAACGGCGGTGAGATTTTTATTTTTCTCCTGAGCTGGAATCACAGTATGTGTTTGTGCTCAAGATAAATATTTTTTAGTTATGGAGATTCTTTACATATCTCCATGGCTTAGCTTCATGTGCATTTTCATGTACCTGGGCCCATGTGGAACAGGAACTGCACCCTTGTAGGCTGGGCTGGAACACATGAAATTGTCCTTCCATGTAGTAGAGGTAGGAGGACGTGGGGAGGGTGCTGAATAATCCTCTTCATAGAAACAAATAGTCTTCCTGAAGCCCAAGAGAAATTGCAAAAGCAGACTTCCAAGGAACTGCTGAGTTGCTATGGCCAGGTGCAGCAACATTTTCACTGCAGCTATTTTATAAAACTATTTTGGCAGTAGAAGAAAACTTTTTCATCAGTCTTAGAAAGTATTTACTCCTAAATGAAGCCAGGGCCTGGATGGTCGTGATTTAAGTAGTGCCTCTGTTTTGCCTTTGCTGCAGAGCAAGTGCTCATTTTCCATTGCTGTACATAGTCCCCTGTAAAGCTGCTTTCTCGCGTTCTAGAACCACCTTGTAAACCACACTCTCGGTCATCTCTTTCCTCTAGCCTCATGTCGATAACAAAGATATAGATGATGAGTTCAAGACTCTGTTTCAAAAGCTCTCTGGAGAGGTAAGTGGGTTAAAGTGAAAGAAAAAGACTCAGACCTCTCTGCTATGATTATGCAAATATTTGACTTGCCAGTTCCTTTTACTGTCTGGTCTTCAAAAAACCAAGCATTTCTCCCCTTTTATTAACTTTTAGTTTCAGTTCAATTTATTTTACAATAGAACGGTTTCACTACGTTGTTCTTCTTATTGGTGCAAAATGTGATTTGTTCCCTCGGTAATGCAGGGCATGGAAGAACTTTGAAAATAGGGGTGACGGGAGTGAGGACTGTGAAAATATTATCCCATGGTGAAATAAATTACCTGTGGAGTTAGCGTATAATTCTGACAATTGCCTAGTTGGCCAATTCCTTCCTCTTTGTTTAGAAGCCCCGGGAATTGGAAAAACTGTTGGCTGAACTTTCTCTCTATTTATTGTATTTGACAAACCTCAGTATCTAGAAAACCCTGCTGCGCTAGCCTGTGGCTGTCAAGTCAGATTTACTCCTAGTGAACAGGTGGCCACTGGCACCAAAGAGGGAAAACATCTTGTTAGTCAGAAAGACCATTTTGAGAGGACAATTTTAGTATTGTTTGGCTGTAGTTTCCATAAGCCCGGAAAATCTCAAATGCTGTCCTGAACCTCTTTAGCTGAGAAAGAAGGCAGTCACCCAATTCAGTCAAACCTGTTAAAAAGTTAATGTTTACTGGGTCATCACCCCTAACAAACCACTTATTTCCCATAAGGCTAGGAAATATTCATGGTTTCTGAGGATCTCCTCCACATGATATCTGGTGGTAAATATAAAGTGTTGGAAAAAAATCAAAGGTTTCCATGCCTTAGATATGGGAGGAAAATAGTCTCTGGATGTCTGACAGAAAATGAATATAGTTTGCTTCAAACAATTTTTGTGTTAACATCTAAAGTAAGTTTTCTGTCCAGGACTGCGAAGTGACTGCAACTGAACTTCAAACTATCCTAAACCGGGTTTTGGTGAAGAGTAAGTAATGTTATGTAGTTCCCATTGAATGGAGCTGAAAGGCACCTACTGAAATGGTGAGACATCAAGTTGGTCTTTGGTCAGAGTGAGCATTTTGCCATTAGCACACAGGAGGGTTCTGTGCTAGCAAAACCCAGCTGTATCAGCTAAGGGTGACCAAAAACCACCCCCAGCTGAGTTTCTCCTGGTTTGTTGAACCTCTAATATGAGGGGTCAAAATACCACCTGGTGCTCCCCTTCCAAGCACTGCCAGCCGACGTCCCCCAGAGGCACTGTTTTCCCTGTACCTTCTCAGGAGGACCACCATGGGAAGATATTATTATGCTGCTGCATAACTTCTGTGGGCAGATGGAGGCTTACCACCCCCAAAACCGACAGCATCCCCTGCCCCTGTGCCAGAAAGCCATATTAATCAGCTGAAGGGAAACAGTGGAAGAAATGGCATGACATTTGCTTTGCTAACAAGATTTTAAGGTGGCCGACATCTCCAAGGTTGTCTGCAGAAAAGTATTTGTCTAAAACTATTTCTAACTTAGATGTTTACTTCCTTTTTGCACAGGAAGGGATATTAAAAGTGATGGATTCAACATTAACACTTGCAGGGAGATGATCAGCCTTTTAGATGTATCCTTTGAACGTCATTTCATCACCTTTAAAGTTTCTGGATCTCTTTTGCAAAACTTCCTGACAAGGCTAAGTTTACACTTCCATTGTCCGTGAGCATGGCTGAAGGCATAAAATTCAGTCAAGCAGCTCTATCATCTCAGGGTGGCAGAAACCTGAACCATTTAATCATTGGCCGCTTCTCTCACCTGCTCTGCATCTCTCATTGCTGAAACTTTTCCCTAAAAAGGGCAAGGAGGAGAAGCAGGGACTTTCTGCCTGGATGCACCTGTGCTGTTTCAATGCATATGCAGCATGCTTGGCAGGAGGCCGGTTTTAAGCACAACCTCAACTTCCATCTCTAAGTCAGGAACTGTTTGGAGAGCACAGAGCTCAAAGCAGCAGAGAGAGGCTGGAGAGCCTGTTCCGAGGAGGAAGGCTGTGAGCACATGCCCTGCCTCTCTCCCTTCTGCATACCTTGTAGGACACATGGGTGCTAATAAGCTTTGTGTAACCAAGGGAAAAGGAGAGGTCAGCACATCTGTCCAGTAGTCCTTTGACATGCTGGGGAGGCAGCCAATGCACTGGGACGGTCAAGAGCCGTGCTGCCAGGATTACGCTAATGTTGGTCTCATAACGTATTCGCGTTGAGGTCAGCAGGGATTACCTGTGGATCTTGTGGATCTGTGGCTGTTGGGAGAAATGATGTCTTTGCCTTATGCTCCGCAGCCTCCCAAACCCAACAGGGCAGCTCAATAAATACAGCATCATGGGGGCCAACTCCTTGCTCTTTATGATTTTTCCAGAGGAGGGGATGTTCAAGGCCCTGAAGGACATGGGGGAAGCTTGTGTAGCCTACCACTCACTCTCTATGTTCACTCACAGTTCCTGCCTCTGCTTTCTAACACTTGTCTACTGTGAGGCCAGACCTTTGTTTCCCTAAGGGCTTTAATCTACTGGTAACTGTACAAAATGTGAGTGGATCTGATCATGCTTATATATTTAGCAATCCCATATATCATTCCTTGAGAGTGCAGATAGCCTAGAAATTCTTGGCATGCCTTTAGCTAAGCAAATGTAAAGCTGTGGGCATGTCTGTGTGAGGTGGAGATGTATTACAAATGAGAATGAATATGACATTAAGATGACACTGTGAGGGGTGATTTTTTTTTTATCAGAACTGGTTGCTCTCCAGTTTTGCTAAGGATAGGGGAATCCTGATTTTTGAACCATGCCTTAACATCCCCAGACCAATGGGACCGGCACCTTGGGACTTGTAGAATTCAAGACACTTTGGATGAAGATTCAAAAGTATTTGGTAACATAATATTTCTGACTGTCTCCTCTTCCCTCTCAGCTCTGAAGTACAGATACAGAACTGAGACAGGGTTAAGCCACCACAGGCAGATATACTTGGAAGCCTTCCTTCTCATGGCTGGCATTTGTTCCAGGGCTCAAAAACACCTCTGATTTTAAAGGACACAAGCAGATCCTCTTTCACCTTGGCCCCACCACTCTCCATAATTTGTAATACCTTATGGAAAGCCAGATTAACCCTCTTTCATTGCTGGCAAAGACAGCTCTCTGCTGCCTGCTGTATTAAGGCTCCTATGAACGTGCCTCTGCTGTTGCGATACGTTACATTGCCAGCTGAGCACCAGCAAACACAAGCAACACATATTTTTAGGACCTACAACAACCTGGCTTTGTATTTTTTAAATCTGGTAGAAGTGCTGAGTTGTTTTTCTGACAGAGGATTTAATATCCCTAGAAGTGCGCCCAGAATCAAGCAGTCTAAAGGGAGGTCAAATCTGGACCTCCCTTTAGACATCCCTTTCGGGCAAGCCTGCTGCTACCATGCTTGAAGCTGGTCAGCACAGAGCACCTGTCCTGGAGGTGCATGAGGAGATGCTCAGCTCAGCTTCAGTGGGGCGCACCAGCTCTGTCCCGAGACTGGCGTTGGCAGAACAAGCCCTGAGAGCCAATTCCAGTCTGAGCTGTAGGTCTGGGTGACTTCTAATTCTGGATAATGAACCTGCTGGCAGTAGGAAGCATCTGTCATCTTGTCTGCAATATTAAGCCAAATGGACTTTGTCTGTTGCAGTGTTTGCCAAATGAAAGGATATTTTCCTCAGTGGCCTGTCTGCCACCACGTAACATGAAGGCAGGCAGGCAGGCTGCCAGCCCATGGGAACGAGTTTCCCTGTCTGCCTTGCATGCCAGTGGTTACTCGAAACATTTCCCTTGCTCATTAATATTTCAAAGAGTAGGAGCTTGGGCTGGTGAGGGCAGCCCCTGTCCCAGCCATCAGAGACCTGAGGCTGTGTCTGCAGAGCAGAGCGATGGTGTGGATGCAGCAGAAGCAGGCATGAATGTCCTGGCTTTAATCTAGCTACAGGAGCGGGGGGGAGGGGGGAATGGCAGGGCACAGGCTGTAGAGTGGACTAGAAAACCAAGGTGAAACCCTAGAGGATCCCTGGTTATTTCATTCTGGCTGCTACCTTCTGGTGAGCCCTTGTGTTACCATGTCTTCACTACTGTTGTTATCCAGCCATGAAAGCAAAAGACTGCCTGTGCTTGCACCATCACATTGCTGGGCAGGTACACGTTGAAAAGCCATTTCTGTATTCCCTCATTCCTCTGCTGCAGGCAATCTATAAGAAAGTGGACAGTGACTACTCTGGTACCATCGACTCCCACGAGATGCGAAATGCCCTCAGAGAGGCAGGTGAGTATGTAGCTCGGGGACACCGTCGGGTCACTGTGGTTGCCCCCCCCCCGACATTGAAAGAACAGTGGAGCCTTTGGCTTTGCTTTGGCTTTGCTTCCCTCCCACCTCCTAGATCACAGCATTGCCAGTGCCATTCTCCCTTCCTGACAGCCACGTACTGCTACATCCTTTTGCTGTTATATACATCAAACCCCATCCTCTGTTCTGCATTATGAACCACTGATATCAATCTATAAGAAAGTGGACAGTGACTACTCTGGTACCATCGACTCCCACGAGATGCGAAATGCCCTCAGAGAGGCAGGGTGAGTAGGTAGCTCGGGGACCCCGTCGGGTCACTGTGGTTGCCCCCCCCCCGACATTGAAAGAACAGTGGAGCCTTTGGCTTTGCTTTGGCTTTGCTTCCCTCCCACCTCCTAGATCACAGCATTGCCAGTGCCATTCTCCCTTCCTGACAGCCACGTACTGCTACATCCTTTTGCTGTTATATACATCAAACCCCATCCTCTGTTCTGCATTATGAACCACTGATATTTTTGTCCATGCTGTGACCATTGCTTATCCATCTGATTATTACTTGCTCTATTTTTGGCCTCATTATTTCCTAATCTAATTTCCCTTTTTCAGAGCTATGTCTAAATCCTCTTTTTCCTTCATTTCCTCCCACCACCTTTCTCTGCGCTAGAGAAGGTGCAAGCCTGATCAAGGCATGCCCCAACGATATCCTCTCTGATGTGTGCTATTCACTTTTGGAGGAGTTCTTGTGAGCTCAGGGGCATCTAGGGGAGCACTGTTTTTTTGATCTGTCTTGTGCTCGGTGGAGTTTATGTGAATGATCCAGAGACAGAAATAACACTAATATGGGCCTGAATAGAGCCCAATGTGTTATGTGAGCAATTGGCTCTACTGCAATCACTGCTATTCAGCTGCAGCACCAAGACTCGCTAATTAGGGGTTTATCTGGGGAACATAGGACTGGTTATGCTGTGAAACAATGTGAAATATGCGGTTTGACAAAATGCTGTGGGAGAACTTTATGCCTCTCTTCACCCAGCACAATGGGCTTTGGAAAGGACTCACAGCAGAGGTGGGTGACGGAGTCCAACAGACCTTCTTGGAGGAATAGTCCTCAGTCCTTCACCCAGGTCTGCCTGCAGCTGCAACAGTCCATGGATAAGTCACATCAAAGACAGCATATTAACCTGCTGCGTCAGTGATTCATGTGCTTCTCATGCCCTCAGGTTTCACGCTCAATGATCAGGTGCAGCACAGCATTGTCATCCGCTACGCCTGCAGCAAGCTGACCATTGATTTTGATGGCTTTGTGGCCTGTATGATCCGCTTGGAGACCCTGTTCAGTAAGTGCCTCCGTTCATCAGCCAAGGGGAATTCCTGAAAACTTTGGGGTTTCACTAAGCATTTGGTGTCTTTTCACTGTGAATGTAGCAAATTGTATGGAAATGTGAGGGTGCCAGCAAAATTGTGTCTGTTCGAGAAACCACCAGAGAAATAGCAAAAGCGTATCTGTCCAAATGACTGCGGAGTGAGGGGGTCATGTTTTCATAACCTACCATGTTCTTCTGCTTTACACTCATCTGCACTTTATGGTCGGTGCTCCGGCCCCCAAGTTGTCCCAGTTCCTATAAATGGTACCATTTATCATTTACAGTTCTTACTTAGACCTGATTTACAGGTTTGCCCATGGATCATACCAGCTGCTACTGCATCAGATTTTATAGTTGTCCTGCTGCCAACTCTCAGTTTGCTGCTGTAGATCTGACTATTCCACCCCATGAAGCGGCTTAGAAATGGCTTGTAAGAGGAAAGAAGAACATCTGTAATATTCTGTTACAGAACCAGTCTAGATTTCCAGTAGATCATGGCAAAAAGCCAGTCCTCTACATTTTGTCAGACAGTGACTCTCTACATGCCAAACTCTGTGGTTTATATCCATTTTTTTCCCCTCTCTTCTACTTTTCAGAAGTGTTCCATCTCCTGGACAAAGACAAGAGTGGAGTCATCCAGCTCTCACTGGCTGAGGTGAGGCTGATCAGATTGAAACACTGTCTAGTTAAGCTACAGCAATGGACCACACTAAAATACATTTATTTAAAATCACTGTTATAAGTGGTAAACTCAATAGTGATTCAAAGGGAAAGTTTGTTTGTGTGAAAAGGTTTTTCAGCCCAGAAGGCCTGTCTGAATCAGTGGAACGAAAATTTACCTTATATGAGCAAAAAAGTAAAGATACATTCAAAACCCCTAAGGTTGCTTGAGAAGGTGCTTACACAGTGTGCTTCACTGTCTGCTTTTACAGGGCAGTGGTCAATTCATTAGAAAACACACAGCAGGGAACTGTTCTTGTCTGGCAGAGAATGTACTGATCAACTTGCCAGAATTAGAAGAGACCTTTTAAGATGCCAGTTTTTTTTTTTCCCCACATTGTTTTTAATGCAAATTTCCCCTCTTGAAGCTGTAATAAAAGCAATCAGCTTGAGTCTTCCCTTTGCAGAATACAAATATATCTCAGGAAACAGCTGGAAGGGGCCCCAAGAGGTCCATCCAATTAGTCCTCTCAGCTGAAGGCTGGCTCGAAGGGAGGAGGATGGCCAGGAAGCCCTGTGACCCTCAGTCACAGTTAGTTAAATCTAGCTGAAATTGTACATTGCATGCTCCGACCCTAGAATTTTTCAAAGGTGACACAGCTTGCCCTGGAGAACTGGTCTTCCCCTGGAAGAGACCTGACTTGCAATGTCTGAGGCTGATTCTGGCAATATATTTCCCCGAAGTTCCAGAGCAGATGGATCCTACACGTACAACAGATTAAAGCACAGCTCCAGCCTTTCCCAGCTTGTTCTCCCAGAGCTGTGGTAGAGTGCCCTGGTGGCATCCTGTGGACCTTCCAGATGGTCTGACTTTTTGTTCTGTTTCTCCCTCAGTGGCCGTGCTGCACACTGGTTTGAACCACGGTCAGTGAATTCAACAGAGACCTCTGAGGCTCTTCTGAACACGGAACTACCCATTCAGTTTCTCCATGTTAAGGAAAGCAGAGAGACAAACTTGTTCTTATTACTGCCAAGTTATTTTAGACTCACTAAAAATGAAGTGATCTCCTGTCAGTTACAAAATAAATGCACTCTTGGACAAAAAGGAAAAGATAAGCAAACAAATAAAACAAACACAAATCCAACTTTTCCTACCTGGAGTATTTCTGTGTGTCACGCTGAAATATCACAAATTTTGACTTGCTACAGATGGGACGAGGTGGCTTTGGTTTCACTTCTGACTGTGCATCAGAGTTCAGCAGTGTTCAAAATCTTGGAAGGGATCTCCACTGCCTGCAACGTCCAGCATACATTTCACAGAGAGAAACCCACGCTCAGAGCACGGGAAAAATTTGTTTTGCTGCTCTGGCTACCTCCATTCCCAGCCAATTGTCCACTTTGGCTGTGACAAGTGCCCACAGAAGCTGGGGATGAGAAGCTCAGAGGCAGAAGATGAGCTACTGAGAGCACAGGGGAGTCGGGCATGGACACAGCCCCAAGGATGAACAGGGAATTAGGCAAATACAATGGCACTCCTCCACAGGTCTTGGCTCAGTCTTCCAGGAAGAGGGGCAAGGATGGAAGGCCGTAGGCAAGTTGCTGCAGTTATTTCAGCTGAGTTCTTCTCCTGTGAATGCTTGTCCATATGTGGACTCCAGTGGCCAAAGGTGTGGTTTGAAGTTTCAGGAGGTGACTGATTGGAGCGCAGAAGATCATAAAGGCAAGTGTGAGGGTAGGAAAATAAAATGCACGTGTAGGGGGTCCAGGAGCTTGAGTCTGAGAGGGATGTGCTGATGTGGATATCAATTTAAAGATGAAACTGAAGTTAATAGTCACTAGCTAACAGTGCTATGCTTTCCGAAGGTCTTGTAAAACCTTTGTCCTTTAAAAAATATCTCTCTGCATTTAATTTCACAGTATTATAAAGAGTAATAGCACAGCAATGCAGGCAAGATTATCTAGCAGTCTTTTTTAGCAATCAGAAAATATTTCTGAAACTCCCAGTAATGATCTGATGAGATGACATGTCTTTAATGCTTCTCCCTGGTAGGTGGAGGAGTACGGGCAGAGACCTGTGTCCCCAGGGCAGATGTGGGGCCAAGGTTCCATCCCCCTCTCTCTTCAGTGCTGTGTTTGAGGGGCAGCCTTTCTCCACCTGCGCTTGTTCCTAAGCTCTTTCTTTAAGCAGGAAGAAAGCTGTTGTTTGGTTCCCATCTCCAAACACAGAATGCCTCATGACAAGCCCCAAGCCTCCGCTTGACATATTCCAGCGTTTCTTCTTGGTCCTGGTTACAGCTGTCTGACTAAAAGGGAAGTATGACCTGTTTCAGTGCATGGCTCTGCCTTTCTAATAAGCGGTATTCGCTGCTTCATTTAGAGGTCCTGTCCCAGTAAAAGAGAAATAAATACTTTTTAGTTCAGGTTGCAGGGTGAAAACAGCCAGTGGGGGAACCGTAAGCTCTCCCTTGCTGTCCCTGTACACCTATCGCTGGTCATGACGTGCACACAGCTGTCTTAGGTTGCCACCAGTTTCTCATAGTAGATATTTGCCTGCTGACTAACAATAGACATCTATGTTCCTCCACCTGCACGGAAGACAGAGCTACCTGGGGCAAGCTGAGGTTTCCAAAACCTTGAGAATTTTCTTACTGAACTGCCTGTTCAGTAAGATGAATGTGTCCTTCCCTGCCCTATATCTTGAGTATGCAACACGTCTCCTTACTAACCATGCAGCAGGGTGAGCTAACTGCTTGCAGCTTCAGATTTGCTTTCTGCTCACATGCGCTATTCATGAGTTCATTCCAATTATGATCACAGAGAGGCCTCTCTCCACAGGGCTGCGAAAACTCAACTGTATGCAGAAATCCATTGCATGCTCCCTGTTATTCTCCCTTTACACCATGCAAGATGCCCCCAACCACAATAATTCTCATAGTTATCTCGATGACTCTCACTCTCCTGTATAGGATGGGCAGAGTGCTGCACTCCATCTTCCTTTATCTTTGGGAAGCAGGCAGCTCCAGATGAGCCACCTCCTCTTTCATTGGTTCTTTGAGCACAGTACTTGGCTATCAGGTCTCAGAGAACAACTGCTCAAAAATAAGCTTTTTCATGGGATTGAATGGGATTTTCACTTGACGCATCTGCAAAAAGATGATTAATGTCCACCTTATTTTCCTTCCTTGTGCCGCAAGCTGAACAAATGTCTGCACTCATCAGTTCTCCCAGTTAGTCCTGATGGGGCTAAAATGCCTCTTGACTGAAATGCCTGCAGCAGCTCCTGTGGAAGCAGTGGGGCATGGTGGGCTGAGCCAGGGCTTGGACATCTGGACTGTCTGCACTCATACCCTGCATGTTGGCCATGCTTCAGTTTCGGAACTGTGAAGCGCTGCAGCTCCCATTAGATTTGGGTAGCTCAGTCACGGGGAATTATGCAGGCAAGTCACAAAGCTTCATGCATTTGTGGTACATTCCCTGTCACTATGAAAACCCCACTACATGGCATTCTCAGCACTTTATAAATAAGGTGGGGCAAAAGAGACCCCCACAGAAACCCTGGAATGGCTCTTCAGACCTTTCCTTTTTCTCTTCACTTTACCATAGAAATGTTTTCGTTTGCATTGCAGCCTCGTGAACTGAAAACTTCAACTCTGTACATTGCTTCTGTAAAATGCGATTCACATTAGGCCATGTTCAGAGTTCAGAACTCCTTGTGCACTAATTGTCTTGTGGTTGCCTATAGAGGAACTTCCCATGGGTATAAATCCTACCACACCAGCACCTGACACCAGCCTTGCACCAGAGTAAATGTCTGCATGAGGTGCAAGACAATCACAGGGATTTGGGATTCTGCCTATGAGCTAGGAGGATAAAAAGAATCAACCTCGTACATGCAATTATCTGTCACCTGCTCATCCTCCCAGAATAGGAGATTTACAGAGGGATCTCTCCTTTTCATCACTGCAGGCTAATGATCAGATCTATGGCTTACGAGTAAGCACAGAAGGAGCAGTCCTTTTCAAACTCCTTTTCGTTCTTTACTTCAGACAATCCCACTGAACCTGACTCAACGGTATGTTTTAGTTCTTCATTTCCATACAGTTCAGACAACCTGGCAGGCCTGGAAGCGCTGAGATACTGTGAGCACGTTTTTCCTTTCCATCTTATTCAGGATGCATCCAAAATCCCAGCCTGCTGTTGTTGTTATCCCAGCATAAGCTTACAGACTGGAGATTCAAATAAAGTCCATAAAAGCAAGCAAGATTCTGGGTGCAAAAGGAACCCAAGTTCCAAAGCTTTTGAAGTTTCTCCACCACTAATGATGTCCCCAGCGATAGTTAATCTTAAAGTAGTGCCCTGCTACTGCCTGACAAGCTTGTTGCCATGGTGTCTGTCTCTCTCTGTATAACTGGCACGTACAGCATAAAATCCTCTCTTTCTTTAATAGAGCAAATTACTTCACTTGTTACTGTTGGCCGCTCATTAACTCCTTCCTCTGTCTTTGAAATCTTTGATGGAGCTCTCACCTGAAGCGCAGGCCCCCATCAGCGCAGCATCACCTCCCTGTGTGGGCAGGAGGGCTTAGCCAGTGTGGTTCTTGGGGAGGGTTGTGCTGGAAAAGAAAGAGAGTGAAGCAGAAAATAATCGGTAGGAACGGGTCTGGGAAATGGACTAAAGAAGCACCTGAACAAATGCTGGGATAACAGCCAGGAAGAAGCTGAATGAATCAGATTGTCATCCATGCAGGGGATGAACAACTTCAGGAACTAGAGAAAATGGCTGCTTCTTTGACTCTTGCTGCTTTCAGAGAGGGAGGCACGTGCACTGTCTTCATAATACACGGAATGACTTAGAAAAACAAATGCTCTTCTCTTTTTTGGAAAATTCTGTAAAATGTTGCTGGTTTTGTCTATTCACTCACCTCTAAATGTGTAAAAACGACACTGTTGGCTCAAGGGGTAATTTATGTATTTCTTCTAACCCACCTCCTATTCATTAAAAAAAACCCCACCCAAACAACAAACCAGTGAGGCTTTCTTTAAGTTCAAGCTAGCAGGTCTACTCCTTGGTATGATCCCTCACCAAGTTAGGTTTGCCTAAGCTAGTTTAAATTGAGTGGCTTGATCTAGCTCTTACACAGAAGATAACAGTGAGGGACTTCTTCCAGTGTCTTAAAGGATTTCAGGCTTCTCTAAATTCCCGCATCCTTTTTGATATTCTCTCTCTTATTCTCCTAACTGCACAGACAGACACATTTTTATCTCTGCTGTATGCTTCTTGTCAGTTGATACGGTAAAATGTTTCAGTGTTCCTCTCTTATATGTAAAAAACACTGAAGCTAGTTTTGAAGGGGAATTTGCATTACCCTCCTCAGCTGTTCACTCCCTGCCAGCCAAGGCACAAGCCATACAACCCAGATAACAGGGTCTGTACCGGTGCTCCAGACCTGGTACATCACCATCAGTTGCTGAAGTGCAGCAGCAGGAAAAGCTGCAATCGCTGGGTGAGGGGAACATCACCCAGGTGCTCTGCTGAGGCCACATGCCACTTTGAAGCAGCTCACATAACAAAGGTATGTGGGGCACAGAGTCCCCAAGAAAACTGCTAAGCTATCCATGTAGAAAGCACCAGAAATCTTTCCAAAGATGCATCTTCACTGCGTTGTAAATACACGAGTATATTAAACACCTTTCAACGTAAGTCAGTGTTTTCGCTGTGTCTTCACTCAACCCTGTAGCTCCTTGGGGACACAACTGAATTTTCCACCATGAATGTTGCTGCCCTGGCAGTGGCATCACAGACTACAAAGAGAAAATAAGCAACTGAGCTCCGCACCATTGAGGGCCTGTATTTACACACAAAAGCAAAGAAACTGATTTATTACTAGGTACCCATAGCTCTCATTGCTTTTCACACCTCTGAAAGAAGTCAGGGTACTTCTTTGCCTGCTGAAGCTTTTAAAGAGAAAAGAGAGTAGACCAGGACAGTGTGACATTGCTTTAATTATAAAATCATCAGTGCTCTCTTTAATAATGAACGGAATACTTTTGCCACAGCTTAGCTACAGATAGCACAGGATTTGGGTTTTCCAGAGATTTTTCATTTCTGTGTCTTATTTTCTCTGCACACCTTAATTGCCTAATTAGCCAGTGCTCCTAGGCCAGTTGTTGGGCATAGCTCTCCGGATACCTGGATTTTAATGTTATCCATCTTTAATGGCATCCAGGTAGGCTTGACCAGAAAATAAAATCTTTCCTTTTATTTAAAGAGATTTATTTGGTCATTGATATCAGTAAGATATCTGGCACAGTCACTGAGCTGGCTAGCTTAAAACTGTATGTGTTTGTAAAACTGTATATGTTTTCCCAAGCTGTAATCACACTCTTAGACTGCTGTGCAAATTTACCCAGCACACATGCCGAAGCAGGTATGATCTCTTGGGAGTTTAAACAGGCTTTGTGACCAAAATAGTTTATGGCAAATTGTGTTTTGCTACGTTTTAAAAGCTCATCATATTTGCTCATTAATTGGCAGGGAGTTGGAGCTCAGGAAATGTGCTGCTCGTCAAACACAGGAATGATCACTGGTGGTGGGCAGTGTTGCGGCAGGCAGTGGGGCATCCCCCGGGGTCTCTGTGCTGGAGGGCAGCAGCACCCGCGGGGGCTGTTTCGGTGTGCAGGTTGTGTGACACGAAGGATGCTCCCTCTGCCTGAGGAAGCATCTTCTGCTGGGGAAGCCCCACCTGGGAGAAGGTAAATGTGAATACAGAAAACGAGGAAAATATTTTCAGTTTCAGAAAGAATCAGCATGGAATTAATTAAACAGAAGAAAGGAGATTAAAGGGAAAATGAGAAAATGATAATGTACCAACCTGACCTCTAATTTGTAAAGCACCTTCAGTCAAAATCCTGAGAGAAGGAGCTCTCTGAAGCAGCAGCTGTGAACTTAATAATAACAAAGTTGATTCCAGCAGACAGTGCCAGCCTTCTACATGTTCATTTAATTTGAACTTGTTTTAGTTTTGGGTTGGGAATTTGTGTGTGTGTGTGTGCTTTTATACATGCTGATAATGTTTGAATTTCAGATACGCTGGTCTGGTGCATGAAAGCTTGAATGAGAAATTATCTAACCAAATTTTGGTTTCCAAGCTGACTAGAGCAGAAACAGTGAACAAGCTTTATGGAAAGAGAAAACAAAATGAATTTCACAGTTTGTGCCTTGCATTGTATGGTGATAACAATAACATGAGTAACAAGAAAAAAAACCCAAGACTTTAAAAATGACGTGGGTCACACCAGGGATTTCCTGTGTGTTCTGTCAAGTTAGTAGAAAGGTTAAATGCAGTCTTCTGAATTAGGAGCTTGAGGTTCAGTTCTCTTTGCTAGTGACTTCTTTGGGCATTCACTTAAACTGCCCCCCACCTGCATTTAGACTCCAACTCCAAGGCCCCACTGCTCAGACTTGACTGTGTTCAGTTGCTGCCT
Source organism: Charadrius vociferus (assembly GCF_000708025.1). Lineage (NCBI taxonomy): Eukaryota > Metazoa > Chordata > Aves > Charadriiformes > Charadriidae > Charadrius > Charadrius vociferus. The sequence continues at coordinate 962,302 of NW_009646856.1, forward strand.
GCCTGTGGAGATACCTCCATGCAGAGGTGCTGCAGATTTTGCACTGGAGCTGCTGAGATCCCTGAAAGCTGTGTTTCTCTAAATGTGCGGCAATATTTAAGTTTTGACAGTTTTCAGGTTTTGGCATCTAGCTCAGACTCAGGGCTATCCAGGTTCCAAGTCCTAGATGTTTTTCTAAGAAAGAGTCCTCTGAGACGCTATATCCAAGAGGCATCTCTGAGGATGCCTAAAGCATCTCAGGAGGATCCAGTTCTTTTTGAAACCCAGTGACAGCGCTTCTTTCATCTGAAATATGCCTAGGGAGGAGTTGTTTCCCTGATACTTTCACGGTCCTTCCATACATGGTGGTGTAATGGTTTAAGCACTCAACTAGGATGGATGTGAGAAGCTCTGCTTCAAGCCCCCTTTCTCTGTAGATGATGCAAGTCAGCATCTCCTGTCCCGGGGAGAAGCTCTACCACCCAGCCCTGAGGTGGTATTGGAGGGGAGGTGCCTCTCCATTCTTCCCCTGGAAGTTATGCTACTATACAAAATAAATTCAAATAGTTATATGCCAGGAATACAAAAAGCCTGAGTGAGACAGAGCCCTCTGAGGGGCAGATCTCCTCTATGGAGCAGTGTAGCCTGAGGTCCGATCCCCAAAAGAAGTACTGCTTATGGGTAGGAGCTCAACACAGCTGACTCATTGGCGAAGGTCTATGACTCCTGCATCCCAGGGGGTCCCAATGACCCTGGCACCAACAGAATTAATTTTGCCTGTCCTCATAAGAATCCTTGAGCCAACTCAGTCTATAGGACTGCCAATGTTACTCTAGTTTAAAGGATCTCTCTCTTCAGTACCTGATGTCCTATCACCATTCTGTGATGTAATGGAGCTATGTAATGGTGATGTCCTATCATCAGTAGGGATGTACATTTTTTTTAAGACAAGGTGGGTTTTGGGAGCAGCATATACATGAGCATGTCTTGAAAAATCACAGTATTTGTTACATCGGGATATTGCTTCTCTGAATTCTGACACACACAACAGATGAAATTTCCTCAAATACCAGGAGTATGATTTTTTGTTTGTTTTTTTTCAAATTTATTTTACTCTGAATGAACACTTTTGGTTTGGGATTGGAAAAAAGTTAAGTAAAATACTGTTGGGCAGGTCTTCTTTACTTCATTTAAAAGTAGCTGGCAATATAGTGATAACTGGCTTGAGGATACTTGGTGAGGAAATGTTTCCATCTCTAAATTCAAGACAGTTGCACGGATGGATGGAGACAGCTAAATCAGAACTTAGCTAGAAGATGAATGAACCTGACTGGACCAAAGAGGTTCACTGCATTGAGCAAAAAGTGAACAGCATGTTTTGATACTGGTTTTGGTGGGTTGAAGTATTCTGATGTATGTAGTAAATCATGCTCCATGCCACTGGAGTGGTCAATAGAGAAGTTCAGGAATACAGCTCATTCAGAGACAGTGTAAAACCAATTATACCACCAGCAGATCTTAAAAGTACCACAGAGCCAGACAAGACTGTGCTGCAACACGTCTTCAACCTGCACTCCCTAAACGTTTACTTCTAATTAATTTTCTTAATTGCATAACAGTGCACTTCCTAATTACACTGGGGAACCACTCTAGGATTGTAGCAGGGTCTTTATCTATTGCTCAGATTATTCTGGCTGCCGCACTATCAGCATACTCCCTGGCCTAATTTTGTGCTAGCCCATATGTCTATGAGCACAGACTGCTTGGGGAATGCTTGACGGATCCTTCAACTGATGGCAGCTACATCTCCAAGGACCAGATGGATACCCTTATTCACACTGAGTTACTACTTGAGTAGTGCCATTGAAATCAATGGGACTATTGTGGAGACACTTACGGCTTGATGTAAGGGTTTCGTTGAGAGGTCCTATAAACAACAGCCAGAGGAAGCCATTTGCAGTGCACATCCACAGTTTTATTGGTCCTACAATACCCGGGAGCTAAACTATGTGTTCTTGAGTGCCATCTAATTTGGGGAGTAACTAAGTCCTTATCAACAGATGGCATGCTCTTGAAACAGGGAGCCCAATCAGCCCTCAAATTAGCCACTTTCATGTGACCCTGACAGAAATGAGGGATCCATACCCCCAGATACCTCCATTTATGTCGTCTTTATAACTGGCATAGACAGAGGTATAGGCAGGTATGTAATATAACCGTGCAAGTGTAGTTACAACCAAGCAGTGAAAAGACAGGGAAACCAAAATCCCAGTGTGAGGAGTCTGCTTTTGAAGGAACACACATGCCAGTGCTGCCAGATACATCTGTCAGGCAGTAGTGCACTTTTTGTTTCACTCCACTATGCACTTGACTAAGGTTAAATACCTGAAGCATATTCCACATTTTTCAACGGCACCGATGTGCTTCAACGCAGCGTTGGTGCCTCTGGACTTACACCACTACTGGGAAGTAGCTGGAGTCTGGATCCTTTTTGCTTTATCCCCATATTTTGCTGAAACCAACTAAAAATTTCATAATAATGCTTGGTAGATTTTATATTTCTTTTCCTCCTTTGTTCTCAAATCTTGTAAAACCTGACTTCTTAGCCAGGGTTTATGGGTTTATGGGGACCTCTCCCAAAAATTTGTAAAACCTGACTTCTTAGCCAATGGGTTTATGGGGACCTCTCCCAAAAAATATCTGCTTCACTGCAGGAGAAGAAGATGTACAATATAGTATTGAAGTAATACATTTAAACCTGTTCAAAGGAAATATATTTTACAAAAGGCTAACTAAAATGCGGATGTTGTTGGTCTACAGTATTTGGCAAGATGAGAAAAGGTTTCAGACATCTGTATGGATAAAAAGGGTAATCAGTGTTTTAATAATTATTGCTAAACATCTTTTGGAAAAATATGAAACCTCATGATTTCAGGCTTTGAACCAATTAGGGATTGAGAGTAAACCTGCTGTGAAGTTTAAAATATCCCTCCATCTGTGTGGCTAGTCTGAAACACTTAATCTTGGACACTTTGAGACAGGATGATCCACTGCATGGACCACAGATCACTTCCAGGAGACCAGTGTTTGCTTCACGTTATATCAGATAGACTTCTACTCATTTGCTGTAGTGTTGCCACCGGCGCTTTGTAGTTCAGCCCTCTGCGTTGCCGGGAGCCTCATGTCAGCTCCTGCTTTGCTGAGCGGAGAGCAGTTGCCATGCCACAGAGCAGAAGGAACTTCTGCCTTCTCAGAAAGATTTCACTTTCCCTTCTCCTTCACTTGCTGCTTTTACTAAATGCTAAACAAATGCAGCTGAGCGGTAAGTTATATGTTTATTTTTTATTTATAAGGCAATGGAGACTGTGAAAGGTATTTGCAAGGCACAGTTCTGGCCAATTATTGAATTGGCTGAAATACCTTTCACCAGTAACAATTACTCTAAAGCAGAGGACGACCTGTAAAACTGTAATTGTCTCTTTCTATAAAAATAACTTACAATGTGTGGGCTTGAGGGCACTAAGACATGTACCAAAAATATTTCACATAACCCTGGTCTCTGCCAATTGTGAAAAACCTCTCTGGGTCCCCAGGGCTCCCTCAGGAAGTGCAGCATGGGGACAACACATGGCTCTGATTTCCAGTTCTGACAATAATGGTGACTATAGTCCCTGGATCACCTGAAAACATCCCTTCATAATTCCTGTTTTCTAACAGCTCTAGAAAATTACATGTGGGACTGAATAAAAATCCACTAGAATTTTAAATAGCTGTATTGATAGAAATCAGTTCCCAAAAGGGAAGCATCTGGGTACCCAAAGGGACAAATATTTCTGCCTGCAAACGTGCTTCTTAGCGATGATGATACACAAGCTGTAATGCTTCCTTTTCATCCAGCCCTTTTAAGACAATCACAGCAACACATAGCTTCAGCCTGAGTTTCTCCCTGTCACCCATTCCCGTGACCAAGATCTGTGAGACAGATCTGCTTTCAAATTGGATAAGACGTGTACCAGGTGCCGCATCCATGAGCACTGCACAAACAATGAAATCCAAAAATTGCCTTTCAGCACAGCCTGATTAGAAACAGTATAAAACAGTGGCGAGGGCTGCCTGAGCCTCAGGATCCGTCTTACTGCTTGCCCTCTGCGATGCACTTCAGACTGCACTGCCGGCAGCTTTCCCACCATCATGCTTTCTAGAGTATAAATGGAGGATGGCACGCTGTGAATGCAAAGGGTGATTAGGTGGTTGCTATCAGACTGGGACTTGAGAGACTTGGGTTGGACTCTTAATTGTGCTGCAAACGACTTGTGTGATTTTGAGAAGGTTATTTCAACTCTCTTGTGGTCTCCATTTCCCATACCTGCTGTCCTTTCTTCAACAGATTGGCTCTCCCATCTACAGGAGCTAGTCATAAACTGCTGCTCAGCCCACATTTCTGCATTAGCACCATGATTCAATCATCATGTTGGGATCTCTCTCTGTGTGATGGCCTTCTATACTGGAAATGCAGCACCATGCCAAGTGTGCAAGTCCTCTTTTAGAAATGAAAATTTCCTCTGCATGCAGGCTGGCAGACCCCTGTGTCTTCTGTCACCCACAATATCCATATGAAATTTTATGCTCAGTTTCCAAGAAAAAGAGCTGTTAACTTTCTCAGTGACACCCATCAGCCTGGGCAAATGTCCCAGACCATCATGATGAATATGGGTTCCACCAAACAAAATAGGACATGGTCTTTTTTTCAGCCTGGACCCCGAGTGGCATTTTTGCTTTAAGTAAATTTGCAAAGTATAAATGTTTGGGAACTCAGTACATGATTCCCCTGGTGATACAGAAGAGAAATAAAATCTGGACTGCACTTTTCAGGGTTTATAGGAGTAACAGGAATAAAAGGCAATAAAACATGAGTTATCACTGAAGTCACAAGTTTGACTCTAATACAAGCAAAGGTCAGATCAGCTAATAAAACAGTTCATTCTCTCCAGTTCAGATTAGGAGGGTGCTTTAATCCTCAAAACATCCTTGTTGAGTATACTCACATAAGCCAGTGCCCATGGCTAGCTCTAAAAATAATAAGCATGATTCATTTCAGTTTTAGACATGAGTTGAACTATGAGGATCATGACTCACTACACAGGGAAGAGTCAAGGGGATAACAGCAGTTCATGCTCAGATGGAGGAGTTAGTATCACTTGTTTTCAAAAGCAATTTCTGTCTGGAACTGTTTAACTGCAGAGATCCAGTGAGTACTTGTGCAAGGCAGGACTATTGAAATGATAACGTGCCAGCTCCTTTTGGCAGGGCCTGGACATTTTTAAGCAGACCTTTTCTGGAAGTTTTCTTTCCTGCTCCGTTGTTCACAAGCAGAGGAAAACTTCAGCTCCCCTCGGGCTCTGCCATAATGTGCTGCTGGGTGCTCTCAGCTGGCTGGAGCACGGTAGCACTGGAGAGATATGGGCTGCCTTGGAGTTCAGAACAACCTGTATCAGAGGAGGATCAAGGTGAAAGACATTTACAGGAGTGTCCACCCATTTTTAAAGGTCCTCTGCTGAGAAACCTGTTTAAGAAACGTGACCAGAATGAGCCAAAGATGTATGAATGATGGAGAGGTGTTGCAAGTACCTCTTCTCCTGGAGAGACTTCTGAGTGACTCAGTCTGATGTATCCTTGCTGAAATGGCCTCATTTTGATTGTTGAAATCCTAATTATCACTATTTCTTTTTTACACGTGGAATTTCTTATGTGCATTTCTACCCTGAATGCAAGATTTTCTGTCTCTAGAGAGACACGGACAGATTGCAAAAGCTACTAGGTATTGATTTTGTTGACACTGAACTTTAAATTAGAGCTAATTTCTGAGCACGTGTAAATAATGTTGTGAATTTGTTTTAAAAAAGAACTCCTTTGAAACATATTAAAATTGGTAGGTACCATTTAAATTAATAACATAAACTTTATGATAAACAAATGTGAATATTATAGGTATGCATAACTTTTTCTCTTTAGAAAAAAAAGTATGTGACAAGGGTGATCACCTGATATCTAAAAAGTCAATTAGAATAAAGCATTGCCCCTGGCTTTCCAGATGGCCGTATCCTTTATTCCCAGCTGGAAAGAGGTGCCCCTAAGTTTGTGTTCAACACAGCTGTGCTGCCAGTGACTTCCACCCGTGCCTGCCCACTGGAACTGTCTTACAGAGACACTTCAGTGCAGAATCAAACTGCTGGTATGACACTGATCCCAAGCTTGAACCCAATCCCACTGTGCATCAACTACTTTGATGGAAACCTGTGCCCAGGCACAGGCTTTGGGTGAGCCCTGGGCGAGAGGAAGCAAGGACTGAGCCTGCGTGTCCTCTCGCCTGTGGTGTGGGCAACGCCGGTCCCCTGGCTGTGGCACCCTGTGTCAGGGAGCCAGGGTCTGAGAGACACATCAGCCAAGGTCCTTCTTGGATGGACCTGTCATCCTATGGGGCAAGGTACCATGGGGCGTGGAGACAGACAAGACACTAGAAATTCAGAAATTCAGGGTGAGGGAGTACCAAGAAGTATCATTTGACTAACTCTTAGGATGGTAGTATTGTCTTTTATAAACATCTGAATGTCGCTATGAAAAATGTTTACGTTTTGAAGAATAAACAGAATCTTTTTTATTGCTGATTTGAATCCCTCTCTATGCCTTTGCAGTGCCCCAAGGCTGACATTTCATGTCCTTCTTATATTCATTTCTTAGTCTGTTTTTATTTTGGATTGCTTTGGGGCTTTTTTTTTTTTCTTTTTTTGCTTATTTGATAAACATTTTGTGTATGTGACCTGAACACCACAAGATAAAACTCAGTTGGGTAATTTTAATGAAATCTGGGAGGTTGGGAGAGAAAATCAGGAGGCGTTTGAAGAAAGTGCTTGTATTTCACACTGTGTTGCAGCAGCTGAAATTAAATTCTGATTAATACTGTTCACAACCAGTAGTAAGTGACTGTACTGACCTTTGATTGTCAGTAGTTTTTTAATACGTGCCAGAGGTCAAAGAAGTAAAAGACCACGGAGGTATGGCCAGGGGACATGATGGGGAGAAAACGGAAAGGGGCTATTAATGTGTTACAAGTGGCGTGTACATGCCCGCTATTTAACCACAGTTCATTCCTACTTCATACCTTTGGGCAGCCTGAAGCTAATAACCTTGTCATCTGGAGAGATGACACAACACTGATCCTCACAATTTCACTAAATAAGTAATTTTAAATTAATTATATCGCATGCTAAGAAGACCAGCTCTGGCTGACTCCTCACTTATCTTGGATTACTTTGTCAGGACTGAATATATTAATTTTGCAGATAAAGCTGTGTGTGCTTGCGCACCAGCTGATGCTGAGTGTCTCTCTGTGTCACCTACTATCAGCACCTCGCTGACCTCCTGAAATCCTGATGAAAAAACTCACTGGGAAGGGAAAGCCAGAGAATTTTTCCCTTCTGATTTAGCACTGCGTGATGCCATCCCACAGCTGCACACACCTCCCATTGAGGTTGTTGTTACAGCCACCTCAGCTATGCCAGTTTATCTCAAGGCATAAAAGACTGCAATCCAAATGCAAGCCTTCAGCTCAGCTCTCCTACATGTAAGTATGCTCCAAAGCAGCTCCCTTGACCATTTTGATAAGCCCAGAGTCTTCCAATTGATAAAGCAGCCCCTTTATTTTGGTATCCCAAAGTTACGAATGGCACTGACACACTGTAGAGAGGAGGGCTGGAGTAACGGGCAGGTAGGAGAGTGGGTAGAAGGAGATCTTGGAAAGCTCTCAGCCTGCCTCTGTAACAGCTACTTGTGAAACGTTTCTTCAAAATCCTCTTTTTGCCAGAAAGCGCCTCTGTGTTGAAGGAAATCAGAGTAGAGCTGAAGCAGGATGGGAGTATCAATTAATCGATTCAATTTTTTTCCTCAAAATTTTAATTTACAGGAAAAATGTTTGAAATCAAAACATTGACATGATTGTAATATCATCTTCAAGCAAAAAACCCTCATGGTTTTGGCTTTTAAACCATGATTTAGGATAAAGGAGAAGTAGGGATATTCAAAATAATGGTAATTCTCTTGGGGCAGCAAAAAATTCCCCACTGATTATGGGCTGGCATGCTACCAACTGGACACAAATTTCAATTTTGTAACCAGTCTCAATAGTCTGGTTGAATATTCACCTTAGAGATCCTTCTGGTCCACGAAAGGTCCAGCCTTCAGAGACTTCTGAGCCAAAGGCATGTGACCTCCTCCATTCTTGTTCATCTCCTCTCTGTTTTCTGGGATAGAGCACTACAATCCAGACGTTCAGGGCAAGGGAAAGGAAGAGGGAATAGAGGTGCAGAGTGTTACTGCATTCCCAGTACCTCTATGCAATCTTCTTTTTAATGTCATGGTGCATCAGTGAGTGATAACAATGGTGGCTCCTAAATAGTCAGATTTGCTTAGTGGAAGAATAGCAACGAGACCAAGTCCTACTTTTGCTGAAACCTTTAGAAAATATTTCAAAGAAAATGTGTTCAGGGACTTATATGGCAGATCAGGACACCACCTGTGAAGGAGTAGTTTAGTAAGATCAGGGCAGGGACAGTGATACTTAGAGGGTGAATCTGGAATTACTAAGGGTGATGCAAATTTCACTCTACATTTTTAGTCAACATATGTTTGGGAAAATGAAAGGCAAGTAAATGAGAAGCTGGGTACCTCTGAAGGAAAAAGGCAAACCTACGAGTTCAAGCACAAGAAAGCAAAAAGCTAGGCTGAGAATCCACAGCTATTAGGTGGGAGCTAAGAAACGTGTGCTACAGCATGTCATACTCCCACAAGTGGTCTAACCAGGCTGCCACGGCTAAGCCTCCCGAGTTAGACAAGCACTTGCTTTCTCTGGGGGAATTACAGAGTGTCACTCACCAACGGAAACAATATGTAGGATTTTCTCCCCCAGGATATGGTGTTCTCCAAGGGAGAGTGTCCTGCATCCCATCAGGAAGACAACCGCTAAATGTTCTGTGAGGTGCTGAACTATGCTATTACAAAAAAAATCACCAGTCTTAGGCTAGTGTTGAAACTATACCTGTAAGTACAAATAGGGGCAAGCAGATGCCATCACAAACTGTGTATGAGACACTACATTACAGCAATCCTTCAGGTCATTCTCTGGGCCCATGCTAAGAAGCACTTTCTCCCTTCAGACCATTAATCACCCTTGCTGATGGACTCTAAGAGAAACACATGGTTGCCCCCTTTTTCAGATGTTTTTCTTTGAAGAGAGAGAGTGGCAAAGCTCAAGAGGCACAGCAGTTCAGAAGGAGCTGCAGGAATCACACCCAAGTTCCTCAGCATTTGTATCCTCCCAGCAGTCCTATTTTCACCCCAGGAAAATGAAACATTGCCCGATTAGCAATATTTTATAACTTGCAGTATAAGAGATCTCCTCTCTCAACAGCTGTTTACTTTATAGTTTTCCCAGTAAAATTTGCATCTATTTAACACAACTGAGCCTAATGATTTAATTGGCAACTGCTATTAGATGTTCTCAAAAAGTTTGATCTGAATTCAAGGTTGATAGTAGCAGGAGTGAATTACAGACTTGAGTCTCTAGTCGAAGGAAATAGGTTTGTCTCCCCAGAAGGAATTTGGTTATGATTAATGTGACCAGGGGAGTATAACAGTTGATGAGGGCAAAGACTGCTTACAGGAGGGAAAATGGTTATTTACCATCAGAATTAAACTGCTATCTTTATTGCCTAGACCAAGTATGAAAACTCCGTGTCTTACGCAGACATAATAGAGAGACACATGTTGTCCCATGACAAGGAAGTGTTGGCAAAAGGAAGTGTTTGCTTTCTGGTTTCTTTTTAATAGGACTGACTTTCTCCAGGCAAGGTTACTTTACAGTTATTTCACCTCTGCGTATTGCCTTAGTTAAGAGACACATCCACAGAGGCATTGCACGGTTGGCTAAGCCTACACTGTAATAAAGACTACTTTTACTTCAAGGTTGGGGAAAGATTTTCAAGATAACATGCTTTTACCAAAGCCCCTGAAGTTATGCAAACCAACAAACTCTCAACGCTTATATCACATTCTTTTTTGAGTTTGAGTTCACAGGAGGCCTGAACAGTCCAAATTGGAAACCGAAACAGTGCTAGGAGCTGATCTAACGTGTTCTAGCTCACGTAATCCCACAGGCTTTCTGCATCAGGAAAAGAACTGAAACAGAGAGATGCCGTGACCCTCAGCTCTGACTCCTCTCTCGCTGCTAACATACGTTTGGGACATACGCCAAATGCCTCTTTTACAGAGTGCATTGAGGAACTCCAGGGTTCAGGCTGATGTTTTGTGTCCTGTGTAGTAGGACCGAACAGGCACCATACATTTGCCAAGGGACTAATTTAAAATGTATGTTTTTTCTCAGCTGCTCCACACAGGCACAGTGGTCTTGTCTGTAACATTATGGAGTGCCTTTCTCATTCTTCTCCTCCTCAGGCCACAAAGTTTTCATGTGCTTTTATCTTTTTTCGTATGGGATTTTCGCCATATCATCCTTGGCTGAGACAGGTCTACCCAAGCAAGCAGAGACAGTTTCAGTCTTGCAGCTTGGATCTGGAGTCTGTATTCAAATCTCCGTGGTCTTACGAAGGGTCTGAGGGTAAGACATACACCACTGTTGGCTCCGGACTGTCACCGGTAGCGTGATGGAGTGCCTCGCAGCAGGACTCAAAGCACCTCACAGCTGATGTCTGTACCTTTGGTTCTTTACAGCAAAAAATGGGGTTTCTTTCCCCACTGTGTACCAGACTGTTAGGTGAAACAGCACTAGGTAGCCCCGGGTACTGCTTGGGAAGCCCTGTTACACTGCAGAGAACTGTGGGATGTCACGGAGCCTTCTGTATGGGACTGACTTCAACCTACCCCCAAGTGAAAACAACACTCCGGTGGAGGAGGCTGCCTATTGTAATGGTTTTGTACAAAACAGTGCGTGCAACCTCTTAGGGTTCATGAGTTTGTCTGAAAAGAGTGACTGTATTTGGATCTTCTTGTAATAAAGAGTGGCAGTTGTGACTAGATTAAGGAAGAGGTGTGCTCCTACACCTCAGTGGAATTTACTTTGGGAGTATTGCTCAGAGGAGACATTCTGGCTGCTCAGAGGTGGGTAGTGTCATAAATAAATAGCAGTTAAATTGAGGAGAAAGAGGAGATGAGAAAGTGTAAGCAATAATAACCAGAAGTTAAAAATCCCTAAGGAAAATACCAACTATAGTGTATCTGAAGTACGGCACAATGTTTAATGTCAGGGTAATTGTATTTTCAAGCCACATCATTGCCAGTATTAAGATTAAAAAGAAGAGATAATGTAAATAGTCTTGACACTGTATTTTCATTTCAGACTTGGTATAAATACTTGCAATATCACTGTCATTCAATTCCCTCCTGTTTAGACCCATCTTTTCCACATTGTTTCTGTGCTTTTGCCATTTCCACCACACCAGCCCACTCTGACCTTGAGCAAGTCTCCCCCTTTATTTGTGTTCCTTTTCTGTAAAATGTGGGTGATAGTACAGCAAGCCTGCAAGGAAAAAATGCCGTGGGTGAACATTATCATAGTGGGCGCTGCGGACACAGCTTAAGGAAATACTCTCAAACACAAGGTCAATTCAGGTTAAAAGTGGTTACAATGACAGGCTGACCTAAAATTTCTGTTCCAGTTGCCCTTGGCTTTTTGGGGTGTTGCAAAATCAGATTCCAATGAAGGACACTGCAGCAATGTGCGGTGCAATGTGTCTGAGGGCTCGCACGTGCTGGTTCACATCAGTGCCCTTTTTAGTAGGGCTGGCTGCCAGTCAAAGGCTCCCTTCATCCAAGCTCAAATTAACT
>NW_009646856.1:974222-998659 GCF_000708025.1 Charadrius vociferus
TTAGACTAATGAGGACAGAGCCCACACATCTTGGTAAATGTTTGCTCTAATGTTCACCATCACATTCTTGGAAAGGCTTGAAAAAACCTGGAGAGGTTGTTTCTCAAGTGCATTAGGAATGTACTTCATCAAACCAAATACCTACAAAATACTTACAAAAAGACAAAGGGGAGTAGCTGTCAACTTGAGAGGGCTTTTGCTTGGGTCCTACTTCAGCAGAGCTTCATCAAATCAATTTTGGGGCAGGGAAGTCTGTGAGAACTGTGGATGACACAAACCAGCCAGAGGGATCTTCTCTGTAGAGTTAAGGTGGCAACTTGGTGAACAGTCTCTTACTACTCCAGCTTGTCCCTTGCCACCCGTTAACTCCAACATTTCTGCTTTAGGCACCTTGAGCTTGGCCTCTAACCACCCCTGAGGCCCTGGTACACCCGGAACCACTGACGAGCCTTTCAGAGGAAAGAAGGTAAGATGAGCTCACTTCAGTTAAAGTAAGAACTGATTCCAGTGGATTGTGGCTTTCTCTGTCTAATAGCACTGTGGGATCAAAAAGTTTGCAGGCTCTCCCCAGCACAATGAAACCCAAAGAAACTGAAAGAGAAAAGGGGCCTTGGGAGAGGAGAGTGAAAGACAACCAGAAAAGAAAAGGAGGAAGAGAGAAAATGTTTTGGGGGGGTTGAAAATGGAAAAGATGCAGGAAGGTCCAGCGGCTCAGGAAGCCCAGGTGGGTATGAGGCTCTGCTGCCCATCTTTCCTAAGTCTCAACACAACTCGCTGGCAGGGGATGGCAAGGGATGGTGCTGCGCAGGGTTTGAAAATAAATCTATGGTGGCTGCCCAGGGGCTCCCGATTGAGCCCTGCCAAGTGGCACAGGGGCACTGTGCATCTCTGCACACACGCAGGGCTCTAAGGGCATTACCCATGGGGATAAGGTGCCAGAGCCATCCCCTGGTCAATGCCAGCAATAGCTCTCTCTTCCGGGCTATGGACAACTCCTTTTAAACTGGATTTCCCAAAGCAAGGGGAACAAAATCATGCCTTTTCTGTGGCATGTGATTTCTGACTCTGTCGTTGCAGGTGCTGACTCATTTTCACTGGCTGAACCCTTGTGACTCCTGGGCCCCTGCAGTTGATGTCCGCAATAAAGTGATCTGGCAGACGATGTCTGCCATACAGTATTCTGGGCTAGGTAGATGTTGTCTGGTGTTGAATCCCAGGGTAGGAGTTTGGGAACATCCTTGTCCCAGAATCCTTTCCCACGGGAACCAGGGCTGAGTTCAGGTGCTTTAGGAGTCAAACTGCACCACAGTCACACAGGAAGCGGGAGGCCGAATGGGACCTCTGGAGCTGTGACTGTTCACTCAGCTCTTGTTTGGATTTTGGATAACACACAGCGTGACCTGTGCTGGGAGCAGTGCCATTAGCTCAGAGCAAGGACAACACGTAGGCAGGACACGGTGGCCAGGAAGGGCTAAAGGTGCTCATACCGCTATCGTCACCTGCAGCTTGCTGTCCCCTTGGGCCAACATCCTTGCATACTGATTATTGTCAGGTAGTTTCTCAGAATCCCCTCACTCGTGGAAATGGTATAAACCAAACTTCCACGCTGGGTAGTATAAATACTCCCCTCAAATGAGGCACCACCTCGTTGCACAGAGCTGCATCAGGAAGATTTCATTCAGTTTGCAGGGAATGACTCAACTAAATGTTCTGTTGTCTACAGAAATGTCATTATTAAAAGGGGTTTAAAAAGCCTAAGCTCTTGGGAACTGCACTAGGTTCTTTCCCCTTGATGAGAAGGGTAGTGCTCCCCACTTGAAGCGAACCACTGTCAGGGTGCGCTTCCTTGTTAATTGTCCCAGACACGAGCAATAGGAAATGAAGCACTGTAAATATCACTCCTTTCCTGGCTTTGAGAACTTACAAATTCAGACATGGCAAGGGGACAAAAATATGTAACTGAAACAGAGCTATGAGGGTGCTGAGAGCTGAGGACCTCCAAAATCCAGGCTTGTGCTTTTGCACAGCCGCTCAAGCTAGTGCCAGGTGAACACGAAACACAGGTGTTCTGATTTTCTGTCCTTCCATACTCATTGTGCATTTTGTATGAGGGCCTTTGAGAATAAGAAGTAAGCAAGAGAGTCTCTGGCATGAAGGTGGAGAATTGATATATGAACATGGCTTACCCCTGTGAAAGAAGAAATGACTGTTGGCCATGGCAAGCAATCAGGAGGATGCATCTTGTACTTTATTAGGAGATGGGTACACAGGATAAAATGACACTAGATATATGTGAGACTTCGAATAAGATGGAGAAGCCGATGATGGGTGGAGCAGCTGCAGAGCGAGACCTTCATAGCAGCATTTTGCACAATGTTACGTGGGAAGACAGGGAGAAAGGGGGGACAAGGTTGTTTTTTTCTTTCTGTTAGAACCAAGGGGTTTGGGTTCTTATTGGTCTTCACACCTAGGGGTCTGCTGAAACCTCTGTCTGAACATGGAGATATTTTTATTGAAATGCTGTATACCTTTCAAGGCAACCCAAAGCGTAGACTTACACTTGCAGATCTGGCACAAAGCATAGAACTAACAGACTTTGAGAATGGCCATAGTAACCAGACAAGATGCAAAGAGTTTCTAAATCCCAGTAGCCCAATGGATAATAATGCTGGAGGCAGGTTCGTGCTGCAATTTGTATTCAAAGCCTGAACACTACAGAGAGACCATTTCTTGTACCTAGAATTCAGAGCAGGCCCACTATAAAGATATGGCTGGGAGTTAACAAATAGATATGATCTCTTATCATCTTAATATTTGAGATGAGTCAGTCCAAGATTTCATTTTCTCCAAATAATATAGAGCAATCTATGGGAGGAAGTGAAAATTGCAAAAATGAGTAAGGAAAGATTGTTCCTTCTTTCTTATAACACAGGAATTAACAGGCAACACATGAAATTATTAATCACAATAAATGAAAGGAAGAACATCTGCACACAATACATAATTAAATTGTGCACCTCCTGGCCACAGGATGTTTTGGATATCACAAGTATGAATGGTCTGAAGAAGCAATTAGGGAGAATCAGTGAAGAAAGGTCTTTCATGGGCCATTAAGCTCTGGGAAGCAGGAACAGCCTCCAGAAATCCCTGAACTAGTGACTATCAGTAGATAAAGGGTACAGCAGGGGAAGGAGCATACTATGCTTATCCCGTTTCTTATGCTTTTTTCCTACACATCTTTCACTGCTGAGACTCAGAGACAGGATGCTGAGCTAAACGAACCTTTGGTATGACCCCGTGTGGCTATTCTCATGAATTATACACGACACAGTTCCATACATGCTAGGGATGCAATTCACATTCATGCAGAGCATTGGCTTATGGCCTTGCAAATTCTGCTGAATATTTACAGTGAGAATTTAAGCAGTACCTAAGTGGCTGAGTTCATGCATTCACATGATCCCATTTCACCCTAGCTGAAATTACATGCCACCTCTTCTGCAACTGGTTTTTGGCTTGGGTGCAATTTGATATGCAATTAGTCAAACATCCTCTCCTGCGATATCTGTCCTGTTGTGAACAATTAGCGTTGCATAAGGGAATACATTCTGAGGCTTGAATCCCGGGGAATGCTGTCAATTTGCATTGACAGCATGCTTACAAGAAAGGAGCTGACAGGTCCAGCTGGAATTGAGTGTTAGCAGCCACAGAGGCAGCCGCACACCAGCCCGCAGATGGTCCACTTCTCGCTCACGTTCTTAGCTGTGCCTGCCTCGAGCACACTTTTATTTTTGTACAAATGTTATGCAAGCTATTGAATGCATTTGAATGTCCAAAAATGTGCTTAATGTTTCAGCTATGGGCTTAGACCACAAGCAAAGTTCTTAAGTAATTTAATGTGCAACCTATGGGAAGAAAACCATCAGGTTCTTAGTTATATACAGGACAGTTTCTTCTTATCAGAGAAGAGGGGACCAGCTGGTGGGAGGCTGACCTGATGCTATTCCCAGGGTGGCCAGATTGCCTGAGAGCAACCTCCACTTGAAGAAGGGACAACTTGACTTTGCAAGGAGGATCAGTTAGCTTCTAACAGTGGTTCTCCAAAAAAACAAAAAACAAAAAAACCCTGCTTCATGATGATGAGTTTTTTCCCCACATTAAAGCCTTCTCATGAGGAGCTGGGTATCTTACAAGCCCTTGCAGAAATTATTTATTTAAAAAAAAAAAATGCGAAACCCCTCCCAAACGTGCTCTCACCCAGAACTAAATTTTCTGAGGGAGGGCAAAAAGAAGTCATTTTTTTAGCAATCAGAGCTCATGTGTTGGAAAAGCTATCTGATGCTCTCTCTTCTTAGCTTTGTAAAGCCATTTAGCTGTGTTCTGGAAGTAATTGGCTTTTAGTACTCCAGCTAATCAGATAAACCCTTCTTGGTTTACTCTGAACTAATTAACTTTCATCTCTTCAAATTATTCCCAGTGCAGCTGATCACCTAAAGACCTCCTGTCCCTGCGCAGCAGCTGCCGTCCATCACTGATAAGGTGAGACATTCTCCACCACAAGATGTCTTCCCAAACAGAACCAGATCAAAATTCTAAGCAGTGCCAGAATATTGTACCGAATAACAGCCTTTTCTCTAGCTGCAAATTTTTCCTCTCTGGGGGACACTGCCTACAGTTCTGGATGCTGTTTTTCTATTACACGGGCTGCAACATGTTACCAGGAAACAAGACTCCATGCACATGGGACTGATCAGCCTGATCAAGTGTCTCTGCCCTTCAGCGGCTGATGATCTGCATGTGGTAAAAGACTACAGCCCTACACAGGTTATAGGATGCAGAATGGAACATTGGTTTCCACGCATGAACAGCATCCCTAGATTATATGCCATTGTGCTCCTCTGCACCACTTAGGCAATGAATTGGACGCAAAGAATGGTTAAACTAGTTGAGGTTGTAAGAGGAATCCAAAGCCACACACCAATATTAAAGCACAGGATTTTTGGTTCTGAGACCTTTACAAATTCCAGACACAAGCAAACACCAGTTATTTAAAGCTAAAAGATGTAATGAAGTGGGAAGTTCTTGAGACCATTGAAGGAGTTGGATTGGATTAAGCATGCTTATGAACTTCATGCCAGCAGTTATGTATTTCCAGTGTCATAGCTGTGAATGTATCACCAGCAATTCCCCCAAAATATTCAAGAGTCACAGAGAAGCTGTAGAAGTTCATTGCCCAGGAAGCTTTTGCTAATATTTCTCTCTCTGATGCTAAAAGAGAAGCCATAACCTGTCAGTGTTATTACTTGTACCTGAATTCCAAGCCTGAGGCTCAACATCATGTAAGGGAAGATGGTAGCAAATATTGGCTGAAGCTGTTTGTTTGCTTGTCAAAACAGCCTCAGGTGGTGTCCATCCAGAAGACTCGGTTTCTCTCTCCACCCAGATGGCCACAGAGAATCCCTTGTTATCCCTTCACATTACCCTTGGTTATTATGCTGTCAACATTAGCATCTCCAGCACTGCAATCAGTCCCTGTTAAAGACTTGACACTGAACTCAAACTTTCAGAAAGGGCCCTTTCTCTGTGAACCATCCCAAAATGCAGATCTGAACAGCTGCTGCAATCAGAAGTGTTTGAAATTCATCTTTGGGTCTGAGTGTTGCAGCACAGCCTGCAAATCTGTCCGTTATTAACCTTCCAGATGGCAAGCTCGGAAGACATCCTTCAAAAGATGGGTGTACAGTGAAATTTTAATTAACGGTCACTAACCTTTAGGAGAGAGGCATAGCAATCTATGTACTATGCCAGACATCATAGATATTTTAGGAAACTGCTGGAGTGTTGGAAAATACCATTTTCTGAGGTGGGACATTTTTCTAATTAGATTTCAGTGATCTACTTCAGATTTGGAATGTTGTTTATCTGCTTTTCTCTCAAGGATCTTAACACCTTTTCAGACCTTCAGGAGACCACATCTTGGATGCTTGGATGGTCCCCCAATGTAGATTTATCAAAGTCTCCAAATCTGTCCTCTAGCCTTACTTGTCCCAGGACATGCTTGAGAAGTTAATCAACTAATTAAGGTTAAACAGAGAGGAATCTGAGGGGATAGCTAAGCAGGAGGAAGTTTTTAATCCTATGTTTTTCTTTTCTTGCTCTCATCATTCTGTTTTGTGTCATCTAAAATTTCAGTCACAAAAATTACTCTCCTGCACTGAGCTTCATGAAGCCATTACTAGCTAATACTCTACTGTTTCTCTATGCCTGTGTATCATCTTGGATATCAGCACAAAATCACTTTGCAGACAAAGTTAGTAAGCAACACCTTCAGCTCCTCTCCTGAAGATGTTTACATCATTTTGTCATGATCTCTTGTCATTACATGTCCAAGTGAAAAGCAGTTCTTTGCTACTTCCTGAGTCAGACACCTAATGAAACCCCAGATGCCCAGGAAACTACCATTAATTTCGGTGGTAAATAAATGGGTTGGCTCAAGGTCCTTGTTCAGAGGGAGTTAGCATTTTCCTCACGTTTGATATGGCCAGAGTATGTCTACTTGTTCTTGTGTGGGTGGGTATGAGATAACTTGTTTGGTGTTCAGACCTGTCTGGAAGCCCAGGTTAATGAAATAGGTTGTATTATTAAATTTTGTTGAGAGATAACACATCTCTATGCTAGCTTGCAGCACGACTGGGGGGGGGGGTTTCACTCCTGCCTAAGCGAGGACTGCAGAGATGTATTGTACAGACCTCTCCCAGTACACCAGAGCATTCACCATAGCTGCTGGTGCTCCACCCTGCTCTTTTGTGTGGCAGAGGTGGCATCCAGGTTGCTGGGCTGACTGATGTGACCCAAGACTCAGCCACCTTTGAAAAGCAGCCAGGTGCCTTCTAGAGTAGGCCAACATAGTAAAGAGTAATTCAGAGGGTGCTTTGCTTGATTCTGTTCCCAGACTCTATTCAAAGCTGCGTCTTACTCCACATCTTCGAGACACGCCAACCACAGGGGCTGAAGTTTCTCAAGGTCAGTGATTCTTTTTCTTACGGTTTTGCTTATAGAAGTGTCCAGACCACAAGGAAGCCATTGGGAGTACATCAGTCTTGCTATAAGTGCTGGGTTGTATGCCAGGTCTGGTCATCAGTGTCGAAGAGAGAGGAAGTAGGATTTCTGCAAATGAGCCCGATCCCACCTGTTGAACACCCACAAAGAGGCACGAACACTTTGAATTATTTGGCTTACAGTGAACTGCTCCACTGATGTAATTTGCTTTGCGTGTTAGCTACGTGGCCCTTGAAGATGCAGTCACACTAATTTGATAGTTTTAAGTACACAATTACTCTTGGCTGCAAATTTCTTGGATAAAGGAGATGTAATTTGCACGATGCCATGATGTAAAAAAGATACCTGTTCAGATTACATCTAGTTACTTTGAAATTGCAAAAGGCAATGTGAAAACTGGAGTTTGGGACCATTACTTGATCCTTAGAACAGTAACTAGCTGGAAGGATCTGAATGGGTACGATTTCCGCCGTCGTTTAGTCATACCCACCAACCTTTGCCGAGAGAGACGTGATCTATGGTGAGGGCGGGGGATAATTAGGTTTCTGCCTGCTCAACTTTTGAATTGTTACGACTCAGCATGGCCAGTTCAGCTGAACTGAGTTTCCCTGCCGTTTAGGGATTCAGCTAAAGAAAACTCAAGCTGATTATGTAAAGGCAACATAAAATACATTATCAATTCGTACACTAGGCTTTTCCACAATGAAAAGGAATTAATAACATGCAAGCTCATCCAGTTATCTTTCTATTGAAATGGTGGTAACAAATAATGTTCCTGTTATAAAAACAAGTTCATTTCACCATACCACTGTGGCATTCCCCGTTTACTCTATTTAAATACAAGAGATTTGTTCTGGGTCCTATAAATCAGCCATACAGGTTTTGAAAGGAAATAAATAGTCTGAGCACTGAGCTATTCAGATTTTCTGCTACAACGCAGAAAAACATTCGTGTACACAGCGAGTATCCTCATGGCAGCGGGAACAGTGATACACACCACAAGAAACTGGAGACATGTCGCAGTCCAGCAAATCTGCAGGGCATTATCTAGGAGAAGACCAAGATCTCAGCACTAGGGAGGATGAGATCTTCATTATTTACTGTACGCAAAATATTAAAGGTGAAGAGGGGAAAAGTTAGAATTTTCCAAGATGCTCGATGACCCTGTATGGATTTAAATTTTGGATATTCTGTCTAAGAAAATACCTTAGTCTCTTCAAGCCCAATTAGATGAGATTGTTGAGATATATATGAAGTAGCCTTTTTACTCTTTGTGCTGGGATTCACAGTAGAATGTGGGGCAGTGTTTTCAGAAGTTATTTGAATATGCAGTTAGTGAATGGCAGACACATAATGGCAGCATTTTGTACCTGGGTGTGAGTTAGATTTCTTTTTTATGTATTTTCTGCTTTAGGCTTTTTAGTGCTGCTGGATATGACAGCTTGTAAGGTTTCAAACAAATCCTTATTTAAGTTGAATATAAAACTACATCCATGTCTTGATTAGTTTGGGGGCTTGGGTTGGGTTTTTTTTGCTATTATGTGTTTTAGACAGTGGGGAGAGGGTGAAGAGAGAGGATCAGCAGCTTGTCGGCTTCTCTCTCATAATGAATGCATGTCAGACCGCTTCGGAGAGGATGACGTATCCACTTTGCCGTGCTAGATCAGATTTTTAGTGGCTGCACTGCAAACAAGACACAAACCCAAATATTGCCCTGTTCCATAGCTTGTTGAATTTTCAGTATCAAGCTTACCATTCCACAATTGAGTTTGTTCATTTTCCTGAGAGATTAAAACACTTTCAGATTTATTTCAAGACTTTGGTATTTGTTAGTGAGCTGATGTCAGCTGGTAACTTTCAAGCACTCTTCTGTGTTGTTTTCATCAGAAAGTAATGGATCATTTCTATGAAAATAAGCACATAATCATTCCTCCCACAGTTTTCCTTCTCATCAGAGTCAAACTTTATAGAGAGCAAGACATTTATGCAAGACATAAGCATAAACACTATAATGTGATCACGGTAATGTGATTTTTTTTAAATGGATTTCCTCCTTCTGTGATTTGAATGGGATTGCAGATTATTTCTCCTACAAATACTGTACAGTGGTCAAGTATTTCTTCTGTTATGCACAGAAACTCTTATTTTGCTGGTGGCTATGCACAGTGTTTAACTTTCCAATCTGTAAATCTAGGCAATCGAGTGTGGTGTGAAGCCTTGATTTTTAGATGCGCTTTACATGGAAATGCCTACTCCTGGATTCTCTGCACAGGCAGCAGACTTCCAGACTTCCTTGGTGCCTGCAATGGCAATGCCCGCTGTGGTTCTGCTTTTCTCTTCACAGCTGGATTCTTCTCTCAGATCCTTAAATACGTTAATCCATCGTCACAGGAAAGTAATAGGAAATTAATTATTGCAGTCTCTGATAAACAAAGCTAGCAGCAAGCTTTCCGGTGGAGATCAGGGCCAGTCTAAATACCAAGAGAATTCAGCCAGAAGCAGACACAGTATCAAGCCATTAACTAGTTTAGTTTCTCATACTGCAGGAGCTCTTCTGTTTTAGAATTATTGACAAAAATTGCACCTGAAAACCAAGAAATAAGAGCTTACAATGACTCTGGAATGATTATCACAGGTGGATATGCAATGTAACAGCCAGAGGTGATAGGGATACTGCAGAGGATGAAAAAAAAAGCCGCTTAGATCAGAAGACCTATGATGCTGTCTTCCACACACATGCCTAGGACCATGCTCCCTGCAAAGCAGCCATGTCTAGTAGGGTACACTGGCATTTTGCTTTCAAGTTTCTGTCTGCAGCTTCTCACACCACAGTTCAAACAGATCTAAACCAACTGGTGAGAGCTTAGAAGGTGGCAAAGATGATGATCAAAGATCTAGAAAAAATTGGTATGTAAGAAAATACTGAAGGAACCGGGGATGTTACTCTGGAGAAGACAGAAGTAAGACATCGTAACAGTCTGCGGTTATTACGTAGAGAGCAGCTGCAAAGATGGTGGGAATAATCTGTTTTCCACATCCATAGTGAATGGCACGAGTTTCTGTGGGAAATCAGAGTCACATATAAACGATCCAGAAATGTTGCAAGGGTTCTTTCCAGCCCTATATTCTATGATCGCTGGAAGCAACATGCAGGTGTGTGAGATCATCCTCTTTCCCATCAGTAGTGTGCAATTAGCTAGTATTTCCCATCTTAGGAGTTGGCTTCATGGTAGTTTTCCACTGGAGTAACTCTAGTCACTTATGGGGAGGTTCCTGATTTGCTCTGCTATTAGGAAGATCAGAAGCAACTTTGTATTTCTCCTTCTTTAAAGCCATTCAAGACATTGCTTGATCAGAGTTGAAGTGAAATTAATGCTAATGTGGGTGAGCAGCACTATGGATGCTGCTTAGGAAAATGCTAGGGCTATGAACAACTTTTAAAGAACCAAAGTAGAATCCAAATTCAGCAGCAGCTAAAACTTCGCTGTTGTAGACTTGAAATTACAGGTCTGTGGGCAATGTTAAATGGAGGTATCCTTCCTCGACAGTTTTAAACAGCGTAGTGCAACCATGACAATGATGAGATAAGAGGGAGATATGGATGACAGTCTGGGAACTAAATCTGCTCTAATCTACTTGAGTGTAAATCCACTTACTTCAGCTGCATAGCTCCAGAGAGTGATTCCAGGGTGAGAAAACTGAATTTTGCCCCACTCTACTCCCTTTTTTGTTGTCTTGTCTTTTTCTTTATGATTTCTTACCCTGTAGTCACAGCAGAGCACAGATAAGATGGAACTGTAAATTGTATATTCTCAGCCAGGACTGTTCTGTTTGTAATGTTTGATGATGTAATGGTACGTGTAGTTACCCGGGATCAGGCATAGGAGGTATAATCATCAACATGACCTGTGCAAGTACAAAAAGGAGCAAGCAGAAAGCTTAAAGATTTCAATAATGATCCTTTAGCTACTGAGGTCAAAGGCAAAACCCCATGAATTACGAAGGACCTGTGATCATTGTTTCCAGCAGGTGCCTAAAGATGTTGTGGCAAACCTGCCTTTGCTGGGATAGCAGGGAAAATAAACAGGCTTCCAAAGCCATCAGGAAAAGAAAGCTTCTTTCTACCAGGACAGTTAACCAGTTGTTTCTTCTTTTGTGCACGCTGTTTTTAGGCGTAGAACCCATTGCGGGTTTTGTGTGGCACCAGTGGCAATGGCTGGGATGTTTGGAGCTCTGCCCCAGCCCCAGCCAGGGGCTGCTGGAGGAGGCAGAGACATGGGATGCCTGGGATGGGAGGGAGCTTGAGGGACACAGATGCAACATCAGTCCCCCTGCTCACAGAACAACTTGTCAGATAATTGTAATTATCATTTGGGATGTATTCTGAGTAGCCCATAAATTCTCATGAATGAAATTGCCCTAGTCAGCACCGCAGCATGTTAGCATTAAATCACCACAGTATATAATCCAGAAGGTAAAACCTCTAAATCTTTTGAAAGGTTTGTTCTTCTGACTAGTAATTTAACAATCTTGTAAGAAGCTGAGATATAAGAGCTTTCTGGCAGAGAAATAGAGAAGAGGCAATGAAAAAAGTGTCATGTACTCTTCTGAATCAATTGCAGCGTCTAACTTACATTTCTAATGAATTATGAAAGGTGAGGTGACTTCTCTCTTTTTCCTTTAAGCTAACCTGGGACCAGACACTGTGATTAAATCTGTACAGAGCCCTGCTCCCTTACATCTATCTTTTGTGGAATATGCTTTTTTTTTTTTTTGGCAGGATAAAATATACATAAAATTGGGATTTTCATGTAATGCATGTGCTTTGTTGCATTTGTATTCTGTGTCCTGTGCATTCTCATGGAGATGACTGAATGATTATCAGTATTTGATGAACGACTTATTTTCAATGCTCCCTTGCATATCTCACAGGCTTTGTTCAGTTTGGGTTTCTCACTGTTTTGCAGATCATAACCTAAAAGCTTGACCCAAAGCCCAAAGAAATAAATAAGCATATTTCTTTGGCCTTCAATAACCAAAGGACTAGACAGCAGGCTAACTCAGTACAGCTCCCGGGTCAGGCAGCTTTTAGTTTTGCTTTTCCTATGCTCATATTTTTCCTCAGGGAATTCAGTAAATGTTGCCTAGAAACACCTGTGCCTCAGAAACATCTGAAGCACAGCAAAATAGCCATAGAATCAGGTACGTGAAAAAGCCCATCTGTTCCTACCAAACTGAATTTGGGGAGACAATTCCCGTAAATATATTTGTACTAATCAAAATGTTGTTTGACCATTTTTCTCCTCAAAGCTTTTTAACTACGGCGTGCATCGCCCACAAATTTATTAGTCAACCTTAAAAATTTAATAAGTGCAGTGCATTAGTATAATATTCTGCTCGCTCCTGAATCGGTATAAGTAAAGGTTTTAATCACTAAAATTATGCAGTTATAAAAATAATTTAACGAAATTATTCTTCCCATTTGCATTCATGGGCTGCCTCTATTCAGGCATTATGAGAGGTGATAAATTGCACTGAACTGTGGTGGAATAATTCTCAGCGCTGTAACTCTGCCTGAGGACCGTGCACCTTAATGGTTTCGGTTCCCAGCAAAATCAAACCACAGGGAAGCGCGCTCAGCGTGTTGTAAGGAGGATTAAACATAGTGTATGGCTTTTGAAATCACTATCCTTTGTGTTTTGTTGATGGACCTATGACCTAGGTATAGGTAAAAATTATTTCACTGTCATAATCTGCCTTCTGCTTTGAGTGAAGTCCTTTGCATCTTTTGCCGTTGCCGGTGCAGAATGTGTGCCTTGCAGATGAAGTTTTCTGGATGATGCCTTAATTAAAGTGCATCCTCTCTAATCTGAAATGATGTCTGTTTATTTCAAAACTAATTACTTCATTATGCTTTCCTCTGCTAAAAAATCTTTGGTGCCTGAATGAGACCGCAAACTCTTTGGGGCAAAGACCACATATAATGAGATAATGTTATATTTGCTAAATAATATATTAGGAAGGAAGCTTGTGAATAAAATATAGGCTGAAGTTTTGTGATTCAATTTTGGGTATAGGTAAAATTTTACAGTTTATCCCACTTTTGCAGTCATAAATAATCTTTTTCCTCAGATTCATAAATAAATCATCAGCTGAAATACAACCTGCTACCCAAACAGTCTCAAATATTAGGAAAATAATTTCTGGCTTGACTATGATGGACCAAACAAGAACTCCTGGATTCAAATCAGTTGCAGCAAAATTTCATCTATACAATTCCTCTTCTCTTCACAACCTTTGTGTATGGAAAGAATTGCAATATCCTCTGAAACTATTTTGAAGGCATTTTTTCTAAAAGTTATTTCCTGACCTAGAACACCTACCCTACACCAAATCTATTCTGGACCCTTCTGTGACCGGTAAAGCGAAGTAGTCAACCAGGGAATGGTATTCACCGCCTGCTAATATTAAAAATAGTCAAAAAGAGAACAGACTTTTACACATTTTTAGTGTTTCAGAAGGACTAATTTCCCAAAAATGAAGAAAAAACGGTGAGACTGATAGAAAAAAAAATATCAGATGGAAAAAATGTGATGGAGAACTGTGAGCTCTTTCAAGAAGAGCTCATTAAATAACCAGAAACCTGTGATTCCAGTGCCAAGAAAGATGACAGAGTTGCCTGAAAGGCCACCCAGACGCTGGGAAAAAAACGAAAGCAGCAATTTGGAATGAGCAGTGATGTACAACCAATAAAAAGGGGTAACACAGAACAATCAATTATAGATGAGAGTTTGTGAAGTGTGGGGAACGGAGAAGGGATGAAAAGACATGACAGTGAATTCTTTCGGTTCCTTTCTGGCTGGGCACAAGGCAGTTTGGGCTTTCCATTAGGAGCTTTGTAGGGAGCTACCGCTGTGCTGAACAGTGGTGGCTCCCTACAAAGCCATCATTGGGTTTGGTGGCTGTCATCACCCAGCATGGAGTAATCCCTTTGAAGAGGGTTGTGGGCTACTACAAGCTTCTCAACAGTGAAAGCAAGTCTGAAGTTTGTTGCTCCAAAGGACAGAAGGAATCACCTTCCAAGAAAGGACTGTCCGTTTCTCCCTGCCTTTTCTTCCAGGACTGAGCAAAGCCTGTTCCACCCTAGCACAGGCTTCTCCTTCCCTTGCACAGGAGGTCAGCAGAGCCGAGCCGGTGACAGTGGCTAGCAAAGGTGGGGACTCAAAAGCCCCCAGCTCCTTGCTGCTGGTGGGTCAGGAGCAAGCCCAGCTGAGGCCATGTCTGCCCAGCAGTGCTTTTCCCTTACTGTGGCAGCAGTGGGGAGCACAGTGGTGGCTTGAGCAGGTCCAGATCACATGGACCACTGACTCAGGCAGCTGGGACCAGGCAGTTCGGTGTGTCCCTGTCATCTGGGGGTCCTGCCCCTGCTCAGCCTCCTCATGTGCCAGGTGGCCCTGGAGCTGCTCAAACAAGCTCCTGTTTAGCATTCTTGGAGTGAGAAATGCTCAAAAAAAAAATGAGCTCAGTCCACTGACCTTACCTTAAAAACCTCATGAAGTGGTATTGAAGTATTTTCATGGGAAGAAGTACAGTTATGAAGGGACTCTTCATAACTCCAGACGAAGAAAGGCTCTGAGAAATCATTGTTTGGGAGCTCAAGTTGACAAATTCAAGTTGGGTAGTTTGGAATCTTGCTGTCACATGGAAAGTAACTAACTGTTTGAACAAACTGCCATGTGACAACTGGATGCCCTTCTGGAAACTTAGGTTTAACCAAACAGCAATATGCTTCAGCATACAGAATATACTGGGGCAACTGAGAGAAACTTAATGGTCAGGGATACATAGAAGGTCTGATTAGATGAAGATCTAATTAGCATTAAATTTTGAAAGCCTGTCATCTGGAGCTCTTGCCATCATCACCACCATACATGGTCCCATCCATGTGTATAACACCTGATGTTTGTGCACCAAAAATACGTTGACATTGCTATACCGGAGAAATTAGTTTATGTTTCAGTTCGCGATCTACACTTTAAAGAAAGCAATCCCCTCCTATAAATAATATAACCTTAACACCTAATTACAAAGAAGGGCAAAGCTTTTAAATGGCACTACACTTAATAAAAAGGAATAATTAATACTATGACAATTAACCTGTTGACGAAGACTAGACCTGGATGGATTCGCTTTTCATTAGCAAGCATGAGGAATTAGACGACTCCCATGGGAATCCAAATATCTGAAAGTCATCTTACTCAGAAAAAAAGACAGAACTCCTTCCTCTGTGTAGCTAAGTAGGGTTTCGGCCCTTGCCCTGGGGAGCTGCTGTCCCCGGAGGGTGCAGTAGACCTTGTGAGGAGAAGGCAGGAACATGAAGAAAAGAGGAAGGCAGCATCCTTTCAGAGGCTTTTCCTATCCGTGCTGTTGCCACGTGCTAAGTGTCATTGGCAGACTGCTGCCCTCTCCTTCTCCAGGCTGTAGAGGGCTTACTCTCTCTCTCTCAGGTCTTTTGCTCCCACAGAGATTGTCACAGGGTAACTCACCCCAATTCCAACCGTGCCCTTTTTTCTCACCCCCTTCTCCTGCCTTCAGTTGCCCAGTGGCTCTCGACCCACAGCTTCCCCTCCATGGACTAGAGAGAGCAGGGACTGCCACCAAAATCACACACCCTGACACGTATCAGCAGGACTTATCCTAACCTTCTTGCACCCCCCCCCCCTTTTAAGAACTGCTGATGTTCTTTTTGTTTGGTTTGTTTTGTTTAGGGATATTTTGCTAAAGGAGAATAGCTAATCCAATCTAATCTGTTTTAGTCTTCTCTTCAGTTCAAGCTAATCCTGTTGTTGCTATGAATTTCAGGGTGGCAACAGTATGCAGTAATGGTGATCATGGTTTTTCGAGACAGCTTTAGATTTGTTATCATCTCACATGATAAGGGCTGACAGATATTCAACTACAAAAATGCAGCACCAAAAAGGACCATGTGCAGGGAGAAACCTGACAAACCTGAGCTGTTGCCTGTATCGAGAGCCAAATGAACAGCTGATACAATTGGCACAACTCAGTGGTAATGTGGCTATAGCCGAATCGAGTTATTTTTGTGGCTGCATGAAAAAAGTAGAAAATAAACACGGAAATTAGAGATGAGAACAGCTCAGATCCAAATCTCTGCTTCTTCAAAGCCTGCTAATGCCAAGTGCTACCTAGTAGGTTTTTCTTTCTGGTCCCTTTCTTCTGGCTGCAGTAATTCACATTATAAGGCTGTTGCTTTACATTGTGGATTTTTCTGAAAGTTTTGCAGTTTAATACTGTGGTTTTTAATATGCACATCAGAACAGATGCCAAAGAAAGCTACAAAAATTCTAGTGTAACAGTGACGCAACTATCCTTCTGTAGTTTTTGCATGGCTTTGCTACAAAATGAAGCTAACACAAACTGCTGTATTTCTACCAAGAAACGTAAAAATGCATAGATATGGAATATATAAGATGCATGTAAATCAGTTCTTACCGAATTAATATTTCACTGTGTGTTATGAAGTTAAGGTTTTGCATGGCATTTGGTTAGGACCCAATATAAAAAATCTCAACAACTTAGAAAGCCATTACATAGTGCTATAAAATTGTGACATTTTTACCCTTTTCTGTTATTCTGCTTTCAGGATTGTAAAGCTATGGGCATTTGCACTGGAGGGGCTCTCAAACAGCAGCTCTATTCGTGTCATAGCCTTTCAAAGAATATGTGTGAACACATCTACTTCAGCTCTTTCATTCTCCTCCCTCATGAGGACTCCCCTCCGATTCCTCCTTCTTCTTTCCTTGTGTCCTGAAGGTATATAGAAAGCTGTTCTTTATGTGACGAAAGAGGTAGCACAGATTTTTTCACTTTTCTACATGGTTAATTAAATGCTTCTAGGCAAACACACTGTGTCTACACAAACCCTGCAGAGACAGGAGACACAAGGGCCTGAATCCCTCTGCGCCATGGAAGCACATTTTTCCACACCTGGGCGGAAAGCTCAGCCACTCAGTTTGGACAAGGGAAGGCACATCCCTTCTGGTTCGAAAGAGACCCTTCTTATCAGAAGCATCTTGCTAGCTTACGCGCTCCTGTCAATCCAGCACATGGAGGTACACCACTTCCCAGGCAAGCACAAGATCCCTGCTGCTGAGGCTGAGCGCATGCCTAGAAACACATCCCTAAACCCCTGGGAAATTTTTCTAAGAAATAGCAAGTGCCTTTGAGTTAACTTACAGTTGAGCAGGGGTCTGGAGATGGCAATTTTGAGTTTAAGTGCCCTTTGGGGGAGCTGAGTCCAAAGAACTTGCTTGTAGCTGTAAGTTCTGGCAGTGGTAGGAAGGGATTCGTGTCCTGCTGTCCCTGCGCGGGTCCCTATGTATCGGGCTGTGCTGCCCACCCCAAAGGTGTGGTGGAAGCTGAATGCGTGCCTCCTCATTTTGTTCTTGGCTGCCTCTGCCAAACCGGTGAAAAGGGCGAGAAAGTGTGATTTGGGAACTTTTCCAGTGGGAAAATGGATGAGGGTGGGCACCTCCATTTACACACACCAACTTTCAGTGAGTAATGAATTTGTGAGCTGGAGGTGAAAGGCACTGGCTTCTCTTATGCAGAACTCCAGGTATCATAATATGAAGAAAATTAACTGTGTCGAGTGTGCTGTGGGCACAGAAAAATTAATCATGAGTTTATACTTAAGGGTGATGAATACTATTCATGCTCAGAATGGTGTTGCAAATCAAACACTGCATATTGCACTTTGTATTTGCTAGCCTCTTCTTGCCCAGGGGGGATGAAAAGAAAAGCACTCATAACAGATCTAAATTGTTTCAGGTCCTGGAATTGTTTCACTTCACATTCTTCTGCTGGAAATCACTGTCTAATGGAAAGCAAGGGCCAAATGTAGTCACAGGACTAGTGGCAAGTACAATTTGGCTATAATCAGAAAAGTACAACACTCTCTACATGTTGAGCTGAATAACAGATCTCCCAGTAAGTTCTATGTAGTCTTGTTATCCAATTAGCCAGGTATAATTTTTTTTTCCTGTAATCTCCTCTAAACTGTGTTGATGGGCATAAAAATAAAGTATAGTTTTATGTTAATTAAAACTTTTCATTAGTTATGTAGGTCAGTAAGAAACAAAAAAGTAGTTCAAACTCCACCCTCCCTATGCTGCCAGTTTTTCTAATGAAATGTAATTAGCACTAATTGGTAAAACTACACTGATGGCTGGTTATTAATGTTTGTGTATTGGTCCCAGATGTGGTTTTATGGCTGTCAGTGCTAATGGCTCAGTGAAGGAAAAAGAATCCTCCTTTCATATTCCTGTCATTTTTTTTCAGGGTGCCCCCCCTTCAAACAAGAGTGATTATGTTTAGGGAAGGGAAAACCTCTTCTTAAATCCTGGCTTTGTGAGAAACATGCTGCCTTCAACTCTCACTTGAATTCGGTAGGAGTTGAAAGCAGCCAGCACTTAGCATCTGCAGAATCAGGATCCAACTATTTTAGGGCTGCTTTTCTTGAGCCATCATAATTGTTAGTGGTTCAGAATTTATCAAAATAATTATCCTCCTAATTGCATACCTGTTCTTAAAAGCACACTTATGAGGCAAGCCTCTCTTCTAAGCAATCACCTTAAAGTATTCTGTTTAGAATAATTGCAGTCCTGCACTCCCTGCAATTACTGAATGGATGGCAATCACCTTCTTCAGGCAGACACAGGTGAGAAAGATGGCCTTTTTAGACAGGGATGAACTGAAGTGATGAAATCAAGATTTCCAACACAAATCTACCCAGAGAGGGGTGGGGGGTAGCTTCTAGCAGAGTCAAGCAAAGGCAATGTCAAGATGAGGAGCAGGGTCTCCAGGCATGCTCTGGCAGGGACCAAAGCACACTTGGAAATAGATTGGAAAATATGCAGGAACTCATTCACCCCTGAATATTAACAATAAAACATCAACGTTAACACCTAAAAACCTTATCTGATAAACATCTATGTATTCTTAAATGGTTTAATAGTGTACAACTCCCCAGGTCACCCACACACACCTTATTTGTCTGAAATCTAGGCTCATTAATATTTCTAAGTTAAATCTGAAATACAGCATACTCCAAGTATGAAGAAACTGCCTGAATTGCTTATCTCATTCACAGAAGGGCAAAATCAAGAGTCATATGTTTGTTTGAAAATGCATGAAAACTCAAGCCTGTTAAGAATACAATAAATATTACATATCTTATGCTATTACCTGCTGTAAGGACATGACAAGGTCATTATTAAATCTTAGCCCTTAATAGCTTTGTGCCTTACGAGGCATGCAGAACTCCCCTTCGCACACCCCTGCATTTCATTGGATGACGCTTGAATTATTTTTCTTATTTGTACATGCAGAATTGTCTTTAACAACGTGATGTCTGTGGGCTGGGGTATTGGGACGCAATAGTTCTTCCTTGTGGCCAATGAAAAAGGAAGCTGGTCTGTGGCCAGGAGGTCTGGAGGATGTATTGCAACAATATGTACTTACAGCCTGGAATGATGTTCTGCCAGCCAAATCTCAGAGCTAGTCATTGCCATTTTATATTTTAAAATAATTAATTGCAGACTTCTGTGTTAAGCTGTTCTTTTCCCCATGGAAGGACCACCCCTATACTCATTCAACTGCAACTAACCTGCCCTGATGGCTTTTTTAGCATCTCACGCTGCCACAAATAAATTCTCTCATTACCCTCAGCTACAATCACCACTACACCCTTTTCACCCTTGCTGGAATCTAACTAAAGGATGAAACTTACCTACCCAACAGCCACATCACTGGGACAGTGCCTTCGGAGTTCACTTTTGAGCAGGTAAAATAGGGGGGGGGAGGAGAAGGAGGAGGAGGAGGAACACCCTAATAGGTAAAATGAATTTAAAAAATACTCAGTCACACAAAGGCACAGTGCCCAATGTTTTGGGTTACATTTTTGCTAGCAAATTAAAGGTGCCGTCAACTGCTCTCATGCAGTGAGGCCAACCAGCACAGGATGGTTGATGTCCATATCATTAAGTTCTTTACTTTCTGAAACTGAGAGCTGTACACAAACCACCTACGGGGAATAGCCTCTGGCCCATAGCATCTCCTGAACCAGGCTTGGAAGAACGTTAGGTAGCCCAAGTTAATGGTGTGGTAACATTTTAAGAACACAGAGAAATGAGATTTGGTGTCCCAGAACTGTTTAATGTACCTGCGTAGATGAAGCTTCAGTGTCTATAGTGTCTGTACACGGAAAAAAGCAAAGACATAGATGCTTGAGCTCCTTTGGACCAAGGAATTTGGTTTCCCAGTTCCTGGACGAGAGCTCTAACTATTATATTGCCCAGCAATAAATGTGGACAGAATCACATTGCTCTGACCTAGTTTGCACACAGTTTGCTTTGTGGGAAGCCTGAGCTGTCTGGTATCAAGGAAGTGCCCTGACAGTGCAGGTCACATACAGCCCCATGTGTGTCTCCTGGTCCCGGACAGGCTCAGGCTCTGGGGCTGCTGAGCATGGGACACTGCTGGAATAATTGCAATAGCGGGTTTCCAAAGGCTTCAGGTAAAAAGGGAAGAACCTAGTGAATTTTAGCATATCCCAGGCTAAGAAAGGGCTGTTTCAGTCGTGGGAGGAGAGCCAGCAATGCTGTAAATTTGGACTTAAAAGCCTCCTTTTCATTTGACTCCTACTTTAGACTCTGAGCAGCAATTTGGGTGTGTCTACCTTATTTTCACTCACAGGTCTTGGTCCCAGATTGTCCACACTGCACTCATGTTAATGCATCCCCTAGCTCTTTTTTGGAGTGCACGAATTTGTTACCTTTGAAACAATACCTGTCTCCAGTTCTGGAAATAATTTAGCCCAGAGACATTCCCAATAAGCAGTGTGAACGAGACTACACCAGATTTGGCTCCCTTTGTTCCCCTTTTGTCCTGGCTTTGCATCCTTGAGCATCCTCGAGCACTTTCCCGTGCCGCAGCACCAGCGGCGCAACACCAACCATCAGGTTCCCACTGCAGGAGCACCATGCGGACTGGTGATGGCACAGGCTCTCGCCATGTCTTGAATGCTTTGAACAGCACTTCCTACACCTTCACACACACACAAAGGGAAAATTATTATATTGTATTAAGGACTCAGGATGGGCATGGTCTTCATGTTCTCTAGTCCTGAGCAGAGTCAATGTGACTGCTCTTGTCACTTGGCCTGGAGTGAGGAACCACTTTTTGGGTTGGATGCATTTAGCTGCAATTTTTAATCTAGCCTTTTATCCAGCATGGATCTCAGAATAAGAGAATCAAATAAATGAGTGCGCATGGGAAGTTAAAAATAAGAGAATTAAATAGATGAGTGTGTATGGCAAGATAAAAATAAAATCCTGTAACTTCAAATATATGCACAATGTTTTACTCGTGAAGAAGATTACAAATCTCTGGGAGAAGATAAGCTGAAAGCCCACAAACAGCCAAAATCTAGCTGAGATGCCCACCCTACACTTGATAGAAGCAGCCAGGAGCCTGCCGTGTGCACCAGCTGGAGGGGAGCTGAAGCTCTCTCCGTCCAAAGAGGGCAAAGCTGGCCACAAACACCTCTCACCACATGGCAGCACCCACAACCCACCATGAGGAAGCGGAGATCTCCCCCCGCTACGGGCACCGCCACGGTGTTTACGTGCCCAACCAACAGGAACCTGCTTTTGGTGGGTGCAGATAAGCGGTGGCACTTTTTGTCATCGTTCTGGGGGATGGCTGCTAACGAGAGGCAATTTTAACTGCAGCGGTGTTATGGGGAGATGGAGGCAGCTCTGTGAGGACGTGCAGAGCAAAAAAACTTCACATCATCTCTCTGACTTGTTTCCAGCCCGTCTGTGCCAGCACTGGTGAAGGGTTATCCCCACCAGAGGCGATTCAGGGTTAGCCCCTACAGGTTTGACGCATGGTTGTAAACTTGCTTAAAATAAATAGCGAAGGGGCAACCAAGTGTGGGAAGGCACAAAATCACAAAATCTGTGACTGTGAAACACCAGGGGAGATCGTCAGGGGACAAATTCTCCTGTATTTTACAGTCTGTGCTATGTAACAGCAGCTCAAAGCTTCAGGTCCAGCCTGTTGATCACTGCTCTGGCCCTGCTTCAGCTCAGAAGGATGCACTAAAATTGATTACAGATGTCAGTTCTGGTCACTGAGCTGTTGTAGCCCTTCAGGCAATCTATCCCTTCCAGAAACAAAGTCCAAGCCGAAGCAGAGCAGCTCCTTCCCCTCTGTCTCTCTGCAGTCGGGCTTGCCTCCGGCTCCATCTTCCTCCACCTCCTGCTCCTCCTGACTCAGTTTGGGCTTTCCCGGGCTGCAGGAGCCCTTCCCTGCTCTTGGCTGACAGGGATGCCCGCCAAACTCCTTCACCCACTGGGGGCCAGCCCCCTCAGCCCTTTGGCCACCACCACCATCTTGCACCCTACATCCATGCGCTGCTCAGCAAGAGGTGAATTTTTACAGTTCATTAAGGTTTTGAAGAAGAACCACTGCGCAAGCGGACGTTGATTTCCTGGTGCTGTTTGGAGTGGTGGTACTGCCACTCACCTGAGGGGGGCTGTCAGATGTCCAGGGCACTTGGTTGTCCTTCCTCAAGCTGAACAGCATTGGGAGCACACACGTGGGGAAAGGAGCAAACTGCAGTACCAAGCGTTAAGTAGTACCTATCAATGCTGATAGACATTATTTCACTCGTCTCTTCTGCTTTGGAAGGCCAGTATGTATCCGGGTGTAATGCCCCCATCCATGATGAAGGCAGACTTTGCATCCAGCACTTTGCATTTTAATCCGTGCAGAACAGGAATAGTGCTAGCTCGCTAGGGACAGTATCTTTTGCTATTTTGATTTCAAAAATTAAAGCTATCAAACCAGTGACATAAAAATAAAAGATCCCCCTATTACAGATAACAGGAATTGCTGCGTTATTGTTCTGTCCTGCCACTTGTAGTAACCAACAGCTTATTGCCTTCGAAGAACCATCTCTATCACGTAATTGTGCCTGTGTTGTATTTGCTCAGCTTAAGAGAGCTATTACTAACCTGAACTCCCTCTTTGGGCTGGCTGGGGAGGTGAAAACTCACATGGTCCAGAAATGATGCTTAGGTGAAAAGGCTCTACAGTTTCCAAATTTGCCTGTTTAAAAGGAGTGGCAAAAGTATCTCAGAGATAAAACACTCTCTTAGCTGAAAATTGGACACACACTTTTCCTTTCTTAATGGAAGACCTGTATTTCACTATGAAATGCCCATTTTCTCCGGGGGAGAGTAAAGAGACAAAGAACTACACTTCTTACACTGCTCTTTGAACTGAAACATGATGCTCTGATTTGAGCTAAAATCCCTCTTGAATAGCCTTAAGTTTTAACTTGGAGAAGAAAGCATCAGGTAGCTGAGACACTTGAAAGCAACTCCAGCTGTACGTATACCTTTACCAATATTGACCATTAACTTTCAAGCATCAAGATGTGCTATTTCCACATGCTGTTGGCAGGAGCCCATGCATCTTTGGGTATGGGTTTGCGCTGAGCCCAGGTACATTTTGTCATAAACGTTGTCTTCTCTTGTCCCCCATTTTCTTCCCCTCACTGCGTCCCAGGATCTTGCTGCACACCTTAATCTGCCTCACAAAGACCATCTCTGCAACCTCCTCAGCTAGAGAAGACCCTCCACTGCCTCTGAGCAAGGGAAGACCTGCAACATCCAGCGGAGGGTAAAGGGGCGATACCCCTAACTCAGTGCGCTGTGAACAGCACCAGGAAACACGGAGCTATACCACAGCTGTTTAAACCATGAGACGAGTGTCTGATTCAGTGATTTGTGGCAGTGAATTTCACAGATTGACTAAACCCAGCTGGGTGCTGCTTCCCAACAGGCAAATTGCTCCAGCCGGCAGGCCCGGGCGTACTGCCTCTCTCCAACGGCAGCTGACGGGCGAGAGTGCTCCGAAATACACCTTCTCACTCCCACAAACCGCGAATGATGCGGCACTGCCATCAGCTCTGATAAAACCGCATCTCACATCTAACGTTATGCCTACCTGACGAAGCACAGGGAGCCTTAGAGATGCTCCCTCAGAGCTACCCACCGTGAATCCCCCCTTTTGTAGCAAAACCGACCAGAAACTACCAGCAGCGCCAGCCCTAACTTCGCGTTTCTCTGCCCTTGCAAGCGTTTGGGCGCCCCCGGAGCGGGGCAGTGAGAGAAGCACACACACACCCCCCATCCCCATCCCCATCCCCATCCCTGTGCCATGAAACCTGGAACCCACACCCGGTACCCTGTGGTGTGGCAGGGGGGGGGGATGGGCAGTGACTT
>NW_009646856.1:999448-1074306 GCF_000708025.1 Charadrius vociferus
AACTTCCTCCCCCCGTGCCCGGCGCCCTCCGAGGGGAGCGAAGCGCCGCTCCGTCCTCTTCCCCCTCTCCCCTCCCCGCGCAGCCCCCGGTACCCCGCCTGGGGACCCCCCCGGGAGGAGGGAGCCTCACCCCGGCCCCTGCTGGGGGGAGCAGTGGCTCCCTGTAAGTACAGCAGGATTTTGGAACAGCCTATTGATTTTTTTATTAAAGAGAAAAAAAAAAAAAAAGCGTCCCGTCCCCCCCCCCCGCCAGCTGTCCGCTCAGGCATCTCTCAGATGCCTCTTGGTGCTAAATCCCCGTGCAGCTGGGGAAAGCTGAAATTTTGGGAGGACGCAGGCGATTTTGGGGCTGAAAACGCAACGTCCTTCAGCGCTCTCCTCGTGGTGGAGCGACCCAGCCTTATTTGGCCTTTTTCATTTTAATTACATTTTTACACTATCATTTTGAATTATTGAGCCTGTGAGATATTTTCAGCAGGTACATTTAATTACAAAATTGCTTTAAATTGATTCCATAATTAGACTTGGATTGCTGGAAAAGTCTTAAAGTAAACTGCTTTGCTGTAAGATGAACTTAGCTGTGATAATGAGAGCAGGTTCGTATTTCTACTCCGGCGAGGTATTATATATTTGTGGAGTTATATATTTGGGGAATAAGCCATTTTATGATTGAATCGCATCACTAATGGCAGACAGAGTCCCATATAAAAATTGCCCGGGCTTCTTCTCATGCCAGAGACTTATGCCAAAATTTTCTAACTTGAATGCCTAAGCCCAGGCAACTCCAATCCAGATGTGTTTTCTGTCACTGAACATAGACTTGCAGAAATACAGCTGAAGAGGACCTCAAGAGGTCGTCTTGTCCATCCTCCTCCTGCTATGATTCAGTCCTCATTTTCTATCTCGAGGCTACAAAGCCATTTTCCAATAGAAATCCCATGACTGCAAATGTGATTCCAGCTAAACAAGCTTTTAAACTGTTGCAGTCTCCACGAATTCCTCTTTAGAAATCAATGGCTTTTTTTTTTTTTTTTCCCCTGCAACTGCGTTACCCTTGGTTTCCTGCCCAGCTCGCGTTTCAGCCTGGTGATGCCGTTCTGCCTGTCCTGTGCCTTCCTCGCAACTGGAGTTGTGTGAGCTCCTGTCCTTCTCTAACCTCCTCCTTATGGCTCCATTCATAAAAAAGGAGGCTGTTCCAAGGCCCCCTCTTCCCTGAGGCTGTGTATATAACGCAGCTTGATTGTCGGTATTTATTTAGCTGATTAGTGCAAGAGGTTCTTCAAAATATGGTTTATATTTCCCTTGAACGTAGTAGTTTTCATCACAGCCTGCAATAAATTCTTGCGTGATGTTGATCGTTGTTATTAACACCCCTGCCTTTCACCTTGGTAGTGTAATTCTATATCAAATTCCATTTGTAAAGCATTTTAGAATATTTCAAGAATTTTATTTTTTTGGTCCAGAGTTTAGGAAGAGACAATACACTGAATGACTGTGCATGGGTAAAATCACCAGTGAATAATATTCATTGCTGTTTCTAAGTTATGACTGCTATTATTTCCCAGTGTGGCTGTGCTCGGAAGTGAGGTGCTCTATAAATACTGATACAAGTACAGATCTTTCATG
Source organism: Charadrius vociferus (assembly GCF_000708025.1). Lineage (NCBI taxonomy): Eukaryota > Metazoa > Chordata > Aves > Charadriiformes > Charadriidae > Charadrius > Charadrius vociferus. The sequence goes on from NW_009646856.1 coordinate 1,001,075, forward strand.
TGGTAGAATGTGTGGTGGTTGGTTGTTTTTTTTTCACCCTGAGTCATTCCAATGGTAAAAATAATGAGTTTTGTAATTAGAACAGAGGACTGTAAATTAGGATCCCTCCTATTTTAGGCTGTCTTACATCTGTGAGCGAGCTTACTGTGCTTACACAGCTTGCTGGGAAGGTTCAGCATTTGGGTCCCCAGCCTGTGACCCAGAGTTTGCAAACTTGTAAGCAGCTGTTGACATTGACCAAAGTTGTGATTTCCCGGAACTTTTGAAAATTTCGTTGCTGTAGGACTCTCATCTTACGGATTTGCATATCCAGACAGAAGGCACTCGGCATTACTGACTGCTTTGGAAAACGTAGCCCCAATCTCTTTCTATCTTCTCATTATCTGTTAAATAAGGATAATCATACTTCTCTCAGAGATTTGAAAAGAGCTTTGATGACATTTAATGAAAATACTATGGAGGTGGAAAGAATTTGTTTCAAAAGCTTTAGAAAAACAGCAGTGACAATATGCTGAAATAAAAACTATCTCACATATTAAAAAATGAAAATGAATAGTTTAGGGTTATTTTTTCTATAAAGCAATCCACGGCTTACATTTTGGATCCCATTTATAGCTTCCTCCCTTCCTTAGCTGATACCAGGATTTGGCTCCTGTAATAATCCTGTCATGACTTGTGTGACTCCTTCTATTTTATATCTGACTAAGCTCTATTGATTGTCACGTTCTACCATTTCACCCCAAATCAATACTACTTATAAGTCTCTTTTTTTCTTGTCGATAACCCTACAGAGAATAACTCTGTTTATTACATTCTGACTTTCTCAAAAGTGGATCTAGCAGAAAATTTGCTGTAGAAGTGAACTCAAATGAACAAACCTTTCAGCTATCAATATACCTCATTCCTCCCTGATGTATTTAACTCTCCTGATACCAAGGATAAAGTAAATCTCTCACACTTCAGCTTGTGGCTTTCGTCTAATCATCTTTGTTTATCTTGCTTTTCACTATAATTCCGTAGTGTAGGGGGGAAAAAAAATAGAAAGAAAATAAGAAAGTAGGAGCAGGGTGGGAAGGCTATTAAGAGGAAAAGCGAAATGCGCAAGTGGATGGAGCCGATGACAAGTTATTTCAGAGTTTTAAGGCATTGCACAGAGTTCACTGTTAAACCTGTAGTATAGAGATAATAGCTGTAAGAAAGTATTTTTGTATATATTTCAAATTCCTGGAGTTATATTAAAATTGTGGAGCGGGGTGGAATCTAAAAGGAGAGGGAGAAAAAACGTTCAGTAAGGTTCGTTTTTGAGGTTTGTTATGTGGCCTTAGAATTTTGTCATCTGCTTTATTCTCCTAGGTCAGCTGGGTGAGCTCTGTTCTTCTGTAGTGTCTCTTCTACATGGCCCCATGGAGAGGCGCAGGGCTGAAACACACATCTCTGTAGGCTTGGATGGGACTGTGGGCTGTCACCTTGTCTTGTCTCCTGGCCTCAAGCAAGATCAGGTGTACTGGTGTTCTTGCAAGATGTTCGTTTAATCTTCTTCTTAAAAAGCCTCCACCTTTCCTTTAAGCACACTCTGCCAGTGCTTCATCAGCCTTTACACTAGAATGTTTTTCCTGAGGTATAACGTGAAACATCCTTGCTGCCGTTTAAGCCTGCTATTTCCTATCTTGTTCACGGCAGATGTTCAGCAGAGCTGCTGCTCCTCAGCTTTCTGGCTGTCTTTCGTGCTCTTTCGGCTTCTGCTGCAGAAATGCAGACTCTGGTTCCTCCAAAGGCTGGATGACTCCAGTTTCTCCAAACTTTTTCAAAGTCTACATCATACTTTCTACATTGCTGGTCATTCAGACCGTGAGCTTGCTCCTGTTGAGTCACGTCCCTGTGGAATGCGCTGCCCAGCAGCCTCGACAGAGATGAACAGAGCTGAGGGATAGCTGCCTGTGCCTTAGAGGCTCTGCTCCTGTTCAGACATCCCCGGTACCTTTGCTGTCTTTCTATGATTCTGCTGGTTTATAGTCAGCTCCTGATTCCCTGGAGCTCCCAGGCTTGTTCCTGCAGAGCTGCTACCTGGCCAGTTGTTCTCATCCCGCGTTACAGCTTTTATTGGTGTTGGCAATCAATTTGCTGGGTTTTCCTGGTCGCATGTCCTGCGGGCAACATCCCTTCACATCGGTGGGTGCTTTTAAGCTGGGAAGTACTATACATCACACGTGACAGTAAAGGAATCTGGCATGTTGTGAAGCCTTCAAACATTATATTCAATGTTAGCGATACCATGCAGAATAATGGTGGGTTTTTTTTTTTAGACCAGAGCTGCATTTTTACTGCTCTGTGATTTTATTGCATTTGATTGAAGTCTTGGTTATGCCTTGGTTATAGTATCTAACACCTGCCTTTGGATGTAGTGGCTACCAAAACGACATCCCTCAGGTTTCTGAGGGTGGTGGTCTTGTTTCCCTGGGGTAATACAAGTTCTTGTGTGTGCTGATCATGCAGGCCCGCCAGAGAGCTTACTTTTTGTCAATCTGCAATTGTTTTTGACAAGAGAAGGCAGCCAAAGATTCCCCCTAACTGCCTTGCATACACTTTTGAGATTATAAAGAAGGTTTTCTGAAAAATCAGAGTGTTTTCTGATACCCTCTCACTGAGTCTGTAGTTAATGTATTTTACTCGTTCCCACTCAGTGCGTCTGCTTCGCTTGTCAAGCAAAATAGACAGTTCAGCCTCAAGTTCTCTGTATGTTTTATGAAATCATCAGTCATTTTGTAGGATTGTTTTTAACCTCCAGCTTATTGGAGAAGCTCAGTATTTTGGAAGGAACAGATTTTTCCCACCGCGACATGATCTTATTCTCAATCCCAGATCCACCTCATACAATCTCCGTTGCCCTCTCTGCAGACTTAAGTTAGCAGTTCAGTACCGTTTTGTAGCCGTTCTGATTGCAAGTGGCAAGGCCAGCGGCATCGTAGGACGGCAGCTCATCGTTTGTCTTAGTGGCACATCCTTCTGCCTACAGCCTTGCGAGAGGTGGGCATATTTGATAGGTGAATCTTCTATCAGTTTCTTGGCACCCTTCAAGAAGGAGGTTTATCCCTGATTTACCATGGGAATCAGAGACTGAGGTTAACGCCGCTTCTCTGTTTTGCTCCCAGAATTACAGTAGACTATCTCTCATCGCTGTATTAGGGATGATTACAACTTTAGAAAAATGAATTAATTATGCTTTGCTTGATTTTCTCATCTGTAAACTAGATAAGCGATGTATTTCATGGGTATGTTATGAGGTAGTTTGAGAACCTCCCAAAGAAAATGTTACAGGAATGAGAAATAAGGATTTGGACAAAGTATAAACTAAAGTTTACCAAAGCAGAAGGTTCTTTAACATTCATGATTTTCATTATTGCTGTTGTGTGGATTAATAATTATTTTTACCAGAATTAGGAAAATGTTATCTTTTTTGACTTCTAGAGCGTCTTATGGATTTTTTCTATAGTGTTGATCACGTACTCCATTTTTTTCCCAGTATTATATACCTCTGATCGCAATTCATATTTTTTACAACAAAATATACATTAATAAAAGTAGAAAACCTGGCACTCATCCTGTGCATTTCAGTGAGGTTTTAGGCATGAAAAACACAACAAAGTGTGGCCCAAATTCATATTTCCTATATGCCAGTGCAAACATGAATGAAAAACTGGGCTGCATTTAGTGCTGAACATAACTTAGTCAGAAAATGAGCTCGAGGGATAAAGCGGTGTAGTGTGTACAATTTGATTCAGTAAGTGTAAAAATTAGCTTTGCTAACATATCAAGGGGACTGAAGGTACGTGTATCTTAGCAAATTCAGCAATTCAACTGTGAAACCAACATCTCCTCACTTGGTTTTACATCTTCTTCTCATCTACTTTCTTCAACGTGGCACAAGCAGAGCATTATGAAACCAATTATAGGCTGTACATCTACTAGATTTCACGTCGGAACGGTTTATAGTAGCAGTTTTTAACATCCACGCTTACCTTCTGACTACCTTGCCCCATCGCTTCTGTCGACACCGAGTTTGGCCACCTGGTTTTCAGAGGGGGTTCCCAATGGCTTTTCCTGAACAGCTGGGCTGCTGATGGGATTTATCCGAATCGGGGTGTTTCTTTCTCCGCGTACTGAAAACAGTGGAAGAGGTTATTGGTGCCATCTGTGCTCACTGAGCTCCTGCGGGGAAAATGTGTCGGACTTGTTTTCACACTCGTGGTGGGTGACCCCTGAATCGTATCAACTTTTAAATTGGGTAGTGTCCATCCCAGGTTGCTTTTCTGCTTATTATTAAGGGATTATACAAAGCTTTTGCTCTGTAGGGAAGTTCTAGAATTTATCAGGAACATTTCTGTATTAAACTAAGCTTGTTTTTGTCAGTATGACCAACTTTAGAAAGTAGTACATGGGCCTTTTCTGCCAGTGTCACTACTTACTTTTGCTAAGCATTAAAAGAAAAAAAAAATTGACAAACTTGGGTTAATAGTAACAACAGTGATAGAAATGTTACTTTTTTTAAATATAGCCCTTCTCATCCATAGAGTTCAAAGCACTTTATTAAGGAAAATAAGTTTTATTATGTGCTTTCATAGGTGGGGAAATGACTATAGAAAGTTTAAATGACTTAAAAACATGTTTCACTTAAGAAAGATCTTGCCATAGACAGGGAAGAGATCCTCTGGATCTTTGTCCAGCACTTTCTTCTGTAAATAGAATTTAGGGAAATTCCTAGTCCACATTTGTATGATACGGCCTTTATAATAGGATTTTTTGGCTGTGACTCTCTTCTAACTGAAATAAGCAGCAGATTTCTTATTCACATAAATTGCTACTTAAGAAAATCACAGAGGAAGTTTTTGCAGTGCGGTTTATTTGCCTGACTCCTTTATGTCTGAGATAGCATATGGCATTTATCCAGCCACTGAAAACATTTTCTTCTGAATAATAATAAAACAAAAGAAAATAAGTTAGGGTTGAGCCCTGAAAAACGGTATCATGCAGTTTCTCATAGTGCAAAGCACATATTAAGAGGAATGGCATTTCTGCCCTGCTCAGTCATTGTGGTTGGTGACCATAGTTTACATGAAAGGGCAACACTGGAAAAGAATTCCATGCGATTTTTAAATAATTCTAACATACTTGAGCAGTTAGAGAGGAGAAGAGCATTGCATGAGCAGGTAGCTCCATGCAGACCATGGCATGAGCGCCGTTGCCTTACACCGCCCAACGTAGCTTGGAAATCAGTGGATATATAATGCACTCCTGTAAAAAAAATGAGCTCAGCTTATAACTGTTTGCTCACAAAAAACATAAGGTGTAATGTAAAGTACATAGAAGGATGAGACAGGTCTGGTGCCTGGTCCCTCGCTGTTTCATTTGCTTACTGGAGGTAGTGAAGCTGTGCAAAATGCAGAGCTGGGAAGCGTACCTGAGCGAGGGCTGCGACAGTGTTTCTGTGTAAAGCCAAATTCTGCACTTTGCAAAAATTTACAAAATCTGGGGGGAAAAAAAGTTTGCGTGGAAACTGAAAAAGAGGAGACAGGGCTTACAATAGATTAAAGAAGAAAATAGGTTAGGTTGCTAAGGGTTAGATTATGTAGAAGTTGGGTTTTCAAGGATATCGTGAGATAGTGTCCTAAAAATAAACTCTCTTGTACACTGCTAAAGAAAAAGCAGGATACAGCATGTACATGAATCAGGGGAATCGTTGTATCACTGGACTCCCATTTCGGAGACCTGGAGAATACGCTAAAAAGGAGAGGTTGTCTTTGACAATGCAAAGCCTTCAGATCTTCTTTTTTGGTACTGCAGAAAGGCAGCAGCAAGCATGGTTATTGATCTGTCAGTAGACTGGAGAACACCATACGGATTCAAGAGAAAAGCTCCCATACATGCTGGGAGGGAGGAGAGGATGCTCAGAAGTGGAAGCCTGTAAACGTGGCGTCCTGTTCCCCCTTCTGTCATTAGCGTCAGTGAATGCATACAGTAAAAAAACTATGGAACAAAAAATCCATTTCCATCTTTCTTGAGGTGGGACAATAGGCTTGAGAGCAGAGTCACAGAAATAGGGCTGGAAAAGACTTCTGAAGGACCTGTAGTTCATCCTGCTGCCCAGAACAGGACCCATATACATACTTCAGGGAAGTTATCATTCAAGACTTTATGTTGAAAACTCCACAATTTCCCTGAGTATCTATTTCAATGCTTCACTCTCTCAACCATCAAAAGGGTTTTTCTGATGTCTAATTTGAATCTTCCTTGCTGTAACTTTGGACTTTCTCTAAGGATTTACATCTCTAGCGTGGGATTCCCAAGTGTTACTTCCTCCACAGTGCTGCCTGCTGGTGCAAACCCACCAGTGCTGTGTCTCTGGCCATCCTGACTGCTGCTACCAATTCCCTGGGTCAGGGTGGGTGGAATCCTGACTGCTCCAACCCAGCAAAGTGTCTCTTGAGAAGTGAGATTTTTTTATATTTATTTCTATTTTTATATAAACATATATTTATATATATATACATATTGCTCAATATATATATTGAGCAACCGAATCTAGTGGAACGTATTCCTTCCTATGGCAGGGGGGTTGGAACTAGATGATCTTTAAGGTCCCTTCCAACCTACACCATTCTATGATTCTATATTAAACAGTCTGTGAGCTAAGGTTTAGCTGTAACTGCCCTACTTTGATATGTTGCTGCCAACACAGAAGGAGACAACATGATTCTTCATGGTGGAACTTACGTTTTTCTAGTTTAGTTAAGGTCACAGCTAAGTTTGTATTTAACACGAGATTAGATTTCTTACCAGCAGCTATCAAAAAGGTCAGGTTTGCCTTGCTAATCTGGAAGGGCTTGCAAGGATTTTCCAAAGTCACAACTGGAAAGAATCAGGAATAAATCTCAGAGCCCTCCTATAAAAGATGCTTATTTACACAGTCTGATCTCCTTGGGGATATTAGACCAGCTCTTTGTGCTTGATCGTGATGTAAACAGTATGGTTATTCCCACACTAAATTGCACCCAAGTGAGTTTGTATTTTACTTCTGTAGACAGAGTGAAGTTGTATACACTGACTAGCTCCGTGGTAGTAGATCAGATCCACACAAAAGCCTCTCAATAGCTTAAGACTTCCATGTGTGTTTGCAAATAAACAATTTTAACTGGACTTTCTAGAAGCAGCTAATTACAGCTGTCAGCCCCCGTGCCTGAGTTGCCATTCCTAGTAAAACGGGTGCTGATGGTGGGCATCCAGAAAGACTGTGTCCTTCAGGATCCTGGAGTGGCACAGGGAGAGGTGGGGGATATTAGAGAGTGTGTGTGTGTGTGTGTGTGAGTTGCTTTTTTAGGCTAAAATGGAAGTTTGAAAGATTTAGAGCAATGCTAAGAGCTGAATTAGCAAGAGGAGGACTGCGATGGTGTGGGGATTGAAGTCAACAGCACTACTTGCTTGACTAAATCTTCTAGCAGTAAGAACTTCATGGCATAGGGTATGTCTTTTGTCTATTTCTAATACTCTGTGTAAGCCTACCATACTATTCCTGTGTTTATGTAATAATGATTTGTATTCTGAAAGCCATGGGTACTTATGAGACAGGCAGTCATTTTTCTGTATCTCTCCACTTAGCTGACATTTTTAGGGCTATTTTGTATACATCATATTACTCAGAGAAAACACAAATGATCCACTTAGAACTGAAAATAAATAATAAATAATTTGGTCTCCTGTAAATTGGACTTATAAAATAGCTTGATTGCAATTACCAGCTTTGCAGTAATCTTGAAAGGATTAAGATAAAATGGCGTTATGATGAGGAATAGTAAAAATGAGAATACACAGACATTTGTCTTGGTCTTGCAAAATGCAGAACGTCCTTCTCTCCTGTGGAAGGGGACCATGACCCCTAAAAAGTACGATCACAGCCGTTCTGGGGGAGCAACACACTGTGTGACTGCAACACTGACTCCTGCTCTATCCCTCCTCAGCTTCAGTGATAACCATCCTAGGCAGTTCTTCCCATCGCTGACTTGTATAAGCACATGCTCTTATTTTGGCGCTCCTTTTTTGCTCTCTTCTCTGAGGCCTGAGGTTCTTCTATGAGACTGGGGAAGAAGTATGGAGGATACGGCTTCTCTTTTCATTAAATTTAACTCCAGGTTAATGCCACCCGGAGTTAGGTGGGTGAGCTGGGGTGTACGACATGGTTGTGGCAGCTCAGTCCTCTCACCCCACCTGGCTGTTGCTAGCCCAGAGGTGGAGTCATCTGATGTCCCACCTCTCTTTCAGCTCCTCAGCAAGCCCTTCAGTCACAGCAGCAGGCAAGAAACAAAGCAATTAAGCCCTACTTCTGTCTGGAAGTATCAGTGGTGTTGATTTATCAGAAGTAACAAAGTTCTTTATTTAAACAACTTATTGTGATTACACTCCTCTTTTATGTCTTTTGTGCTTCTGTGCAAATTATACTGCTGTAGTTTGGTCTTTTGACAGCGTTCAGATACCTCTCCCAGCTGAGTACCCGCACTTTAAAGCTCCCCCTCTCCCTCTGCTATATGATTCATGTCCCAAAGAGCGAGTTTCTTGTTTCAGGCTTTAGCCCCATCTCTTTTTGAAGAATGACATTCAGAAATGGTTGTCCAGGTGGAAGAATCCATCTTTCAAATCGAGCAGAGCCATTCACTGCTGATAACCTTTGCCTCATCTGTCACTGTTGCACTTACCCAGTGCATCTGCCTCAGAGACCAGTGCCAGAAAGGTACAGTCTAGGACCGATTTTGTCAAGACTAGGTTGGTTTGCAGATGCTAGGATATTTTGCTCCAAAGGGAATATCCCAGTGCAAATATTCACTAAACAAAATATGCAAATTGTTGTAAAATGTGTGTAGGTGAAACCCAGCTCCATTATACTGATGATCTCTTTGAAATTGGGTTCTGATGGGACAAACGGCTGCACACCGGCTTTAAGAGCTGCAGTGGAAGAAATGGCAGGAAGGGGCACACGGGCTGGCAGGGGCATCTGCTTATAAAGGAGGGGTAAATAACTTGTCTTTGTATGCACCCACGCTCTAATGTACTTAAGTGTGCCATTATTAATCTTGCTTGGAGACAGATAGATAGATAGATGTCTGCATATATGCTGGATAAGAGTAAGAAACTAAAAAAACCTCCAGCAATGAAATTGTGAAAAATATACTACTCTCATTGACAGTCCTTTCAAGGTTCTTATGCTTGTTCTTAACATTTACAAGGTTGCTTTTTACACTGCAAAATGGATGAGCGGTGCCTCTAATCCTTCTGTTTGGGTGCAAGAATGATATTGGATTTGTGTGAGGGATGGTGAGCAGAATAGTGTTGGGTATATTTAGATGCTATTTCATTTTTATTTCATATACAGTAACATTACAGAGAAGGACTTCATTCCTCATTTCAAAGAGAAATCCATCAGATAAATTGCTTTCACTGTGGGGAGAGGGATTTTGTCAAAACCGGGATGAAAGATGCCTTTTTGCAGTAGCCTTGATGTGATGGGAGGTGTGTTTCCTGGATGCTACTAATGGGTGCATTTTTCACCTCTGGGTTCTGCATGTGGTAGAGTTTTCTTGGTTCTTCCAACAGGCTAGCTGAGAAACCTCATGCTCGGAGCAAATAGATCTATGCAGTTCAGAAAGTTAGCATGTCAGCCAGGCCAACTTCAGGGGGATCTAACTTGATAAAGCAGACAGACTGAAAAAAATTCCATTTAAAACATTCTTTTTGAATGCCAGCATTATTAGAATATAAAAAAATGTAAGGGGGCACTCATTTAAAGTAGCTTAGGATTGTGTCAGCTAAAGATATTTTGCCGCAGTGCATTAGTATCGCAGGTAAATGATTCATTACATTTGCCTTTCTGGCCTGTTTAAAGCTGTGAGATAAAAATGCAGAGTTTCAGAGGAAATAGTTATAAATCTGATCTGAAGTCTGGTAATTATTTTTTCCGAGGAAACAGTGTAACAGCTCCCAGTTGCAACTGTCTAGTCATCTTAGCATTTGCTGTTTACGGTCACTTTTGGAATACTTAATCTCAGTTTAATTCTTCGGTTGTTTTGATGGAGAAGAAAATGTCCTTTGATAGTGTATCTATGCATATATTGTTAGAAAAAATTATTTTCTATATGTTGACTTTTTCTGTCTTTGCAGTCAAGTGATTCTGTTACTGTAAAAGCTCCTCTGAAGTACAAAACCAAAGCAGTAAGGGGAGCTGCAGCAGAGTTTCAGGAGCCAATGAGACTGGCAGCTTACTGTGAACGTTAACACGATACTGCTATTTTTTAGCTTGGAAATACCATTTGCTGTTTCTTCCCTCATCTGAACATCTTTGGAACTAAGATGATGCAGGGATTTTCCTATTCATCAGCTTTCCATTTCTCCTGTGAATTTCCTTTCTTGCTCTGAAGCAGTTGTTGAGGCCATGGGGGCTCTGATCGCCAGCGGCACTGCCAGATTTCCTACAAGAGCAAATTTCGACCCTTTGTTTTATCTCCTATACTTGACCTTGGGAATGAAAGAGGTAGGGGTGAGTGGAGGTTGTATGAGATGAAGAGATTTGGCCTTATGAAACAGTTCTAAAACAATGCCTCCCCTCAGTTTATGTGCAGGGATGAAGAAAATCTTGTATTTCTAGAAGGCAAGATGATGCTGGTCCTTCTGGTTGGATATACAGACTCTTCTTTCAGCGTCTGAAGACCACTCATTCTTGCTCCCTTACAGCCTTGTCAGTCCATACTTAACTCCTCCTCTGACCTGTTTTCAAAAGTACTTACCTGGAAATAAAACAAACAGGTGGACTGGTGCCTTTTTTGGGAGATTCTCTGGGAAGCTCCATGGCACTTTAAAAATGTTTAATGTTTCTTTTGTAGTTTGGCTCCTGTGCAGCCTTCTACAGATCATCTGGTCTATCTGTCTAGGTCAGCCAGCTTTTAAAAAATTCTTCCCGAACACTTTATAACCATTTGCCTTGATCTGAAGTACGAAAAAAAGCAGTAAAAAAAAAAAAGACAGGGATGTACTAGATGGGGAAAAAAGGGATCAAGGGTTGTACTATTCAGAGGTTTATGTATAGCTTCCCTTTGCTTCCTAATTGTAATGGTAATTTCAGTCTTCACTCTCTTTTTGGTTGACTATATTAATTTTGTTTATTCCTGAACTGTCCTACTGAGTTTTGAAACCAAGGGCTGGCTGGTGCCCAATGCCTGAGTGCTCATGTCCTTACTATCATTTCATGATCCGTGGTAGGAAGGGAATGATTCTGTATATGTAAGCCTAATGACCTGAATCTGTAAAGCTAAGTAGCAACACAGCTACTGACATCACCCACTATCATTTTTACCTCTGAAGAGGAGACAGTGGAGCAAAGGTTCGTCTTGCCATACCAGCTGCATCTTTTGTTCAACAATCTGATATTGCTGAGAGGTTTAACCTTCATGTTTCTGTTTCTAATCAGACTTCTGCAAGATGTTAGGCATCTCTTCAGTTTCTTTTCATAACAGGCTCGCTCCTTAAGAGAATGGCTTTCTGCTCTTCTCGTACAGTACAGGTCCTTGCTTAGTGTTTCTAAGGACAGAGACTTTGCACATTGAGCTGTTGCTAGAAACAGCCATAGTAGAAAAGGTGACTGATTTAACCGAAACAGCAGCACAGAAGTCTCTGGATCGGGTTTGTGCTGGTCAAAGCATAAATATTTTTTCCATTTCCCTTCAGAAATTTATGTTAAAGAATAATTTTCAGAGGTGAAATGTTTGGTAGTATTGATACAGTAAAGAAAGAATCACATTTTCCTGTGGGATAACTGATCCAGATTCAGTCTGGAAAATTACACTGATTTCTGGAAGCTTTTGCTCCTAGTCGTGTGGAGTGCTGCGAAGCCTAGCAGGTTGCATGGCCTCCGCATTGCTGCCAGGGTGACCTGGGAGATTAGCTGGCCATTAAAATCCCCCATGGCACCCAAGCAGGTCCAGTTTCTAATTTGGAGTTTCTAAGTAAAGGTGAGTGGTGGTACTGTCAGATTTGGAAGAAAAACATGCTTACATGTTAAAAAAGCAGTTAAGTGACTCTGGAGGTTAAGAACTGCTCTAGAATTGCCTTAGGCACTGAGGTAAACTCGAAGTCCATAAACTTTCAGTGAAACAAAGGTCCTGAGCTGCTGTGAAGGTGCTGGACAGACCGGAGAGGTGCTACTGGGATACTTGCTCAGAGTGTGACCAAAGCAAAAAACTTGCATTCAGATTACATGGGGTTTAGGTCTTAGGCTGTAGCTCATAGTGGTGACGCAGCGTGTTTCATACAGAGATTACTGCTTGTATGTTAAGTTGAAGAAAACATTTTTTTTTAATCGCAGTGGGAAACCGCACATACAGAAACCTTTTCCTGGAGAAAAAAAAAACACCTTACCAGTATTTAAATCTAATTTGACCTATTTCTTAAGAAGGACACATGATGGTGAATGTCAACTGAGTGATACTGGTGTGTTCTCTGTAATCGAGCCTTGTTCGGCTACATATGGAAGATTTATCTGAGCCAAAAAGGGAAGTAAGGGCAGAGAATAAGGAATACGGGGGAAGAATGTGCCTTGCATTGTCAGGGGATTGCAAACTCAGATACAGTAAGACAGACATTTTGTCAAAGAAGTCGGGTATGTAAGTTGAAAGCTTGCTCTAGGCAGTTTTAACTTAGCCAGCACTTCCAGCAGCTGATAACCTAAAGTGACACTGACCTTGGCAGACTTACAAGGGTGAGCTTTGCACAAGGATGAATTTTTTCTTCATCAGTTGCTCGAGTATATGAGACACAGTCCAGCATTCCTTCAGTATCGATTATGGATGTTTGGTGTATCCCAGAACAAACGTACTGATTGCAGATAGTGGAAGCAGAATCAGTCTCTCTGTGTATTTGAGCCCTTCTGTATCCACTACGTGATATCCTGGGGCACAGCGATGCCACTGAGCTTATGCCAGGCCTCTCTCCCCTGGCTTTTTTGACTCATTCCTTCTTAAAGCTGTAATGCATGCAATGGGAGATACTGGCTTTGTTAAGTAACTGCCTGCACCATCAGGCTTTTTAGCTGGGTTGCCTTTTTCCTGGCCTTGTTGCGTTCAGGTCCAGTGGATGCTTCGTGACCTTTGCTCGTGGACATGCAATTGCGATTGCGCAGGTGGGTTGCAAGTATCCTAACTAGCTGCTTTGAGGTTGTCGGTGTTTAGAGACACAGTGGAGACAATTCAGCCACAACGTCACTATTTTTAATCCATCCTCTGGGTACTGAATCACTGTACCTCTTGCTAAATCTGTCAGGGTCTGTGGGTGTTAAATGCTGCTAGGATGTAAATCCTTTTTCTTGTGAGCAGCTACCCAGACTTGGGAAATAAAGTGCCACGGTGGGAACAGAGCTCGGTTGAACCCTCCCCATGTTTATTGTAGTGGTTTCTGTTAGTCAAATTGGGCAGCTCTGGAGTCACACCATAGTCCAAACCCTGTTCTGGAAGGCCGTAAATTGTTACCCCGTGAACAGAGCCTTTTGGGTTTTTTGGACTGAACAGAATGCTGTCAATGCCAAAAGTCTCACAGATATTCTCATTTTAGGCTTCATATATTAAAATGCCTGTGATTAAAAAAACCCAAACAAACAAAACAACAACACAACAGAAAACCAGCACCAAAAATGTTATCTGATACCTTAAGGAATGTGGCAGCTGAAGTGTCCCTTCTAGGTCTTCTGTTGAGTGACTTGCTGGGTTCAGAGATACTTTTGCACATGCTACTTTGCCCATCTGTTCTCCCTGCTTTCTCAGATTCCCTGAGCAGGCAGAGAAGCAAAACTCAGAAGGCTTCTGTTCTCTCTGCTCTTCAGAGAAAAGAAATTGTGTCAACTGCAATACACTGCTTGGATGCAAAAAACCTGAGCTGGCAGGAAAAAACCCCAGATAGTATCCGTGACCTGTATGGCTTCTTGCAGAAAGGCTCCCAGCCACCTTGGATTTAGCAGTGGTCATTGAATTCCAGACCTGGATGCTGACATTTTTGGACAGCTGCTTTTTTTTTTGTTTCTTTGTTCCTCTGTTAGGCATTTAAATAAAGGACGTAATACTGTGATGAGAAATGGCTTAATTTATAGCATTTTCTTTAACAGCATGGCCTTTAAGGCATTAACATGTTGTAAGACTCCAGCTCTTTGTGAGCTAAATCTCTGTTGACAGCACGATTGATTCAATTTTGCAGATGGGACAGATTTCCTTGTTGTGTCTCAACCTGTCTTTTGATTGCTTGCACACAGACCTAGCCACTGACAAACCAAAAATGTTAATACGGATGGATGCTCACACATACGCCTTACACATATGTTAACGCCCACTCCTTTATGCATTGCTTGAGGAAAAAATACACTTGTACACAATAATCTTGTTCTTTGTACGTGTGTAGTACAGAATGCAAAGTTACACAGCCAGAAATAAGAGCAGGGGTTTGAAAAGTTGACTTGTAAAAAAATCGAAAATGAATATTGAATGGTGGTATATTCAAGAGGGCTGAATACAACAGGGACTTGTACTTGATCATCGATCCTTCTTCCTTCAATAGGTCATCACTTGTTAGTTCCAAATCTGAAGCTGCTTTCACCTGAAGGCCTTCTCTTACTGTACTCTTATGGGATACCTATCTGTCTCATAGCCCCGGGTCACTTGACACTAATTCCTAATAACTGCTGTCAGTTTTGAAGGAAGAGCCAGTACTGAACAGGCAAAGAGAGTGTATTGTTCTCCTGTGCCTGAAAGTTTTACATTTAGCAGCCAGTTGTCACATAGGGCTTCTGCTGTGGCCTCTTGTATGTATTTTCTGAATGTTACCTGGTTCAGTGAAGACCACAGGAGTTATGCTTTGGATTGCATCAGAAGTAAAATGTCACAATTAAGTAGAAGAATTAAGTTTCCAAATTTTCCTTGTAGAAACATACTGCTAGAGATACTGTATAGACATTGAAAGCATTTTAAAATATAAAATTTTGCTCACTTTTCAATTTTCTGAATCTTAATATTAATGATAATTTATAAATTGATATTTCTTGTCGGCACGGAAGTTACGGACAAATACACAACGACCAATATGATCAGGTAAATGCCACTTTATTGCACAGATAGCTCAGCTATTATAGACAGTTCTCTCCCGCGCCACGCGACACTCAAGCAACAATTGGTTACATGCATAGTTCACGTGAGCATCTTTACTATGTGATTGGCTAGCCCTAGCTGTCCACGCGCAGTTATCTTCTTTTATGTTTTGCTCAAGGTGCTGCTTATCGGTACATTCAGCAACAGTTATTTCCTCCCTCTACATAACTCAGCTGATCACAAACCGCAGCTCGACTTTCTATAACCTTGCAGCTTACACTGTTGTCAACAAGTCTTCAGCGCTTGGGGGGCTCACAGGATGACCATTGATCTCTAAAAATTTTCCCACAATTTCTGTTCAATAGACTTCAGCTGTAGTAGGCTAACGCCTACATAGCAAAATTTTTCTGCTCTACTTGGTCCTGTAACTTATAAAACTGACCTGGGAAGACCCTTGGTGTCTCCGAAGGCTATATTATAACTGCAGTTTATTTGGACAACTGGTGGCTTGTGTTTCTTTTAGGTTCCAGTGTTTGTCCTCTAAGCATTTATTTTCCCATTTAATGTAAAATCTTTGCCTGGGGCTGAGCGCTGACACATGAGGTGTTATCTCACGATCAAATGTTATTAACATAAAAAGAAGCACTGGAGACCACCAGTTTAATCAAAGAACTTCATTTTCAGAGGTGGTCTACCCCACATTTTGCGTAAAAGTCTATGAAAGTTGTGACTGTTTACCATCTTTCAAAACTGGATCCTGATCTGACACCTTAATTGGATGGCACCATTAGTGGAGAAAGACTTCTGGCCGCTGTACTGAAAGCTCTTTAAAATGTGACCATCTGCCCAGTGTTATGCAAAGGCAGGAAATATTAATTACAGAATATTCTGACAACTCTGGATTTATAGCACAGCTGAATTTGGCCCATTATATTTACAAAACTGATGTTGATCAGAATTTATGTAGATGAAAAACTACATAGCTAAATAGTGCTTTGTTTTCTGCACAGTTTTACCTTTGCATAAGAATATTAGACAAAAGGAGTATGTTTTAAAAAGATGTTCAGTACAAATTTGCATGAAAATTGTACTGTTGCTACAGGGTTTATTATGAACTGTTATATAAATAATCTGCTTTTAAACAGACTCTAAATATCTATTTATACAGTGTAGCAGTTAGAAAAGTTAGTATGTATTTTAAGACTGACAGTAGCTTACTGTGTTCAACATCTTTGGTTTGTACAGCAGAACATTTTTCACTTAACAACATATTTAAAAAAACAAAGCAAATAGCAAGAGAAATACTGTGCGCACGCACTGTATTTAAATATAAAGTTCAAGTTGCATAATGAGTCAGCTGCAACCAGGAAAATACTAAATCTGACAGTTTTAGTAAATGTTGTGCTATGCCTATAGGTTGTAAAGGTTATTTGTCAATAGATAATGCTGTATACGCTACAAGTTAATGAACTAAGACAAAAAGGTTTCCAAATGGATAAACTTTAAGAACTGGAAATACACATAAGAGCTCTGATCCAATTAGCCCAGCCCAAGAGAGGACTCCTCTTCATCCACACTGTTCCGTTCTACTTGTTCTGTCTGCAAAACTGCTCGCAGACTTGGGTACCTGCTAAACAAGGGCAGTGCCTGTATCGTCTTGCTCTTTTAACAGTACTGGCTCTTAATGTTGTCCTCTTGCTTTTCAGTCCAGCTCCTGACTCTTGGCTTTGTCCTCTGGGTGCTGAGTCTGAAATGAGAACCTCTACCACAGCCTCTGCGTGAGGTCATGTATCCCTTGCTACCGAAAACAAATGTGCCACATGAGTGGATTCACCTCGTGTTAGAACATTAATGAATCTTGCTCTAAACATCAAGTTTAACAGCAAAATTGCAGGTTGTTAGTAGGCAGTGAAATAATCTTAGTGTGGCTTCAGTCTTGGGTTTGTGGGGTTTTCACTTAATTACTTCTGGATGGACTGGAATATTGTATTCTACCTGCTTGTTCATCAGTTCTTCATGTAAATATATACTCAAGTGTTTGCTGGAGGCAGTGATTTCTTAAATCAAACAAGTTATATTTATTTAAGCATGGATCTTTCTATCCACTCCACCAGAGCAGGTGACAGTTCCTAAGACTGATTATGCAGGACGAACACCTCTCCCTTATTCAAAGCCTATGTGAGTGTGTCTTCTGTACATGCCGGAAAGTATTTCTCTCATTCTGAAGTGGTCACCACTCTTTCTCACAGATATTGTCCCTGCTGTGGCCTTGCCCCATGGCTTCTTCAGGCGCTGCTTGTGCCTGCAGGTACCCTTGGAATCGGTAGCCATAGTGATGGCTTTGTCTTCTTCTACAGCTTATGTGACCACATCGAAAAGCTGATGTATGAAATAAAGGCAATGCTTGTCCATAGTCTACATCAAATAAGCTGAGCCACTGCGATTCTGCTGCAAGTTGGCCTTGTCATACAGCAGCAGCTGAGATGTCTCTGTGCACCTCGGTTCACTGGGGCACAGAGGTGAGAACCTCACTCATATCCTGCCTACAGGGTGAATTTATTTCAAGTGTGGAAAGCTGTGGCTTCATATTTGAAATCTGGAGGGATAAATAGATGAAGTAATTGTTACCAAATTGTATTTCTGTTCAGTTTCAAAATGGATATATGATTTTTCAGTGATTTGTTAGAATTGCCAGCTGGGAAGACTCCTTAGGCAAAAGATCTGACTGTTTTGAAATTATAATGGTACAGAATAGATAAAACATGTAGAAGATGATAGTTTCATCCTTTGGGTATGTATATGTGTAGGCTGAAGAAATTAGTAGAGCTGATCTCCTGTCTCAGTTTCCTTAATGTCCTGTATATATTTTATGCAACATTTTGGCTTTATAAACAATCATTCACACATCTGGTTTCTCTCTCTTCTATTTCTGACTCTGGAACATTCTGCCTTGTGTAATGGGTCTGGAATTGATGAAATACTAAAGTTAAAGATTTAAATTGTGAAGTATCTGAAATAAAGCACACTTTTCTTTAAAAACATCCTCAAAACTTAAGGCTCAAGCTATTACTTGTTTTGAGTGCCTCTTGAAGACTAACCCTCTCTATATCACTGTCTTCTAAATCTCCTGGAAAGAGGGTCTGATCACTTGTAGCTTCCAGTCTGTCCTTGTACTAGGTACAGTCCTTTGAGATGCATTGAGGTCATTGGTAATCAAGCCTGCATTCATTTTCCAACAAAAGAATTAATCTGACTGATTTTCAGTAGAAGTTTGCGTTGACGAAGAACTACAGAAGTAATGTGAACCATGCACTTTGGCTTTCATATTTTTAACCTCTGTTTGCCCTTGTGCATCTGTCTAATCTGTAAACATGTCCAGTACTAGAGCTTTCTGTGCAAAAGAGTCAAAAAGACAATCACTGACCATATATATTCCCTCTTTCCTCTGCAGTGCAGTAAGCAAGAATGCAATATAGCTAGATTTTTTCTTTACACATTTTCCACTTGTTCTCATTGAGAAAATTCCTATAGAAAAACCTAGATTGTGTGTGACACGAGTCTTTTGTTTCATTCTGGTAGCAGTAAGTTTTGAGATCACAGTCATATTCCGTACATGAGAGCTCTGCCGAGGAGGTGGAATTCTGCCACCGCATCTGTTGTAGTTACAGATCTTCTCTTTGGCATCTCGGTCCTAGGAATGCTGAGAGATTGCAGCTGCCACGCCATAAAGGGGCAGTTGCAGGAGAGGGTGGAACTTTTTCACTTGGAGATTTGGAAGATCAGTTTAATTTTGGGTCCTGAAACAAATGTGGCATGGTGGATCAGTGCAAATGTGTTGTTCATTCCCTTTGTTATGAATTTTGTAGCTTCCTTGTCTGTCTCCACGTGTAGTGTGATATGGTAGTTGAGTCAGAAGATGAGAAAGATGCAGTGTGCTTTGGCCGTGACTTGAAATCAGCAGTGACTTAACAGTGTAAGAAGTATTTATAATTACAGAAGCCATGCGGATATCAAGTAAAGAATCCAGAAGACACTCCAGACTGCAACAGACTTGCCTTTGATTGAAAGCAATCTTCACAATGTAGCAAATTCTTTAAAATGTTTTCATTTTCAAGGATTCACTTCCTTGGCCAGACCTGGGAATCAAGGTAGCTCAGTGAAAGTTTCATCTGTGTGTTTGAAATGATGGATGTACAAAGTAGAGGATCGGTTCTGTTTTACAGGAGACATGAAACCTCATGGCGTTCACTGGAAATTTATCTTCTCTTGTGGTACAGGAGAGAATTGAATCTTACCAAACTACAGCAGGGAGATGTTTTCAAAGCAGAAGACTAGCGGACTGTTCTGATCCTATGCGAATGCCTGAGAGGAATGTTTTAAGTCAAGGTAGTGCAAGCTGAGCTCTCCACTTTAGGTCTCATGTTTGACTCATCAATGCTTCATAGTCAGCTGTAACAAATTCCACTGCCTGGCCTCATCTAAGTACCTTTTTTTTTGGCTATTTGTGCATCTACAGCCTAGTCTGGTGCTATGCAGGCACACATTTTAAAGGGAAGTTAATTTACAGATACTTAGAAATCCTGTTAGTCAGCTTGGGGCTGACTGGATGGAAAGCAGCTCTGCAGAGAAGGAGCTTGGGGTCCTGGTGGACAACAAGCTGACCATAAGCCAGCAATGTGCCCTTGCAGCAAAGAAGGCCAACAACATCCTGGGCTGCATTAGGAAGAGAGAGAGACGGGAGCATGTTTCACGTGAGGAGAGGCTGAGAGGGCTGAGACTGTTCAGCCCGGAGAAGAGAAAGCTCAGGGGAGGTCTTATTGGTGTATAAAAGTAACCTGAAGGGCGAGGGCAAAGAAGACAGAGTTAGGCTCTTTTCAGTGGTGCCTGGTGGCAGCACAAGAGGCAGTGGGCACCAACTGAAACACAGGAGGTTCCCTCTGAACATCAGGAAACACTTTTTCACTTTGAGGGTGACTGAGCACTCGTTGCCCAGAGAGGTGGTGGAATCTCCATCTGTGGAGATATTCAAAACCCGACTGGATACAGTCCTGGGCAGCCAGCTCTAGCTGACCCTGCTTGAGCTAGGGCATTGGACTAGATGATTAGAAGGTCCCTTCCAACCTCAATGGTTCTGTTATTTGGTGATTTACCACATATCAACACACAGGAGAGGAAACCTCCCTATCAGACTTGTCTATCAGTTCTGTCAAGGACGCGGGAAGTGTGTGAGGCGCACTCCGTTATACAGACATTATATAGTTGTGGAATGACTGAATCTGATGTGCAGGTCATGTCCAAAGCGCATGGACTTGTGGCAAGTTGGGTGTAAGGCTAAGGTGTGTTCCTAGCATAAAGAAGCACCTGAAGATCTGAGACCTGCTATTTGAATTTTTTAAGTGTATCCAACAAGATTTGTGTGTGTAGTACACATATGTGGACATTTTTGTTCATGTTCAAGAGCCTGAATGATTCCAGCCTGAAAATATGACCTAAGAAATACTTAATTCTGGAAGCATGTAATCTACCTTTCCTCCCCTCTCTTTCCTCTCTCTTCTAACTTTAGTCTAGAATGAATGTAGTACTTGATCAAGGTGAAACAATTTAGCATCCCTTTCAATATAGAGTTAAAGGTCTATAGTGCAATGTAAGTAAAAGGAACGACAGTTAGAAAATAAAAAAACTATGGAGACATTAGGTATGTCAGTGCTATTGTGGTCTGTTATTACTATTATCATCACTGTTATTGCTATTATGACTGACACAGTGGTTTTTAACATAGTCTGGCTACTATCCTCAGCTGAAATTAGGAAGAGTTTGTTGCATTGGTGTCTATATGAACACACAACATGACCGTATGCTGCCTTGGCGCAAGTCAGACCAAACTGCTAAGGCACAGCTCACATTCTTCAATGTCCTTGTGTTGCTGTTTTCATTATAGGAACAGATGGCTTAGCAGGAGTGTTCCTGGCTTGGTTAAAACAAAGATGCAGAAGGTCATATGAACTGGCTTTTATTGGAATATGCTGGCTGTTAGAGTTAGGTGTTGTTTAACAATCAGTCCTAGGTGTACTTCTCCGTTGCAGACGTAGGATCAAAGGTCTCCCAAATGCGGGAAGCATATACGACACAGAAATGAATTGAATGGTTTTAAGAAGTAAGATGCAAAATGTCAGACTTCATAGACATGTATGTATTTTGAGACATTCCTTCCCATATCTGATTCTGAATGTGGAGAGACAACATTTTTGTTGTATAGCGATAAAATGACTGCTCTGTTGGGAGTGTCTAATAGTTGCTTACATAAAAGCCATGATGGCCTTGAAACCTTGAATCTGGACAGAGGGATAAAGAAACAGTTTTATTTTAAGCTCCTGATTCAGTGACCTTAGTTCAGCAGTGACAAAAGATTGCTGCCATCTATACAGATATTAAATGACCTCACAAATGTAAAATGGATTTTTTGGTTGCTCGGGTGTCTGCATCACACATGGTCTCCTCATGACCTTTCACAGTCTCAGCAGAGATCATAGAATCATGGATTCTGTGATTGATGCCAGTGTTGGATGAGATCTTGGAAGCTGAACTGTGCTTAGTTGTAGAAGTTAACTACTTGGGGCTGGAGAGGTGCTGATGGGGACATGGAAGAAATTTGTAATCCCCCTCATCTAAGCATACTGTTATTTTACTTTCTAGACCTTCACATCCATGCCGAAAGGAAAATCCTTTTTATTCTTTTTAGGCTATATTCACTGATGTTTGCTCACTGTATTTTGACCTTGTATGTAAGCTACTAGGTGTAGGCTAATTTCTGTTGGCATGTGATTGGTTGCTGTACTTGTTCCTGAAACCAGAGGGGAAAATGCTAGGAACAGATCTGCAATGTGATTTTATCTCCTTTATTTTTTCTCCTTTATTCTTTTACATTAGATTGATCTACATTCTTTTCTTTGTTCTATTTCTTGGTCTCTTCATTTTCTGCATAAAACTTAAATAATTACTCACTGATCCATATATGTATCAAAAGGTGAAAGAGGTCAGTAAAGAGACTAATGACGAGAGGGAGAGGAAAGGTGGTTTTGAAAATGTTTCTGGTTTGATTATATTTTGCTCCTGGTTCTAAATATAAAATCTTTGCAAACTTTTAACTCCTGCAACCTTGTTAGGTTACAGGCTGGAGAGCTGGGCAGAGAGAAACCTTATGAAATTCAACAAGGGTAAGTGTAGGGTACTGCAACTGGGGAGGAATAACCCCATGCACCAGTACAGGTTGGGGGCTGACCTCCTGGAGAGCAGCTCTGTGGAAAGGGACCTGGGAGTCCTGGTGGACAACAGGATGACCATGAGCCAGCAATGTGCCCTGGCGGCCAAGAAGGCGAATGGCTTCCTGCCAGTTCAAGAAGGACAGGGAACTGCTGGAGAGGGTCAAGCAAAGGGCTACAAAGATGATTAGGGGACTGGAACATCTCTCATATGAGGAAAGGCTGAGGGACTTGGGTCTCTTTAGTCTAGAGAAAAGAAGATTGAGGGGGGATCTTATTAATGCTTATAAATAGTTAAAGGAAGGGTGCCAGGGGGATGGGAACATCTGGAGACATTCAAAACCCGCCTGGATGCTGTCCTGTGCAACTTGCTGTAGGTGACCCTGCTCTGGCAGGGGGGTTGGACTAGATGATCTCCAGAGGTCCCCTCCAACGCTGACCATTCTGTGATTCTCTGACTCTGTTATGTTCCCAATAAATTAAGTCTTCTGGCCAGCATGCCATTAAATGGACATTTTCTAGTTCGTAACTGTAGTAGAGACAACACAGCAGACTGTGAGGAAGGCCTTGTGTGACTGCAAGATGGTCCATTTTTTATAATTATCTTAATTGGTCTAACAAAATACATTTCTTTTCCTTACGAATGTTGCCTTGGTGTATCCTGAAGGCAATCACAGCTACAACAGTATTACTGCTGCTCTGAAAGTCACAGCTGAATATGTCAGTGGGAGTCAAAGTAAAAGGTGCAACAGAAATGTTATGAATTATTATTAAGATACACGAGAAAGCTCTGCAGGGAGGAACTGGAACATCTTGGGAAATGGTCTGCAGTCAGACAGCTGGGAAAGCTGGAGACAGAATGTTAATAGAAATGTTGTTTTTAAAAATCACCATGACATCAACATTTATATCAAGTGCCTTGTGCCGCGGCTGGTTATATAACGGTGATTATATTAGGTGTGATGAGCAGCTGTGTAGTCGGGGGGGGCTGTGCTGTGTTGGGGACGGTGGAGCTGGTAGCGATGCCTGTAGCTAAAGCTGCTTCAGTAGGAATCCTTGCTTTCAGTGCCCTATAACTTCATAACCATTTAGCTGAAATTTCCTATGCTTGCTTTATCGCTGGCTTCATAGCTTTGGGTTTCAGGAAATCTTAGAACAAGATTTTTAAAATACCTAATTGTGCCCAATGCGTTCCTTTTTGCATTAATTAATTATCAGCGTTTGCAAATGCTCAAAAGGCATTTAGGTGCTTGCAAAAGTATCTCGGCATGTTATCTTGCCCCACGCAATTGAAGGTTCAGGTTGCAGGAGAGAAGTGTAGCCTCCCTTTGTAACCTAAGGGAAGGAGTAACCAGGCTTGAGTGCTGGTCAGAACGGAGCCACGTGAAGGAAAGCATCGGTTTGCCTTCTTAAAATCATACTCAGTTAAAGACATACTAGAAGAGGTTGAAAGGACATTGGACTGCAGAAACCCTCAGGTTACAAAATGCTGAAGTTAGGCTTGCTTATATGCCCATTCTTCCATTCCTCTTATAACTGAGCCTGTTATAGACTTTTGTGA
This sequence comes from Charadrius vociferus, assembly GCF_000708025.1. NCBI lineage: Eukaryota > Metazoa > Chordata > Aves > Charadriiformes > Charadriidae > Charadrius > Charadrius vociferus. Next base: position 1,025,053 of record NW_009646856.1, read on the forward strand.
TGTTTCTCAAGATTGTCACTTATTTTAACCCAGGTTGCCTGTGTAGAGTTATTTCAGGTATGTGAAAGAAAGATAGCTTCAAATGATCAGTGTTACCAGTGTCATTCCAGTAGGCTATTTACTTCAGTTACGGAAAAGAAAAATCCAGAACTGAAGTCCCCTAGCATACAAGAGAAGCATCTTGAGAGAGTATGGTAAGTACCATACATCATGTAGCAATTGGTCTGGTATTTGCTTGGTGACATTTTCCTCCATTAGCAGGAAGAGAAAGGGAAAGGTCCCAGTTCCAGCCCAAGTAGACTAAAACATAAGTTCTTGTCATTGTGAAGTAAAGCCCCTTTAGCAAAATTTCTTGGTTAGAAGGATGATAGTTAAGAATAACAACATACGAAGTCTTTATATGGCGATCATATTCTCAAAATCGGCATAAGCAATTCAGAAGTAGTTCAGGGACTAGAACAAGTGATGAATATTTCAATAAATGTGCTGTTGGAGATACCAGATACAAACATACTATATCCTTTTTCATCCTCTAAGCAATATATGCTTTAAGGCAGATTTCTTCTGAAGAGCCACAGAAGGAATAGGATATAAAACACAGATGCTACTCTGTAGGAGCGTATTTTTAATATTTCATATTTTTAATGACATTTCGAAGGTCAGCTGTCTAGGGAACATGAGGGGGATTGTGCAAGATGTTGAGAGGTCTGAGAAAGCTCTGCTCTCTTTTCCAAAGACATCCATTTCTCTTTCATCCATCCGCTCGGCAAGGCACCCGTGATGCATATAAAACCTGTGTACACACAAGCTTCATACATAGGAAACAAGCTATATGTTTTCTTTTGCAAAATCCATTAAAAACTTTATGTCTAGATAGTGAAAATTTGATACTATTCTGCTGCCACCTTAGTGTATTTATATATATTACTGTCTGGTTGCAAAGGCAAGCTTTCCTGAGTAATCTGAATTGCTTCTAGCTACTCACCGAGACTGAAGAGTTGCTGCACTTTTAGATGAGGCAACTGTTAATCAAAATTGTTCTCATCCCAGTCTGATTCTTGTCCTTCCTCTGTATGCTTCCATATTGAAAGGAGCCAGCTATGCCATAAATTACGTCTTTTTACAAAACCTTACGCTGAAATAGAATTTGGTCTTAAGGCAAAGCTGCTGCTTCTTGGAACTCAATTTCTCAACTATAATTATTTTCATTAATTTCTCTGTCACTTTCAATAGCTTTTTCTTCTCTAGAAAGATATCAGAGGCTCCCTCTGGTGGCTATGTTAACTTAATTTGGATTTGGTTTTTTTTTTTTTTTAAAGAAAGATAAAAAGAGGAGCACCCCAGAAGATTGAAAGCCCAAACCAAAAGAAACAATAATAATAATAATAACACGGCTGTTGTGCAGGAGCAGCAATGTAGATTCATACTGAAGAGGGAAAAGGTAATTTCTTGCAGACATAGATGAAGGATTTACAGCACAATATGAGCTTTAATTTAACACATTCATACACTATTGCTATTGAGCAGTATGCTCAGATAGGAACAGAACACGAGATCTACTGAGTGAAAACACAGCCTTGCTGTTTGATTATCTAAAAAATTAGACCTGTTATCTCACTTAGCATGGGAAATTACTTTGACTTTTGACCTTTTTTTTTTAAATAGAATTGTAATGTACAGATGTTTTTTAAAATAATGACAGAGTCTGTTGTGCTCAAAAATGCATCTCTCAGTTCCCATTAGTTACTTCTTTTGTGTTTATTTTTTCCCAGGCTTTCCGAGCATATTTAAAATAATTTAGCAGTTCAGTTCTGCTGTTTGATAGGAATCCATCTGTCAAAAAGTCTGGATGGGAGAAATCAAAACTAATGCACTTTGTCTCATGGGCGAAGAGCGTGCGGGGTCTGTTGCCGCAGCTCAGGTGCCACGCTCTGCCTAGGTCAGCCACAATAGCTTGATTGTGGAGACACCAGCTTAAACAAGGCTCCAGCCAGCCTCTGCCAGCCCAAGAGAAAGGGTTGACATCTCCCCCAGTTGCCAAAGCAAGGACTGGTTTTAAGTAGTGTCGTTCCCGTTTGTTTGTACACAGAGATCCTATGCTGTCCACTTCATCCATCTTCTGTGGGTCATGAACAAACACTCGGAAGGTTTCGGGCTGAAAGCTGTGCTCCCCGCTCTTCACATTCTGCTTCTCCCCTTCCGCTCTCTGGTACTGAAAGCTGCCCACAAGCGTAGCAGTCGTAATTTATAGCATATAGTGGGCCCTTTAAATGGCCCACTGGGCTGTATAGTTGGCAAATTTTCACTGGTTGGTGGAAGTTGGAAGGAACGTAGTATCTACAACGTAAATACAAAGTGGAGAGATGATTGTCGGTTATTACTGGATTTATATACAGTCCCGATTCTCGTGAGGATTTCACAGTTTCACTGAAGTCTGTAACAGTAGATGAGACAGATTAAAATACTTCAGAAGCTTAGTCCCAAAAGAGAAAATGTATCGCACAATGTCATTACCAAAAGGAATATAACTCTGTGTTACAAATCACAGTAAAACAATTTCCTCCCTCATTTGGGTATGCTGTGTTTCAAAAGTAAGTGTAACAAGATGTGGTTTTTGGCGTCAGATTAATTTTACCTGACTACTGATTAAATGAATTTTAAAAAATATTGCTGAATTCATCCCAGTTTGGAGTATCTGTTCTTGTACTTGCTCCATACCATGTAGAACAACTGATAAAGCTGAGAGAGCATCCCTTGCCACCTAAGAGAAAGCTGAGGTGTTTCAAGCCAGAAACGCGTACAGAGGCTTTGGGAAGTAGCAGTTTCCTCAATTTTTCCATAGGATAGAGTCGGTTTACCTCAGTCTTCACTCCATTTCCAATTAGGCTTATGTATGTGGTGTACTGTATGTATAATTGTATCTATGACATAGGAAACACACTGATTTTTAAGATGTACAAGGTCATATGTATATATAGTTACTTTTGTTAAGATAGCTGGGTTATAAGGCATTATAGCTAGAAAGACATCAAGTAAGCTATAGGGTGGATTGTTTTATGAAGTGTTGGACTCTCTGGAAGCGAGAGGAACTTAGCTTTTGTATTGCCCTCAGAGAATCAGGTGCAATTGATAACATCACCTAGTTGACATTTTTTCTGAGAAAATCCCTTTTCAACTGAGTTTAACAAGTTAACTTTAAACTTGCAGTGTAAATGAATTAGCTGGGCAGGAAGAAGGGTGAAGTCCCGGGAAGAATTCTTCCACCCTCTGTTTCGATTGAAGCTAAAGCCCAGGGTGTGTTTGTGTATGTGTGCGTGTGGTGTGTAGGCTCTGTCCTTCATCACAGCTCCTTTCTGAGTGAGTGGCACGTGGGGCGTGCAGAGTTGTGCTTGCTGAGTCAAGCCTAGTCCTGGCATGGCAAAACATTCAGGTTGGTCCTCCAGGAGACTGCTTTGACGAGGGATAATAAGTGACATTGGACCTTCTCTTAATGGCCGAGTAATATCTGGGCTAAGGGGGAAGTTGCCTGTCCCATCTTAAGACAGCTACTAAACATGAGGTTGGCATTTATCCCTTTACACTATTGTATATATGTCCTTTAGCCTTTCATTTAATCTTAAGAAAACAATATAAAGTTATGATTCCTCTAACCGTGCCTAGTTTCAACATGATGCTGATAGGGCACAAGAGGCTGTATTTTATGAGAGCAGTAGGTCTAAACGCATCGAGGACAGGCATGCTTTGTGAGTGGGAAAGATCTTTAGGTCAAGCCATAGGCTTCACACCACATAGCGATATCTCAGTGTGGGAACTTGTAACTACCTGTGGAGGTCACTCCTGCCTGATGTGTGATGATTGATGCGTCTTTGGTGAGCAGCATGTGGGCTACGAAATGGCTTGAGTCAGAAATCAGGAGCAGAGATACTTCTTTTCATACTGGGAACAAGTATTTCTTAACAATAAGACAGATCAGATCAATGGCAGTCTCTCTGTTTTTAGGTATGGTGACATATTCGCAGAAATTTAATTGCAGGTGAAGAAATTCCAGAAGGTGCCTGTAGGCTTTTTCCAGGAATGCAAAAAATTAATTAAAAGATGAAAATTTTCAGGCCACAGTTAGGGCAGGCTATGTAAAAGACCACCAAGTGTGGCAAGATGCTTTCTTTTCTTTGGATCTTACAGCTTAAACTCAAAGGCTTACGGAGAACAACCCTCAAAGTGGAAAGCAGCTGGGCCTGGCAAAGGATAAATGAAGTAAGTGGGGTTTTGAAAAGGGGTTTAAAAGACAACTGGACATGAATGGGGAAAAATGGCGGGGGGGAGGGGGGGTATAGGGAGGTGTCATAAAAAGATAAATTCAAGCCTGAGAAAAAACAAAGCGGCCAAAAGTATATTGTGGGAAGAATGTAGAAGAAAGGCAGGGCACAGAAAGAACAGAGAATAGGGACATATGGTGAGGAAGAACAGGAGGAGAGGCTTGAACTTCTCAAAGAAAGGAAAGGAAAGCAATGAAGGGAACTGCGTCTGTGCCATCACTGAGTAGGGCACAGTCCCACAGGGTCTCAGCAGAGCTGGGTGATGGTAATGGGGTCCTTTGACAGCCCCGGTCACAGCCAAGGGATGAACCAGGTCCAGGACCCAACCAGTCAGAGCAGCAGAAGACAGGTCTACAACACGGGTCCAAGGTCCACCCAGAAGACAGGGCAGGAGACAGGGCTGGAGACAGACACACCTACAGCATAGCCTAGGCAAGGTCTGAGAGCCCAGGGCTGAGCTACCTGGAGCTCCTGGGCTGTGGGCAGAGGGTGTGAGTGGAGGTTCCAGGTGAGACCAGTCAGTGCTATCAGTGCCCTCAGAGTCATGGCAGGGATTGACATGAGAGCAGAGATGTTACTGGGAATAGCCAGGAGACGTGGGATTTGAGGCAGATCTAGAAAGGCAGTTTTGGCACCAAACGCTCGATGCCAAGTCATGGCACGTGACTTCCATCAGGAAGGAAGAAAGGAAAAGGCTTTAAGAGAGATTTTTTGGAAAGTGGAACCCAACAGAGCCACAGAAGAAAGTTGGGTGAGGATAGAGGAGATATGGAAAGAAAGCGTCATTACTGTTCTTGTGACGGCGGTAAAACTGGTAAAGATGACGAACAAAGGAGCGAGGTAGTGTAGTGGTCAGGAAACTGGTGCGGGGACCAACCATATCAATGTTTTTCGTCCACCAGCATTATCAACAGCCAAGTTCAGAGTTTTATTGTGAAACTGTTGTTGACTTCTTGGAGGCAAAAAGTACCCACAAATTTCATGCATAACAGAACAAGGCTATTAGTCTTGTCTAATCCAGCAAGGCCTGCAAGAGTTGTCTGTCCTTCCTAAAGCAGTTCATCTGAAGTCTCAGATGAGGTTCAAGGCGGTAACAGGTTATGAAAAAAAATGTTTCTAAGGTGGTCAGAAACTGCAAATGGCAGTATATTTAGACATGTTCAGCTCACTTTTAACCTTAATGTAGTAAAGCATATATTGGACAAGGTACTGCCTGACTGGGGTTTGGCTTTCTAGTCACCACTATGCAGTTAGCCCTTGCTGTTTATGACTCACTTCTGTTTGTCTCAGTGCCCCTCATGTAAACTGGTAATACATATGCCTGTCTTCGTTAAAGGGTAGTCTGTAGTCTGGTAATAGGAGTAAAAAATCATTTATAATCGTAAGATTAGTACTGGCATGCTGTAGTTGCAATAGCTACTGAAAGGCCATGCCTACTTAATAAGCTGCTTAACTAACTCAGTATTTTGGGCTACATTTGTACAAAGAGGCTGTAGATGTAAAGTGTAGATATAATAATTAGGAAGAACATAATTGTCTAAATAACCCAACTGCTCTTGCAAGTCAGGAAGCTTGATGTGTTGCTTGTATCAGTGGAGACTGCAATTCACTGAACACTGGAAGGCAGGCTCGAAAAGCTATGCAGTTATAAAAAGAAATGGCTGAGCCAAATATTTTGTAAAAACAAAGTAAGATTTGAAAAGAGAGACCCTGAATTAAATCAGGCAACCTATTATGTGCGTGGCTGGAGTCTATGGTGTAAGGAGGGAGCCAGACTCCTGCATTTATTTAAGACTGCTTACTATATAATTCAGGGTAGCAAGGTGAACTAAGGATGAAGCATTAGCTTCAGCATAGAATTTTTATTCTGATCACTGGAGCCTAAAGTTATTAAAAGAACAAACACAATTATGACATCCTAGGGGACTGGCACACATATAAATCTGGATATGCTGCCTGTTTCTCGCAAAGCATATGTATGGATCAGTGTACTGCCTGCTTTTTATTTTAACTAGGTTTGCTGCAGCTGTTGCTCTGAAAAGAACCATTTAACACTCTATGGAAAGAGAAGCTACAGAAATCCTCAAATTAATATCTATTAAGAAAAATAAGTTTTAAATAAATTGCTTGTTTATGCAGTTAAAACTCTTGTCCCTTGAATAAGAACAAAGAATTATGACTTTGCTAGTTCTAGACCTTTCCTAGCTTGCAGCTAATCAACTTACAGTACCATAAAAAATTTAGTAACAGCTTATTCTTCCTCTTCCTCTAGTCCTTTAAAATGATGAGAATCTATTTTCATGATAGGTAGGGACGTGAATACTTTCTGAAGAACAAAAGCCCTTAGTCTTTAAATTTAACTAGTGTCTGTGATTTTCAGATTGGCTTTTATGAAAATATTTTGAGCATCAGGTAGCTCAGCATTACCTATTATCTGTGCACATAAATGCCATAACTCTCAATCTTCCAACTGACTAATAGCAATGTGTATATATTATACCGAGTGTATTAGATTTCATCTGACAGTCTCAACTTCGGTGTTGTCAATGCAGAGTACATTATGGAGTCTGTAGATTTTAAAAGTGTCAGCGGAAAAAAGGCCTCGGGTTCTTCTGGTCCAAAAGGATAGGCCATTAACCCTTGAAGGCTCTCATCGGGTATTGCCAGCCTCCAAAACTGTCCTGCCTGGCATCTTCCTGGCATTGATGCCCTATTCTTGTTTCAGGCACTGCCCATCCTCTTAGCCCTGCTGCCTGTGACTGAGGGTTTCCCCATCTCTTCCCTCTTGTCCCTCTCCAGCTCCACGTTTTAGCCTACTGGGAACCCTGTTGGCTTCTTCTTGTGTTGCCATCTCCTTCTCTCTTATCTTCTAGTGGTTATCACCATCCAAACAGCTGTCAGTCAGCTTCCAGGCTAACATATTTCTGTATGTCACTACATCCCATCTCTGTACCTTTGCCAAGTCGCTCCTGCTGTTCCTGCTCTGGTTTCTTCGGTTTCTCTTCTGTCCTCAACTTCCTCCTCGTCTGCATAAGTTCACTGCCATATCCATTACTAATAGGGAGAGAGACTTACAGTAGTGCCCTAAGACACTATCTGTAATACCACAGATTAAACAAAAAACAAAACCAAAAAAAGGAAAAGAAAACCTCATGATCTGGGCAATCAGGGACTTGGTTCTCTGACTTCAATAATTCACAAGATTTTAGATTTTTTTTTTAAGGCAGAGAGAGATTAAAAGTCTTGGAGGTATGATACAAAATAAAGCATAGATGTATTAAAGAAAGATTGTGTCAGACTAATCTGTTAATCTCCTGAGACGACAGCTGGTTTCCCAGGGAAGGGAAATGCAGCAGATACCGTCTATCTTGACTTTCATAAACTGCCACCAGGGAAAGTATATGTGAAGATTTGGGTTAATAGAAGAATTGCTGAATTGATAGCAAACTGGCATGAGAGGAAACAGATTGCGTTGAAAGGGGAAATACTGGGCCAGAGGGGACTTTACACACTGATGATTTTTTTATGATGCCACAAAAATTGAGTGTGCGCCAGTGAAATTTGTCATTGACATTTTTCTGGATTTTTTTTTTTTTTTTAGGGGTCTCTGTAGTGGCAGAACATTGTAATTATAAATATTTCCCTCTCACTCACTAGCTCTTCTCTGACTTTGCTCCTTGATTTGCTTGCTCTGGTGCTGCGAGCAGCCATTGAGAGGTCCTCTGGTAGGGCTGCACCAGGAAAATGGGCACACGAGGATTTTTAGCGGAGGCAGCCCCGCAACTGGATTATCTGCCGTTACAGTCCCACTCCTGACCAGTTATTAGAACAAGTTTTAAGGGATTTTTTATCCTGTGTCGAGGAATTAAATGGAACAAAATTATGAATCAATAAGAAAGGAAAAAATATCCTTCTTCATCATCTTAACTCACTACTGATTTTTCCAGTCTTTTCAGTATGGATGGAATAACTCACAGGACAGAGTGTTTTAAATGAGTAATTTAAATAAAAAGCATTTCAGTATGATGACAATGCTACATTATCAGTGCCCAAATGGATTTCTGCTTCCTTTCTGTACAGTTTTGTGGTTTTGTCTCATTCTTGGAAAATAACAAGCCAGCTTTGTTTCATTTTTTTCAGTGAAGGGAAACAACAAACTAAAACCTGTGCTTAATGCTAACAGTACTAGCAGAACATGGGAACATAAAGTCACTTTTTAATATAGAAGGAAATCAGAAGTTCTCCTTCGTCCAGACTAGGACCAAAATTAATCAGGGTATTTTTTTCCAGTGGATATTGTCTGCTTGCTTTCTAAAAGTGTTGCCTGAGTAGAAATGCTTTGTGGTGTGATCTGAAGCAAATGCGAAAGGCATGGTGTTAGCCCTCATGTGGAAAATCCCTGGTGAACCAGCAAAACCACCTTGTCTTCCTTTACATCTTCTAGACCTGTAGATGAATAATGTCCCAGCTTTGCGAGGCTAACCAAATCTGTACCAGCAAGCAAAACACACAGAGGAAAAGGCAAATAAAAAATGGATGGCTGCGATGAGGTCTCCATCTAAGAGGAAAGGTCATGGTTTCACGGGTAGGTGCATGTAGAGAATAATCACTGCAGGGCATAAGAGCTGTCAGAGTATCCAGAAGCATCAGAGGATTTGTGGTGAGGAATCAAGTGCAAAAGCTGGAAACGGTGTCTGTCTGCTCTCCTGCTTTAAGTATGTACCAGCTTTTTTAATCCCTTGTCTCTCAGTCTTCTCTAGTGTGCGCTTTATTTAAAAGTTTAATACTACAATATTCACACATTAATCCTATATCCAGTTCTGCCTGTTCTTGGGAAAGTATAAAATCAATTTCTGTAGCACAGCTGAAAAGCAAAAATTGTTGGATTACCATACTGTTGTGTGCAATAAAAATATAGCATTATCTAGGGAAGTCTGTAGTTGATTAGAGCATAAATATCAAACCCCCAACTCATACCTCTGAGGATTTGATTCCCGCATCTTATAGAAACAAGGATCTCTGCTGAACAGTGTGACATTTCATTACTTTGGATTTGCTATGATGAATAATACTATATGCTATTGGCCTAGGAGAAATATTACTATAGTAACTCGCTCATGATTCATTTTTTGTATTTTTTTGCCATATTTCCTAAGGGATGCCTGTCTAGACTAAAAATGTTTAAACTAACTCTTGGTAACAGTAATTAATTTTTTCCAGAGTGCTAAAAATATGGGACAGACAAACAATACTTAGATACTGCCTTGTAAAAAAACCCGAAAGGCCCATAACATTCTTGAAATTATGGGAATATAGTTTTATTTTATTTGGCACTTTTTTATTAGTAGCTTTCTGTGTTGTTATTAATCCTGTTTAGTGACCTAAGACTGGATTCCCACATCGACAATATTGCAATTCTAATGAGAACCTTAGACATATAATATATAAAATGTTACACGTGAGGATGAAAATATAAGTGGGGTTGGTTGATTTAAATAAAATTAATGAGCTCACTTATTCATTTAAATCAGTAAAAAGGAAATCTTGATGTGATATATTAGTATTTTATATTTGGGATTTTTATATATTTAATTCCTTATTATGATTCTTATGGGTCACCAGTCAACAAGCACGTGTTGGCAAATATCTTTATTACAGTGTCTTGTCAGCATAAGGAATAGGAGGATGTGTTAGGTATGTGCCCATTTATTGGAGTGTGTATACAGCTTAATGTGCATTTACTGCACCCTTGTTTTTATTATGGGCAAAGATGTCGTTTGATTTTTCTTTTAATTAGATTGTTTCAAAAACCCATCATCTATATCAAAGTGTGTTTGTCTGCAATTAGAATTCATAGATACTCAGGGTTCAGATAAGAAGCGTGGAGCTACCGTTTTAAAGAACTTAGTTAAAATTACCTTAAGTATAAAAAGTATGCATTAAAATAACTTTATTAAGCAAATTTTGTATTTTAAATTCATTTATAAACATTAAATATTATCTGTAACAAGGAAATTGAAGAAGTCATTCATTCTCACCTACTTCTTCACAGAATAGAAAAGAAAAACCTAGTTTTTTATTTTTTTAATTCCTGGTAGAGTTTGCAGCTTGAATAGAACTAGTCATTAAACTGCACTAGCTGAATAAATGGAAATGAAGAAAATATTCACCTTATATTTGTAGAAAGCTGAGCAAACTCTGGCTTCAGCTTTTCAGTTATCTCTGCCTAATGCTTGATTGGAACTGGCCTCAGTTTAGGCCAAAGCATGCACATGTTACCATTTTTGATGGCTTTGGTGGAAAACTAAATATCCAGTTTAAATGTTTAGGAACTGGGAGGAGTTTGTGGGATTTCTTGTGTGATAAATTGGCTTTTATTCACCCTGAATTGTACCCCAGGATAGCCATGGTAACTTTCTGTAAAGAAAACATAGAAGAACTGAGGTCTGTCAGCAGAACCACTGGCAGATTTACTTTCTGCCTTTTGTTTTTCCTGTAAGTGATGGGAGGTTCAGAGGATCACACAGTAATATATGACATTTCATAAGCATTCATAAATTATGCAGTCAGACTTGTTGGATTACAAAAGCCTGGAAGCAACAAGTGCTCCTTGCGTTATAAATTAAATGGCTTATTTACAAAGATGACATACTATATGAATTGCGAGAAGTTATGATTAAAGGGACAGGCCTGTGCTGTTTAGGACGTTAATTAGAAGAAACTCATATTTGAGAAGAAACAAATGCACCTTTTTAGTTTGCTGTGGGTTTACTGAAGTGCTCCACTGATTGTGTTCTAAACCATCTTCCTTTTCCAGCAATTTTAAGTGGTTTTTCCTCAAGCATTAGCCTAATGTTGAGGTAATAAAGGAATCATGTATCAAGGTTCACAATCCAAATTTAAAATGGTGATCAGCTCCGTGGGTAGAAAATTTGGCTTGTTCCCTGCTGTATGATGCTGGTGAGGCACCAGCTGGGGTGTGCTGTCATCCCCGAGAGCCGAACGGTAATTGGAGTAACTAATTGGAGGCATGACCCCTGAAATAAAGATGCTGTTATTACATCTGCAATCATCTGTGCAGGGCCCTTGAACCTGCCCTGCTGACGCTGCGGCTTTTCCCCCTTTCTCCCTGGTGAGGTTCCCAGGCAGAAGCAGCTCCAGCATGGCTTCTGGAAGGCCTCTTTTGCCCCCCGTGGGCGCTTTGTCCTGATCAGAGCTCCTCACGTTCCCTCCCCTGTGCCCTCTCGGGGAGGGGGGGAACAGCAATCCTGTTGCTTTCCAGGGAGATGTCAGTTTGATTTAGCACAGAAGTGCCCAGGCACTTGTCACGCCTGAGTAGGGATTTTGAGGTTGAGCTGACCATCGCTCTTAGGGGCATCTCTGAGTGACTGCTCCTTTCCAAGCGTGCACTGAGAAGAGGAGAAAGCGAGGTGGTGAGCATGGTGGTGGGCAAGATTTGGGAGCGTGGAGGTCTTAATAGGAGGGTGCAAAGGCAGGTGGTGAGTAGGCTTGGGGGGGGCTTGGGGTGAAGGAGGACGGAGAACACAGGTGGGAGGCCAAGGCTGGGGGAGAAGAGGGCATGAAATGGAAAGATAAGAAAAATGGGGAATTGCAAATGAGGCAGCCTTTCAGCTTTTTGAATGAGCAGTTGCCTCTCAAGGAGCCTGTTGCCCTTCGTGCAAGGCTTGCATGCTCATTTTTTATTGGAGATAGGTGGTTTTGGTGCTCCTGAACTGCATTGCACACTGATTTTCTTATTTTTCTGCTGTGACACTCTTGGGTTACATGAAAGAGAATGAAGCTTAATGGTGTTCTTGATTTTATAGATCAGCTTGTTGCTTAAGCCAAGTACCCACCACCACCACCACCACGCCGGGAGGTCTTATTTGCTGTTCTGTTTCTCCTACAAAGTAATTTGAACTTCTCCCTTTCTCCCAGTGGCTTGTTAGGATGCCCTGGATAAGGCTCAGCCGAGTGAGGGGGGATATCCAACAGCACTGGGAGTTGGGAGCATGTTCCGCAAGGATAGCAAGGGAGGTTGTGATTCACATCTTAAACAGGGCAGGGTTTTACAAAGCTGCTGAAGTCTCGGGGAAGATTAAACATTAGTGACCCTTAAGGGATTAAAGAGAGTTTAGATTTTAGCAGGCATTTCACTAATGAAATCACAGGTCTATAATTTCATTTCACTTCCAAGGCTAGATGCTAATCGAAGCACATCCTTCCTTTTCCTGTTACGGGGGTATATGGATAGTTCAATTAACAGCATAAACAACAAGGAAGCATAAACAGCCAAAGGCACAAAATGCTGTGTCTGTGTGGCTTTCACAGAAACAGGGCAGAAACTCTTAAAGGGATGAAAATGACTTTTCCTTTGTATGAGACAAGCAAGCCCTCGGCATGTTTGCACTTGTGGCCCTTCTGCTTTAGTCCTAATACGGCTTTTTACCGAGAGCTGGCCTAAGATAACCTGCTCCTGCAGTGTTTACAGACTCCTTATAAAATGTGCATGCAGGCACTCTGGTCCTGCCACAAGCTGCAAAGCCTCTGCCTCCCTCGACCCCCAACCAAGACAGAAAGGACTCGCTGATTTAGTGAACCCAAATACAGGGGTTGCTGTTTGAGAAGCCCATTCTCCATTGTACTGAAGACAAATACTCAAAATACTCTATACCTTTAATATTACTGCACATTATATGTCACTTTTCCTTCACTGTGTGTATGTAACAAACTGAAGTGAGAGTGATGTCTCTGTTCAAGCATGAGTGCAGCCATTTCTGAGCTAACATGCATCAGCAGTTTGTCGGTGAAATGCTATATAGCAGCTTTAGAGGCAAAGAAGTCCATCAAATCTAGATTAGAAATCACCTCACCAGCACCATGAATTTACAAGGAGCTCTAAGATATAGAGGTGAGGGAAGAGGGAAATAAGGAAGACAAAAGATGAAACTGAGAAAAAGGTATGGAGAAATAGAGAATGATGGGAAGAGCTGAGGGATTCTTCCTCCTGCCTTTTTTTAGGCATGTCTGAAGTTCATTTGTGGCTGTCATGATTTCTTGTCATCGCAAATATGTAATTTTCCCCTGGCTTCCGATATTTCAAGCTTTTCATTGGGGATAAGATGAATCATATGTTTCAGAATATATAACGGAGAATTCTAGAAATGCAGTCTGTTCAAATGAATTATAATGGTTCTTTTTTCACCCCAAGGATAGCATTGCTTATTTTTCAGTCTTCCAATTAATTTGACATCATTTTTATCTGACTGACAATACCAAGTAATTTAAGTAAAATAGGAAAACATATAAACTGCTTGTGTTTTGCCCAGGTTTAGAGCATTGCTATTTTCTGATGACCTCCTTTTGGTCCAACAGTAGAAATATGGTAAATATCACAACCAAGATATATTCTGTATCAGCTGCGTGTTTTACTGGTGGTTATGACCTTAGGTGCTCATGAGCCTCACCAGAAGGCATTATTGCTCATTATATTTTACACAGTATCACTTAAAGGTGCCGTGAAACAGAAAGTCTTCATGTCAGATCCATCAGTAACTGTGTAGTCTTTAGGGATTTAAAGCCATACATAGCATCCCATAAAGTTGTTGCTAGCAATGCAGTGTTGATTATGATGATGGCTGCTGACCTTACTAAATTTTTACTGTATAGGTAACATGAAAATTTACAGCTTTATTTGACAAGTGTGTTGCATAGTTTTTACTAGTAGGTGCTGATGATTATTCTCCCTCTTCCCTCTTTGTAACCATGAGAAAAAGTCCAGTAGTCAAAGTAAAATTTCATTCTTTTCCCCCAAAGACTCACTGAAGGGTTTATAAAGAAACAGAATCCATTGTAGTTCTAAGTTATTTTTTATCTTATTTGATATACTCTTTCCTGCAGGGTAACACCTTTCTGTTATAAGCAAAAGATTGGCTTTCCCATTTATGTAACTTTTATGGTTCTTTCCAAAGACTTATTTTGTGGCTCTGGCTGAAAACTGTTTTGGCTGCTTTCATCAGGTTCTGAAAGGACCACTGCAAAAGGCGTCCTGTCTATAATGTGAGATTACTCCTGCCATTATAAAAATACTGTATCACAGCTTTAGTAGCGGCTCTTAAATGCATAGCTTTGAAAAAGGAAAGAAACTAAAGATCATGAGAAGAAAAGGCTTAATGTACCAGGCTGTGTTTTATTTGAGACATGTATTTACTCATTGTTTGACAGGATAGGGTGGAGTTTAACTAAATGAGACTATATGAAAGTATTATGTAAAGGGTACAAGTCTGATCTTATTAAGGACCACTGGAAGATGGCAGTTCTCAGGGATGTTTCAGCATTGTTGTTCTTGAACATTGTACCAGAAGTTTCCTACTTAAATGGAAAACTTTCAGTGATGGACTTAGCTGTCAGCTAAATAAGCTGTTGAAATACTTGGGCACAGCGGTCAGCCTCACCATACCTCCCTCACCCACGTCTTTGCCTCCTTCTCAGCCAAAGCGCGGGAAGAGGTGGCACAGCTCTGGCTGCACTGCCTGGATCATACGCATCTTTAAAAAGAAAATTACCACGCAAGTGACTTCCACTGTTTTTTGTAGGACCAAGATGTGGGCCAAGTCTGTTGTTAATATCTGTGGAGAAAAGGTGGGGCTGGGGTTTTGTTTGCTTTGCCTTTGTGGTCTTACCATGAGAAGTTACCATATTGCATGTGTAATCCGCCTAACTGGCTATTCCCTGAGGCTTTTTCCTTCTTCCAGGCTTCAGGAACAAGCAATGGAAATGCTGCATGGAAGCAGTGATCCTGTGCTGATTCCATGTGTCATCTCTTACTCAGTAGCTGAACAACAGCTGGCTCCTGGCTTTGTAGAAACTGAAGGGTACATAATTCAATTTTTCCATTTGTGTTCCAGTTCCTTCTTGGGAGTTCCCCTTGGGGATAGATTTGTGTGCTCAGAAACTGCACTCGAGAAAAAGAACCTAAGAGATCGACCTACTGCAAAACAATCCCTAGGAGGAATAAAAATCTTTGCGTGTGAAAGGTCACCTGAAAAGTGGCAGTAGGGTCGCAGAATTAGGCTGCACCAGGGAAAAAATACGTTCGTGCCTTCTATGTAGGGTTTTGTGCTGACAGTCCCCAAGTCTCTAAATTTGCATATTTGACTTAATGAAAACTGAGGAATGAGCTTAGCTTATTTTTTTTACCTGGCAAATTGTGTATGACCTCATCACCTTTCTTTTTTTTTGTTGTTGCAGAGGCATAGTAGTAGGCAGTTGTGTACTTTTCCCTGATGCAGCAAGTAAGAAAGGACACATATTTCAAGGCAGGTTATAATATTCCTTGCCTGACTGCAAATTCTGAGATTACTGAAGTAACAAAATGGAGCTAAATGTCATGTTATCCCTTGGTTTAATGGAAAATAATTAAGATCATCACTGACTTTATTGAAGGATGTGGGTTTGGTGCCTGAAGCATAAGAAGCTTCTTTTTAATATCCAGTAAAAACGGACAGCCCTTCTCTATTATTAAGTATTGCCTACAGTATGCAATCCCATGAACATAATGGCTGTATTTCTCCTTGTTCATCATGTTAGCAAATAATAGAGAGTCTTGGGCAATTTGCACTGGGAGGTCTTGAGCCACACGGCAGATGAGCGGGTGTGAAGTTCAGAGATTTGTTCGACTTGGCTACTACACTGACCCTTCAGTTCTCATGATAAACTTCGCTGGATGGAGGGGTAAAATCACATAAGAGCAGATGCTCTGCTGCTTTTCTGCTGCTTCAGCAAAAAGAGGGGATGCTAGTGAAATCTCTTTAGGTGCAGAACCCCGGGTATCGGAGCACTGCAGAGGGGCAGAGGCTGGGTGTAGGTGAAGGCTCTCTCCAGCACGCGTGGCATGTAGGTATTTGGGCTGGGTTCTGGCCATCAGGTCACCTCCTGGGAATTGTAGCCTGGTTGGGGAGTTAAGCACGGTGACCCGGACTCACATAAAATCAGCCATGTATGGGGTCAGGAAGATGCAATCCTCTCTGGTGACCCAGTGGTGTGCCCTGCCTCTGCTAGCCGGAGCAGGTAATTGGACATACAACACAGTGGCTTGGCGTGTGCTTCTTGTATTCTCCACTGGCAGCCTTCAGCCAGGGGACTGAAGGGAGAAATGCAGTGTTCAAATGCAAGAGCCCTTTATCACCTTCAGTGCTCTCGATTTGGCTGCTGCAGTGTCACACCGAGCCCTTCAGTGGAGGGAATGATTTGGCCTCAGGAAACAGATTTATTTTGAGAAGCCTTCTACTGTAATTTCTTCCTTCTTTCTGACTGTACCACAGAGGCACTTCATCCTTATCATGCAGGAAGTAGCTGAGGCTCTCTGATACTATTCTTTTAAAATCAAAACATTAAAGCTACAATGCGATGATTTTCAAATTTTCCAGGCATTCCTCCCACCGGCATTAATAGCCCCTCTGCTGTTGCTGTTGCAAAGCTATTTGCTCTTTCAGTATGCAGTACTTGTTCGGTGCTGCACTAAACCTTTGTTGCTTTGCAGTAAAAAAAGCTTCAGTTTATGCAAATGACATTGAAATGAGTTTGATAAAGTGATAAACAGTCACATTTTATGATTGCAACTGTTGGGTTTTTGTTTGTTTGGGGTTTTTTTTACAGTTAATTTTGTGGAAGGACAGGGCTTTACAAACTCCCTTCTGGCATCGATGCAGTAATACGGCGCTCCCATAACAGCATTCTAAGAATTTGGTAGGGCCATCAAACCAACATGATAGCAGGATCACATACATCCAGCACCACAGTGTCCCTTCTCCCTGTGGTAGAGCTCCCTCCCAGCTCAAAAATTCCCTGTAACTAGCAGCTCATCTTCTTAGTTCCTATGTCTTTGGATGGCAGTTAGGTTTCATGCCTTTTTCTTTATTTCCTGTTCCTCTCTGCTTCTGACACATTATTATTCTTTCCAGTGACTGAACCAGACCTCCAAAATCCCATAGTCCCCAAGAGTAATTACAGATCCATTACTGCACGATCCCCACTGGTAGGTTGGGTCAAGTGCTTTATTTTTATCCAGGTCAGCTACTGAGGAGTGTGGTTGACTTTGCTTCCTCAGTAGCTGCATGACAAGACGGGAGTATTTCTGTCACCTGAGTATTTCTGCTGTAGCTGGAGGTTGGTCCTCCCCCAAGTCTGGAGTACCCCATAGGGTTGCTAGTGGTCATTAACGGAAGATGTGAGGCCCCCATGAAGTTTAGACGTCGGATGGAAAATCCTAAAAAGAGCGTGACTACGGCTGCGTGAGAAGTAAATGAACACAGTTTGATTGTATCTTTGTCTGACTTAGGGTTTGATGACCTACATGCTTGTGCTGATCCTGGAGCTCCTGAACATGGATACAAGACACCCAGTGCAGGTGTTTTCTTTGAAAGTGTGGTAGTCCGGTTTCATTGCCAAGAAGGATACAGGCTTAATGGTACTTCAAAAAAACTTTGTGTGAGACACTTTAATGGCTCCCTGAGCTGGAAACCAAGTGATAAACCTGTGTGCCTACAAGAAGGTAAGTCAGTTTTCTCAAAGCAGTTCACCGGTGTCAGTTCTTCTCACGTGTCCGTGTACATGTCTGTGTGTCTCAACACAAACCACAAAAGACTGGAGTCTGTTTCACTGTGGCTTATTTGATACATACTTTAGTTTCCCATTCATCCCATTCATAATCCCCATTTGTCAGTTAAATTTATACTGTGAGAGGTTGTGTGTGTGCATGTACGCATGTGTTGAAAGGGACATAAAGAAATCTGAAGAAAAAAAGATAATACATTTCTCCTCTTAACTAGTTACAAATTGATGCAGAGAGAAAAAACAACCTCCAGTACAAGTAAACTGTAACTTTTTTTTAAAACTGCCTACTTAATAATCCTTTCTGCAATATTTTACTAGGAAAATATAAAACATTTCCTACCATTACTGCTATTCAGGAGTTTTAAAAAATTATATTTTATGACATGTGCATGATTTGAGTAGGAAAATCAAATATACATGGACTGCAGAAGTTTAAAGTCAGAGTAGAAGTTTACTTTGAGATAATTCAGACTATTATGGCATAAACCAATTCATTATATTTTGTTTTAAATAATTAGGACATTAAATCACTTTCTTCTTCTAGGAGTTAGATAGAGGCAGGATTAATTTGAATATCATAAGTGTAAATTTTGGCCAAAATACATCCAAGCAGCACAAACAATTTATTTCACCAAGTCTACTACATAACTTGTTCTGTCAATTCATTTTTGGTCAACAGAGCTATTAAAATCAACAGAGATTAAAAGCGTTGGTTAAATCAAGTATGTACATTTTAGCGTTGTGACTTCTCCAGTGAAGTCATTAGCCATTGCCTCGTTGTCTTCAAGGTGCAACAAGATAAATTCTATTTCAGGATGCCTTCCATCATTTAAAATCAGATAAATATATGGACTTCATTCAAAAGCAGTTGAAGACTTATGTGGCTCATAAACACACTTACTACACAGGATCATGCATCACTTAGCCTGTGTAAAAACCGCAAGTCCTTGTTTATGCTGATGGGTGGGTGGGTGGATATGAGAATCCTGTACCAGGACAGGGGTGCCTGAAGGGACGTGCCGCAACAGGAGCAGGCAGGGCCTGGTAGGACCACTCTCAGGAGATACACATGAAGGGAACAACCCTAAACAGTGGCCTGTGTGAAAGTGGTACATGAGAGTGGAGGTGGAGAGAGTAGCCAGAAGCAGCTGGTAAGTGGTCCTTCAGGTAGCTGCCCCGATGGCAGGAGAGGTCTTGGTAAAATACGGACTCCTGGACATGTGTGAGGCCACAGGATACAGAGCTGTGAGGGGCATGGTCGTGAGCTGTCTCAGGGTACACACTGAGAGGACAGCTGATGTGTAGAGTGTAAAGGCAGTGGGGGCCAATAACACCTGGTCATAATGGTGGCATGGGCCAGTTTCAAAGAAACAACCTGATGCCTTTAGAAAGAATGTATGCATGAAAATCACGCCCTCTCCTCTTACAGCCACCTTTCATAAATGCCCTTGTGCCCCAACCATGACACCTTGTCTCTCATCTCATGGTTATTCAAGAAAAAATATGTGTAGAGTGACAGCAACATATGTCTGAACTGGGTATTTGAACTACTAGAAAAAGCTATAACGCTTGGAAAATCTGTTTTCTTAACCACTACAGGTAGCTTCTAGGAATTTTGATGTGCATCTTTGAAGTAGTACCTGTATCATCCACTGCAGTTGTTAAAATAAGCATCAACATGCTTTATTGAATATTCAAACCATTTCCCAGCCCCTCCCCCGTCCAGTGGAAATCTGTGGAGGAAGTTTCTGATCACAATGCCATCAACAGCAAAACTGCCACTGCTGTCAGTGTGATCAACACTCGAGCCAGGTGTTTTCAAAAAAGAAAGAAATTGGAAGATGAGAATGTGATGGATGATGTGACAACAGTTGCTTAAGAGATAATCATTACTTTGCAGCACAGAACACTTAAAAAGGATTGGTAGCCAATGCTCTGATCAAGCAAAGCACTTAAGCTTGAGCATAACTGTAATTATGCGATTAGTCTTGTTAAAGTTCTGTGCTCAAAATTAGGCATACGCAAAAAACGCATTTCATTATTTAGACTGAAGAGTGGGACCCTGATTTAGGATTTAGTGAAGCAAGTGCTTAAGTACTTTCCTGATTTACGGTATAATAATACCTCAGGTATTATTAAAACTATCCTAGGGTTTAGCAGTAGGAAAAAAAAAATAAAATTAGATGACAGAATTAATTCTTTCCAACACACATTACAGCCACTGATTCAGAAGAAATACTGAGCAAAGGTTCAGTGGCAATCCATGGAACCTAAGCGTTTGCTTTAGTGCTCTTTAGAGCGATCCTTTTGTGTACTGGGAGTAGAGTCATGAGAGAGGGGCCCAATAGGGAGACGGACGATTTAGGAACGTGGCCCATCTGGAGAACAGTTAAGGAGGAATTATAACAGGGTTTGTAATTCTCAGCTCTGTAATGACATACATAAAAGTCTTCATTGCAGAAATTCTGTAATGATATATAAAAAGAAATTTGAAATTTGTAGCAACTACTGGAGAAGTAAGAAGTTAATGTTTTACCATTCATCA
Organism: Charadrius vociferus; assembly: GCF_000708025.1. Lineage (NCBI taxonomy): Eukaryota > Metazoa > Chordata > Aves > Charadriiformes > Charadriidae > Charadrius > Charadrius vociferus. The sequence goes on from NW_009646856.1 coordinate 1,045,528, forward strand.
TTAGCTACCACAAGGTGACATAAACTTTATATTGCATTTACCCATTTAAGGCAGGGGCTGACTGCCCTGCGTGCTATGGTATGCTATACACGCCTCTCATCCCAGTATATGTAAATGTCAGATATTGCCAGCTGAGCTTGAACAGTAAAAAACACTCAATACTTTGGAGTTAATTTTAAGTTAATCTCGTGAGTTTAGATTCAACTAAGGTTGGTTGCATATAATTTTATGTCTGTATGTTATGTATGTTTAATTGTTGTTACGTGTTTACTTTAGATTACTCTAATCACAAACAAATACTATTTACCAAAGGAAGTAAAGCAACCTGTTCAGAATGTGATTGATTTTAAAACTAATACATTTGCCTGGAGCTCTTCATCCAATCAATTCGATTTTATAGGTCTGTCATTTCTCGTTAAGAGGCAGGAGATGTTGTCAGTACAAGAATGAAGTTGCATGACTAGGTGCCCAGTAAATGCCCTGTCAAGAATCTGTGTGCTTAGAGTTATGTTCTCATGTTCATCTACAGCATGTTGTGACTGTAACTTCCATCAATTCTAATATGGTTATGCACATAAATACTAAAGCTCTAAGGTAGGAACTTTGTATTTACTGTTTAAGAGCAATATGTCATGTTGTTCGCACTTTAATCTAATCTTCTCCCACTGTGATAATGTGGCTGCTGAGGCTGTTGCCCTACTTGGAACAAATGCTACCTCTTTCCTATGAGATCGAACCTAAATTTACAGTCTACATGGAGATGGCAAACAAGCAACGAGATGTGCCCTTCTTTCCCAGTGCTTCTGCAGGCAGATGCCTTCGAGATGTCCTCAGTGCCTCATTCTCCCACTGTCAGGGATGATAAAACTGCAGAGAAGTAGTGGACTAGTGCATGGTTTGGCTACAGTTTTCCTGTATGATATTTAGCACTCATTTCTCTTTGCCGTTGTCCCTGGATCTGTGAGATGACTGAAATATTTTTATTTCTCCATCTCTTATCTGTCTTGTCCAGTGTTTGCTGATTCTGAAGCCTGGTTGCAAGCACTATATGATGTTTGTAACCTGTGCTAAACGCAATGGCCACAGGTCTTAGGTGAAGTCTCTGTGCACTGTTGTAATACAAGCAAAGACAATAAAGAGAAAGCGTTATTTAATATACACTGAAATACTGTGTTTGCCTACTAACACAGTAGTATGGATTTAACACTAGCAAAAGACAAGAGACAGTATTGATCATAAATGTTTGCTTTTAAGAGGACAGGGTGCAGATGAGCTGTCCCTGTATTCAACCCATTCTTCATGATGTTCCTTTCATCCTTCCTTCCTGTTGCTCTCTGTTCCAGCCTGTCAGTGTCGTGGTGAGATGTAGTCAAGGCTAATTCAGAGACCGCTCCACAGTGAGATACATAGGATACCTCTGCATTTGAGTTTACATACAGACTAGTAAACAAAACAGTGCCAGAGCATGGGTCAGGGCACTGTTCTTCAACTGCACATGCTGTTACAGTGTTAGAAAGGCCCCTGACGTGGTTTTGGCCAAGGTCAAGTAGCACATCCCAAGCAATTCCTGTGAGTATCTTCTGGATTAGCATGGACCAGGGACAATTTTTGGAGGGTAGGAGTTCACCTGCAGAGACACAAGCCATGCCAAGCCAGTGGGTACCCATGGATGGTGGGGCTATCGCCATAATGTCCAGGCCATGAGTTGCCTTTTTGGGTCCAGGTGCCCTTTGGAGGAGGGAGGGTGGTCCTCCTTCCCCATGGGCTGGAAGAAACAGTTCTGAGAGGTGATGCATGGCTTGCACATAAACTAAAGCACTATGACTATAGTGTTTTAACAAATCTTCCTCTTCAGACCAATCTTCCTGTGATGGGGGACACACTTGGTTTACTAAAGCCAAGAACTCCTAATGTACAAAGCTGCATCTTCATGAAGGTGAGGTCAAGATAAGCCCTTGCACCTTGCAGGCTGTCGGGCCTGGTGGCTGCACCCCACCTCTTTGTGCCTCCGCAAGATAGGAAATGTGTTCCGAACTAGGGCGTTCTTTTGGCTGACCCGTTTTAATATTCATACGGTAGATATAAGCAGATCATGTAAAACTGCCAGAAAGGAGTGTAAGTCATAGCCATTGCTGTTCGATGCTGGTTAAAGACCGTGTATTCCCTTAAATGGTTTAGCAGCTTGCACGGATTTGCTGAAAAAGTACTTAGAATAAAGCAGTTTATTTTCTAGGACAGGACATTTTAAAATCCAGTCACTTATTCTCAGCTTTTCCAAGCAGAATTTGTGCCAGCTAATCCAGTTGTTTGCAGTGCAGAGACGCGGCTACTGCAATTTATGTCTGGCTAAGTGCTAAACAATACAAATTCGGCCAGCGGGAGAGCATTTGCTCAGAAGTCATCAGGAAAAAGAGCTGTAGTACTGTGGTCCATTGGTCTGGTGTTTAGCCGGGGCTTGTAATAGGCCTGTTATCAAAGTCAGCCGGGATGTCGCAGGCGAGGGATGGTACCGCGAGCAACATCACTGTTCTCTGCCAGCATCTAGCTGATTAAAATGATTCGATCTATAGCTGTTACTTGGGATAATGGGGATGAAGTCACCGTAATAGATCATTGTTACAGAATCAATTTCCCCCCCTTTGAAAGTAAAATCTGGTATTTTACTGCAGTGTATTTATGTACACCTCTTTCATTTGTATAGCAACAGAAAGCTATTACACCAAGAGAGTGAGCTGTTCATTGACATTATCTTCTGCCATCCATTTCCAACCTCCTCCTGCGTGGCCGTGGAGCAGGATCCCCATCTATCTCATCCCATCCTCAGGGGGTTCCCGGGGCAGCCTCTTGGTGACAGCGTTCAAGGTTTCACGTCAGGCATTTCCTATGGGGCATCCTCTGCCTTCTCCTCTGCTGACCGATTTGCCAGAGAGAGAGAGAAAATGGCCCAGTCTTTGAAGGCGATGTCTGCAACCCTCACCACAGTGCATTTTATAACCTTCTGTTGGGGTACGCATCACCCCAGACTTGGGCATTTATAAATGAATAAATTCTAATAAAACTTCTTGCTGCGGGTTCTCGGCCCGCCTGGCAGACTGCCAGCCCTGCCTGTGACAGGCAGCAGGAGCTACCTGCAGCACCGGCCAAGGAGCTAAATCTAACAAGAGAAGGGGGAAATTTTTGACTAATAATGTGTCCATGTCCCATACTAGAAGGTAGCCAAATACTTTGTATTTTAGAAAACATCCCTGTAGTGGGAAAGTAGAAAGGAGAGTATGTTTTAACGGGGGGAGCAAACTTCCTATTAGTTAAATGTGGTGATTGATGGAAACTCAGAGTAATAGGTACCCTAGTTTGCCTAAGTAACTAAATGTATTATGAAATACATTTGCTCTTAGTAATTTACATATACTGAATTAGAGTTTACCTTGCTTCTAGTTGCACTTGTAAGCAAACGAGCAAGCTCTTGCTATTGCTTCACTTTGTGCATACTCGCAATTAATTGATAACTACAGATTTAGAGTTACCTTTTCCTCTTCAGTGAGTTACCCATGAAAATGGCAGAAACTTTCTCTTTTGTGCAAGTCTCAAGGGACCTCTGAAACTTCTTTTTTTAATAAATATTGAGTTCCTAAATGAAGATAATTGTCTCTTGTGGTAGAAGTGTTGGACAAAAACCAGCATAAAACAAACTTATAATATTTTTACATTCTTGCTTTTATTTGAAATACTTTGTGGGTTTTGATGCCTGGAAATTTTTATCATCGTCTCTGTCATGGATTACCTGCTGGCAGACAAGCAGATAATTTTCATTACATTTTCCCAATGCTTAATCTTTTTCTGTCTTTCGTTTAATCTCACTTTGCATTTATGAGCAGGATGAACTTTGAGTCACCTGGACTATTCCTTCATATTCTCTTGGCTTGTCTCTTAATTATTCAGTATCAGCAGCGGGTTTTTTTAACTTGCCTCACCCTTTGCTTCCACTTCCCGCAACATCTTTCATTTTTCAGTCTTCTGGGGTTTATTTTATATTTGGGTGTCTTTGGCACTGGTGTATACAGTGATATATAAGACTGTCCGATGCATGTATCACAGGTAGGTAATAGAGCCCGTGCCTGTATATCACTACAAGTTTGCAGTCATTTCCCTTGTTCAGAGCCTTCTACAAACACTTGAGATGCTGCTCAGAGCCTTAAAAATCACTCCCTCTAAAGGCATATGAATTCAGGCACATAAAATTGTCTGATTTAAAATGGAAGCGATGAGATTAAAGTGAAGACATTCACATAATGAACTCTGTGGAATGGAGCTGGATGAACCCTTGTAAATGTACCTGATTTGTATCTGTCTCTCTGCTAAAACTGCAGTTTTTCTGTGTTCCTCATGCCATATCTGTATTTTATCTTTTCTTTTGTCCTGTCCTTAGTGCTGTCAAATAGTCTGCCTTCGCATCGAACTTCGGGATAGTCAGACTGTGCAGTGTAATTTGCACACATGATGAATGGAAGGACAAAATTGAAAACATTCTTCCTAAATGCTCTTAATTTTGTTTGTTTAAAAAAGTCTGGGGGAATGATCCATTATTGTAGCATGTCAGCTTCTACTACAATACTTTGTAACCGGTGATTAACTAGGGAGAGGACTTATATACTGAAATGCATGTATTTTCCAAACGGTTTAAGCAGAGCACTTACATTAACTGATGACTTTTGCTTAAGAGCTTGATTATTGAATAGCTAGCCATGTTTTTTTAATTAAGTTACTATTTTTTTTTTCATGAAGTCACAGATTGCCTTGTTCCACATGTTGAAGATGCAGAGATTCATAACAAGACATACAGGACTGGCGATAAGTTAATAATCAGCTGTCATGAAGGATTCCAGATCCGTTATCCTGACTTAGACAACATGGTTTCAGTATGTCAAGACGATGGAACATGGGATAATCTGCCCATTTGTCAAGGTTTAGTACACCAGCACATCCTGTTTTATAGATCATGCACCTTGTGATAGTTTGCCGATATTTTTTTCTACGGTTGTAAGGATGTCAGTCATCTGATAAGCTCCACTGTACAGTATTTGAATAGTGCTGCTGCTAAGTTTTTTTTTTTGTTGCTCACTGCAGGAAAGAACATGCCCCTTTCTGAACATACCCATACTTAAAGTACTACTTGAAATACTGCTTTTTGTTTGCTAGTCTAAAATCTGACACAGATACATCGCATTAAAAAAAAAAAAAAATCAGGGTTAAATCAGCCAGAAGTTCAGCAAAAGATTTGATGGGCAACTGACATTTTGGCACCCATAAATTTCTTTGCCTTGTGCAGCAGGCAGAGGTAGAGGAGAGATGCAACTGGAACCTGTTCTTCTATTGGAGTTTTCAGCGGAGTGGTTGATCATGTTCATAGTCCGTTAAACTCAAAGGTGTTGCCTGGAAATTCAGGGTGCGCGCAGGAATGATTTTTTTTTGGCCGGAAAGCCATTAGCAGCAGCACTAGTAGTATTGCTAGCATGAGATCCCAGCTTCGTTTAGATGGCGAGAAATGGCTGGGGGTAAGCCAGCTTCAGTGAGTGGGAGTTAAATAAGGCTGGGCTGCTGTTGCCTTTGCATTTCGGACATGCATGTGTTAGTACCGTTGACTTGGTCTTAACCAGTTCACGTTTTGGTAGGAAAATTGACCAGCTGAACAGCACGGAAAGATTGTAACTGTCTGTGCTAAGGGGAAGACTTGGTTAGTACTAACTTTCCTCAAACCTGTCTGTCATCTCCTAAAGCTGACAGTTCTCTGTGGGCAATTAATGACACCATCACATCAATTTGCAGAGTTGGGGCAGGCAGGTGGGGGACCTGGGACACTTTTCAGGAGTGACAATGTCAGGGTGAGACATGAAAGTCAGGGCTTGGCATTTCTGCTGTAAAGTGATGAGATCAATGAGTGGCAGAGCCCAAAGTTACGGGAGCTTAGTTTGAATGGGTCTCCAGAGCGAGGAACTTCGGTTTGGGGCATATCAAACTGTCCCACAAAGTCTCGTCTTAGGCTATGGCACAGACATGTAGAAATTTAGGCACATTACAGAGCTAGCTTTGTGTTTTAGATGCACACATTGCATCTGAATAGGGGTAACAGAAAAGGGGAGTTCTCACCAACACATAGAAAAGTGGGCACTAGTTTTGGGGTATCTTATCCGCAATGGCATCGTGTGTAGCTGTGTGACGTATACAGCCCATTTGTGAGAGTGGGTGCAGCTCACCTATAATTAAGGTAGATTAAAAATCTTGCAGTTAGGTGAGATGAATGCTGAAAAGATAAATTTGCAGGTACTGTGTTTGCCAAAGATCCGGGTGGAAATTTTGTGAGAGCCAGGATTAACTGGGGAAGGAAAAACACCCCAAGTACCCCTTGGCTTGTTACTGTCTTCTGTTGCTGTATTTATACCATGAAACACAATCAACTGCTGCTACTCAATATTCGATATTAACTGCTTTTCAAAAAAAAAAAAGCAGTGCTAATAAAAGTTAAGAAATCAATTGCACAAGAGCCAAGTGCTGTAACTACCAGACAGGTAGAGAATAGGCAATTCAGATTCAAGTGTCTGCCATATTTTGCCAAATTCTATAAACCTGTTCCAAAATTGTCTCCCAAATTTTCTTTTTGCTATGTCAGGCACTAATAATATCAAAGGCTCTTGTCTACTTGCACTAGGTAGGTTGTCAATTACATTTCTATGGCCTTTTGATTACAACAGGCAGGGGAGTCTCATGACGCCGATGCCTTTTTTCTGGCAGAGCAGTGGGAAAGGATTCTAGGGCGTGTAAGAATGCAACTTCAAACTATTTTTGTCATGAGATAATAATGATAATTACTGATCTGGAAATGATGTGAATTACTTAGCAAAAAAAATGTCAAAATTAAGTTTTCAAGCAGCTTGAGGTGCTTGGAGACCTAGGGATTTTCACAAACACTTGGCTCATACAGATTCAAGTAAATCTCTGTCCTGCATTACAAGGAACCCAATGAGCATTAAAATTCTAAGCTAGCAGGACAAAATTTTCCCTGATACAGTTCAGAGAAGAGTAAGCTTGGTCTTGCTCAGGCAGTCTGCGCTCTTTCTTTCTGTCCCACTGGAAGCTGCTTATATCGTCCTGCTCAGTGGGCTGCTCAGTTTGCAGGAACCAGTATGTTATGTGTGGGGAATACTTGATGAGGGGTACGAGCAGTAGGCTATAGATACGATGCCTGAAGCTTTATTTGAGCAGGGAGATAACCAGCTAGTAAAACAGCTATCAAAACCATTGCTCTGGTAGTACAGTGTGCTGTAAAAAACTTTCAGGCTTTTTCTGTTGTTTGCTTCTGATTTTGACCCTCTCCCTCAAATGGCCACTGCAAGGAAATAACCACTTGAAGTGCTGCCAAGACTTTTTTTTTTTTAGATGCCAGCATCTTACAAGAAGTTCTCAGACTGCTTTTAGTTTCCCCTTCAGTCTTAAAATTATGAGAGTCCTATGAACATCCTTCACAAATTCCTGGTAGGGCCAAGAGACCTATTTATGGATTGCCATAATGCAGTTGCTGTTAGTCTCATGACTTCATAATACTATTTTTCATTCCCTGATTACTAATAATCTTTCTTCCACATTATTGCAAATTAAAAAATCAACAGTATTAAGTATTACTCAGAGGGTCATTTGTAAGGCCATGAGGAATTACTTTTTTTCTCTAGTACCAGCTCTTATCTAATACCAGCTCAAAACAGGCTCTGAATATCTGTGAATGACATATTAGAAAGTCATGTTGTCTATTAAATTCACTGCTCTTTCTTGCACCATATATGATTGGTGACCATTTAACTGTCACAGCTCAGTACTATCCATGATACAAATCCCTCAGAAGTAATTCCAGAAGTAGAACATGGTCTGTGTCTACATTTACAATTTCTAGTGATAACAGGTACCTTAACTTTTTGATAACATAATCTGAGCCCTCGCTCAGTGTTTATTGTGGGACTGCTCATAGGAAGTCACGTCCCTTTAGACTTTCTCAGGCTGGAGTTTCAAAATCATTAATTCTGTCTGCAAATCTTTTACAGTTGTGTGCACTTTGTCACAGGAGCAGTTTTAATATTAAAGATGGGTTACACGCCTGTCAGTTTTAAGAGGAGGAATAAAACTCATGGTTTATATAAATGACAATCTTTATTTATTAAAGATTCTACCTCGAAAAGAAATTGCCATCTGCTAAACCAGTGAATGTTTGTGAAACAAGATGCTGTCATTTTCAGTAAACCTTTCCTGGATTTGTTGAGAGTGAATCCCACGCTAGCAAAGCGTGTGGGCTAAACAATGAAAGGGTTTGAAACAGGATAATGAGACATATGTATCTGAGGGAGATTACACAGGCATGCCATTCATAGCAGAGAAGATGAAAAATATCGCACTCTGCAATTTAGGAATTACAACCAAGATGTGTTACGATGACTGAGATGAGCACCTTATAATAAAAGATACCTCCCTCTTCTTAATTTGCAGGTTGCCTGAGGCCATTGGTTCTTCCTCATAGTTACATTAACATATCTGAGTTCAAGTCCTCCTTCCCCGTAGGAACAGTGGTGTATTATCAATGCTTTCCTGGATATAAACTAGAAGGGGCAGAGTTCCTTGAGTGCATGTATAACCTTATCTGGTCAGATAGCCCACCTAGGTGCCTTGATGTGGAAGGTAAATGTCTTATTGTTTGTTTTTCTTTCGATTTTGCAAAATCAGCATGTTCTATATGATTTTAACTCAGGGCTATAACCACGGTTATGCTATATGTAATGTTTCCACAGGCCACACAGAGCGTATCTGGGTTTCGTTACGTGCAACCTATTGGGTCACTGCACCGTTAACTAATGTTTGTTCTCTCGTTGTCTGAAGTGCAAGAGAGGAAGCTCTTAACAATGATTGCTTTGCCCTTAAAATGAAAATTCTTTGCAGCTTTTCTAATAAAAATACTGAGAAAGTTATGGAATTCACATTCATGTGCAGATGGTCAGAGTTTCTGTAGATACGGATCAATTTCTATGATGAACTAAAAAATACTCCATAGAAACTCTTAGCTTGGGCTGTGCCAGCTGCAAACATTATTCAGTGCTACATGATGCTGCACGCTTGAATGTTTGTTGTCTCTCGTAGGAGTTAACCTTAAAGAAGGATTTGCAACCAAAGCGACTGAGCTAATTTATTGATTAGGAACATAAAAACTGTGGTCACTCGGTGTGAGACAGAAGTAAATCTTACCAAGCCAAAAGGAATAACCTGTGACTATAGCTGCAGTGCTGGAATGGAGGATATTGTAGTGTGTTTGTATTTGCATCCCATACATTTAAAACAAAGATACCGAATGGATTGCTCCATATGCTGTCAAAACCTTGCGAACTACCGTCCTCCATCTTCATACTGCATCTTGAATTAAACATTCTAGGAAGTCATCAGAATCCAAATACATGCTCTGCATTTCATTCCCCTAAAAGGGCTACATTTTCGCTCTCTTTCAAGCCTGTGAGGAAGATATCTATATGTAGAATTTAGCTAAAAGCAATTATAGGAATTCATATGTAATGCTTATGTTACTGAGCTAAATGCTAAGCATTCTGGAAGTGTAAAAATTTGCCAAGAGCATTAACAAAGTGATACGCTGCACAAAAGTAATAAAATAATCCTTATTTTTGACTGACAATTCAAGTTTCAAAATTCAAAAATGCCTTTGCAATTTTGGCATGACAGAACAGGATGATTTTTTTCTATTACTTATTATTTAGCACACCATAAAAGATTAATACCAAATCAGCTCTATGTAAGCCATTTTGGAAGGTTTGTTTGTTGTTGTTTATAGCATGGAAAATACATTAAAAAATCAGAAGGGCCCTGTTAGGCTTAATCCAACAGTATAAATGTTTTGATAAAAATGACAATTCTCCAGTTAGGAAGATAAGAGCATTAAAATACAGAAACTCAAGTGTATGAAGCAGAAAATGTTGTGTCTTACCCTCACTTAACACAGGTGAGCATTCCAGCTGCTATCAAAATACCCAAGAAAACTCATGTGCTCATTGTTTATTCTTGTATTATAAAATCATGGAGAGGCTCTTTTTTCTTGGTAATTTAAAACATGAGATAAGAACTGCTGCCCTGACAGTTCTACAGTGTAAATAACATGTCAAAAGTTATCATCCCCAGTCAACTATGATGATCTGTGATGGAGGAATCAGTGTGTGCCAGACGCTGGGTCAAAGCCATGTGGGAGCCTCCTGAGTTTTGATTTAGAGCCAGCCTCCCTTTTAATCGCTTTCTCATTACTCTCTTTAAATGTTAAAACTTTCCATGGTGATTTCATGTTGGCGTCCCATCTGTGCATGTGTTGAGTGAACCACAGGAGAGTGAAGTGTAGAGCGTAAGGCTTGCAAGAGCAGGTTCTCCTCAGCTTTGGGGCCATCCCTGCTTCTCATGGGGCAGAAGAGAGAGCGGCATCACTAAAAGGTCACCCCTGACAACTCCCCTTGTGAACTCTGTTGTAGGGATGCTTCACTTGGTAAGCAACACACTTCAAAATTAAATCCAGACAGGGTAAAGCAACTTGAGATGCCCTCATTTATGTTTTTTATTATATTTAAGTGATTTATGCAAGGCATGCCAGTCTCCAGGAATCTTGTTACAATCCACTACTCTCAATTAGCGGACAAAACTCCCTCCCTGCATATTTTTTATTCTGCACCTTGCATACCAATGTCAAGCTCATTTTTCAGCATTCCTTTTGCGTGTGAGGTATAACGTCGCCAAGCAGTATTTTTCACAGAGGAAATCATCAAATAACAAATTAATTCCATTTATTTATTTCCACGATCAATTAAAAATTTATTCTAAGAGTATTTCCTGCTCAGTATTTTAATACGGTAATGATTAAAAGCAAACGGTTGTTAGGAAGCCATAGTAAACCATTTTAGAGCTTTTACCCTGCTGTAAGCAACACTGCTTACAGCTTTCTCATTTTGATGTATGTTCTTCTTGAAGCCTTCACAGAAGGAATTTCTTAAATGTGTGCGTAATCACACAAATGCTATATGTCAATCGCGTGAATTTTTCTATCTTTGTTAGGCCAAATAAATTCTGAATGAAGGGTCTGTAGCTCCATTTAAATAAATAGTTACACCAGGGACCACTCAGCTCCCATCCTACAGCATGATTTCTAATGCTCAAGTCCAGTCTTGTCCTCAATATTGCCAAGCACAGAGCTTCCACAAGCTCTGGCGAGAGACTGATTTTTGCTGATGGGGAAGAAGATTTTTCTGATCATTAAAATCACTGTTGCTTTTGTCACAGTAGTGCCTAAAACCTGAGTTTTCTGGTACTGAAGTGCAGCCAACACTGCAGAGTTATGCAGCGGCTTCTCAGGAACAGCTGTTCACATCCGATCGGGGAAGGTGTTATAGCTCAGGCAAATAGGGATGCCTCTAGCTGAGATTGCCAAGTATTTACTGGTATGAGATCCTCTTCTTAAATGCTTGTACCTTTGCCAAATTTAAAACATTCAGATTGATTTTTGATTGTCTGCCTCAAGCTGAATCATTTGAGGAGCTTCAGTTGAAATGGTTCAGCTGTATTTAAGAATGATGGTAGAGGAAATGGCGGTGTTTTACCAGTGCTACAAAACTTTACAGTCATTTAGAGGATAAGATCAAGCATCTTAACACTGAATTCTCTTTTCAAGTCCTCGATTTATATCTTTAACTTTCCTAATATTCTTTTTTTTCTAGTGAAATTCCATAATTATGTAGAAGATTTTTAAACTTTCTTTTGTACTGAAACTCACTAGATACTTCCAAGGATATATGAAAATCTAAGAAAATGTTATTTTATTTATTTATATGTTTTTTAAATTACCAATTTGAGGTTAATCATCCATCCGTAGAAGTTACTTTAAGTTAGTGATTGCCTTCTGTTAAATCAGATATGCAAAAGGTGAGTGAAAAAACTCTTAAACTGAAGATTCCCACACAGAGTATAAACGTTAATTGTAAAATCAGATGGCTTCTAAAAACATCGAAGGAGAACAAACACTAGAAAACATACTGCTATGGAACTCTGTGAAATGAAACGTATAGAACTAGGAAATGTTTATGATACGATACTTTAAGGTGAATAAAGACATTACACAGGATTTGGAGAAATTTAAAAAAAAAAAAAAACAAACCGAAAAGTTTGGCCATTAGTACTTCGGGAACGTGATCGGCATATGATTACACACCTTGCCATCTGGACTCTGTATTTTAATCTTTTATGCCCTTTGGAAGACTTCCAAGAAGATGTAAGGCATGGTGCTTATATAGAACAGGGGGGAAAGCACGCAAAGAGAGGAGAGGCTGGGAGAATTCAATCTTAGTGCTAAAGCTAGAACATAAAGCAGTTGTATGGATGGTGTAATTGGGAATTCCTGGCTTTGTAGTTGAGAGTAAAAGGAAAACCAGATTGATTGAATTTGCAACAACAGACGTGATCCTGTTATCTGGAATGTCTGTGGTTTCAGCATCATCCCAGCTAAACACAAAAGCAGGAAAACAGATCTATCACAATATCAAAACTTTATTCTACATGCTAGGATCAACATATTCTGTAGCTGGGGTTAAGCTTGAAAGAATGTTAAACAGAAAATATTTCAAATATTTGTAGGTAGATTCAAAATTAAAATGAAAAAAACACAAGGAACAGACTTCAAAGGCAAGAGTTAATGAGTAGAAGAGAGGAAAATCATGGAGGAAAACTGAAGGATTTCAGAACTCTGGTATATAAAACCACCTCATTGTGAGGGGAGGCAAAAAGATACAACACTAAACTAACAACTGATTACAGAAGGGATCCTAAAAGTTATAGAAACCATGGGAGAAAGATAGGAGGAGGAAGTAATTAAGAAAATTGCACAACAAACCAGAAGAAGTGCAAGGGACCCCAAAAGGCCGCTACCTAGAGCACCAGGAAATTTCTGAAGAATAAAAGGGGGTTAGTCATATGATAATTAAAACCAGTGAAGTATGCTACAAATAAAATAAATATTCTAGAAAGACAGGCAAGAATACAGGACAGAGCTTTAAAATGATTCTGTTCATAAACCTTAGGACAGACACTCGTAGAGAAGGTCTGATAATTCTGGCATGGAATCTAGAAAGCCAGGAGCATGAAAGAGCTCTGGAGGAGGGTGATATTGCAGGTGAAATGCCGTAGCCGCTTATACGTCGAAACAAAGCAGCATAAACTTTCTAACAAATTACAGACAGGATACTTTGAAGGAAAGCTTCAAAAATCTTCATTCTCGTGTAACAATTGCTAATGCCATAAAGAGTGATTGGCACCCAGCTGTATATTTGATAAACTATGCCCTTAAAATATTTTAAATTCTTGATGGAACATACAGCGATGCCCTGAGAAAAAAGATACAAGTCAGCCTGTAATCAGTTTATGTTCGGGAGCAATCCGAAGCCTGAGATATTGTACATCAGTATGAATGGATTTCTCTCTGTGTTTATTTGTTGACATTGAGAAGGCTTTAGATAAATTCCAACATGACAGACCGATGCGTATCCTCAGGGAAGATAATGTCGATACAGCAGATCTCCAACAGATAAAAATCCTGTAGAGGGAGCAGAGGGCAGCAATACAAGCAAGTTGTGAAACATTGTGGTATTAATAAATTAAGAGAGGTAGATACCAGGATTCTGCTCTATGTTTACGCCTACTCAGCTTGCAGGCAGGAGGGAGAATAAATGAAATATTGCTCAACTGCCAAAGAGGTCATCCAAGTTAACTGAGTTAATGTTAACATAAGACGCATTGATAGCCTTGTTTTTAATAGCTCTGACTAGAGTGGCGTTTCAGAATATATTCACTGCCTACAGCAATACTTCTTGCAACTCGGGAACGACAACAAGCAGTAAATGCTCAAATAGCAGCAGCCAACAATATTTGTAGACACCTTTACTTGGGCAACACCTTTACATTGGTGACACCTTTAGTCTGATGGCCAAAGGATGAAATAGGCTGATTGTCTTTCACCGCCGGGGTGACCGAGTTGTAGAAAGCAAGTGTCATGAAGAAGTTTAAAAGGATAGTTTTCTTTTAAAAATGAAAAAGTTGATTTGTTCATCACGCAGGAGTGCAGAAATTATATGCATCCGGCTGCCCTGTATGAAAGCAGGAGTTGAACACTTTAAGGAGCTGCTTATAGTGACTTGGAATAACTGGATTTTTGTGCTGCTGGAGAATGCTGAAATTCATCTGTACACCTTTACCCACAGCTGAAGAAGCATGGAAAAGAATTGAATTCAGAAAAAGCACAGTGACATGAAATACTAGGCAGACAAATCATGTTCTTCTGTGTACATACTGCTTAATAATCACCCAGTCTCTTAACTCCAGTGGGTCTACTCAGTGCATGGGTTTGTTCACTTCCTGAGATAAAAAACCAATGTTTAAAGGGTGGCAGTTTCACCAATCAGTGTAGGCAGGCACTTGATGACTAAACATAAATAACAGAAACCGATCATCTTCCATGCCTTCTTAGTCTTGTAAGCTGGTTTGTGGTATTACAGTGCTAAGATCACCTGCTGGTTTTCCTCCACCCCCTTTTTTTTTTTTCCCCGGTAGCACTCCATTGGGAACGGGACCTTGTGCTTTTCCTTCTCTCAGGTGGTATAGCTTGATTTCCTCAGCCTTCAGCTAAGCCCTGGAACACAGCTTGTGTATTCCAGCATTCCTTCTCTCTGTCAATCCCTGATGACTGGTGTAGGTGACACCATGCAGGCTCAAGGGATTCTTGCTTATAAACGAGGAGAAAAAAGCTATTAAAGAAAGAGGAAATACAATAACATAAAAACATTGATATGTCCAGCTCACAGTGAGCACTGGCTTCTTCAGACATCCCTGTCGGGTGCTTTGATCTGTCTGGTTTTCTTAGCCAGCTTCCCAACAGCTCTCTCTCCCTCCTCCACCTCTATTCTACTTCTAAGCACTTTGACCTTTTCCAGCTCTGGGGTTATCCTGTAATGCCTGTCAAATACCCAAGCCTTGACTTATTTTGAAGTTGTCTGATTCCTTCCTGTTAGGTGTCCATGCAGTCCCCAGCACCTGCTTCTCAAAGTCCTAAAAAGACCATTACTGATCATAAAGTCAACCACTCATGAGAAAAGGAAGAAACAAAACTAGAAGCAAATGATGAAGAAGGCTAAAATGATCTTTTGTAAATGAGACCAGTGCTCCAAGCACTCCCATGTGAATAATGAGTGTAAATGTTTCCTTAAAGATAATTACGGGTCTCTTGCTAAAAGAACTCCTAGCTCTCTATTGCTGCAAACTTGTCATCATTTTTTTGTAGTTTAAATGAAAATCTCACTTTTAAACTTATAATTTATTGGAGAAAGATTGCAGGGTGTGTTTCATCCCATACCCGTTGTGAAATGCAGTTGAAACTAAAGACTTTGGCATTAAGATCAATGTTTCTCAGGTTGCTGTGCTGGGAATGGCAGGATTGTTGAGGATGAGTGTGAATTTGGCATGATGCTGCTGTAGGAGCTCAGCTGACTGGAACGGCAAAACAGGCTCCGTAATTTGTAACTCTGGTAACAAGGAAGCTCTGTGTATGAGAAGTGATTGTAAATCACCTTCTGTTTCCATTTAGGAATCAGCTAATGTTAAACTATTATTAAAACAGGCTTGAAACTAGTTTTATACTGTTTCATTTAGGCTCACACAGCAGGTGTCAGCGGTAGCGATTTTCAGCAAGATGGTGTTTGTCAAAGCTAGACCAGAGAAGAAGCTTTTCATTAAAAACTTAATTATTCAATTCATTTCACACTTCGTAGAAGGTGAAAAGTGCTTCTCACTGTGTGCCCATTGAAAGGCTTACCTTGCTATAGTAGCTGGTACAGAGTTTCCCAGGGGTGATTGTCTACGAGTAGAGCAAGCAGCTTGGAGCCACGAGACCTGGAAGTGTATTCCGAGCTGCTTGAACATTGTCTTGCTGAATGGTCGAGAAGTTGCTTAACTGTTAGGTGTCTTTTGAGAAGAAAACATGTAAGTGGCATTGTGAAGCTTAAGTAATTGAAAAAGGTTAAGATTGGAAAGAATTTGGAAATTATTGGCTAAGAAGACAATATTTTTAATAATTCTTGCTGTAGGCTTTCAAGAAATAAATTTGCTGGCAACTTCAGAGTTCAAAATAAGCATCTTCTCTCTTCATTACTTTAAGTCATGTCTACTGTCAGGCTTAATAGGAGTTACTTTATATATTAGTCCTCACTTAGTTGCTTCCACTAAACTTTCTATTCTGGTATTACTATTGGTGCTGCTGTTTTGCTGTGGGAATGAGTAATCAGAGAAGTTCCACAAAGCATGTCTTCACTTTCAAAACACAAATTCAATGGCCTTGGAAGTTTTTCTCACTTGTTCCAGTACAGCTATAATACACACTAAGTCTCCCTTCACAATGCTGGTAGCATTTGTTATGGGAATTTGTTAAGCCGAAGTTCATGATAAATGAAAACTTACTCTAGTAATGCTTCCTGTTCTGCTTACATTTCCAAAGACTGTCATTAGAAATAAATTCTCATTAAGCAGCTGTTCAAGACTGAGATGTTTCGAGAGGGATTTTTTAAAGCAACTGGGTTTGCTACTTCCTTCCCTTTACAAACCTCTTGATTTCTTCTTTAAGCTCTCAACTGGATGTGAGTGGTTGAGTTCAACAGTTTTTCTTCCATCTTACTATACAATGCTGGACAATTTAATGGCAATCTTTGTTTTGCAATTTTAGAATTAAAATACTGCTGCTTTTTTACATTACTATAAATTGAAATCTAACTATAGAGTAGGAAAATCCTGTTTTTAATATTGAAAGTGCAGAAGTAATTTTCTTGCCTCCTCCATCTCTTCCTGTTGGCTGTCCACTCCCCCTTCCCCCAGGCATTTCCCTATTAGATATTGCACTAGAAATACCAATTTTTGTCTACCAGTTTTTGTCCTGAGATCTTTTTGGCTAACAAATAAATCGATAAATTCTCTAAACAGTATAATGTCTTTACAGTTTAAAAATCCACAACTAACAGCCACTTTTTTTTTTTTTAACACCACTAATTTATTTTCTTTTTGTTTGTTGTTTTTTACAGACTCATAACTATTAAGAAACATTTTTCTTTGTGAAAGATGCTGATACTGGTGTTCCATCAACTGCATATAGGATATAGGCATTACATTCCCCTTCATACTGACTGTCTTATAATGTGTTGTTATGTGTACGTAAGAGGATGAGAAGCTTGAAATTATGGCTCTGTACTGTGCAGTGCAAGTGGGATTCATGTGCTGGCGATACCTGTGGGAATGGCCAGGTCTGTTAGGTGAGCTGGATAGGAATTGATTGAGGTATAGGTGAGAAAGGCTTCTTGGTTGAGTATTTATTTTATTTGGAAGGTCTGAAGGGTGATGACACTGAAGTCACCAACGAACCAGGTTTTATCAGCACAGTGTTCATAAAGAAGCAGGAAAAGGAAGAAACATAATCTTCATCTTCTATGTTCCTGTGAAAAAATTAATTTTTAGATCCTACATACCCAAGCATGTGTTTGTACGAAGGCAATATATGGGAAAGGATCCTTACTGAAGCCCCAGAAGCCAGCTGGTAAAGCTTCAGGTGAGGAATAGGCCACCCTAGATGGGAAGAGTCAGACCTGCTGGGACATGTACTGCTGCGGTCTCATGGAGTAAATCATGGCTCGAATTAAACATTGGTGGGAATCCAGTAGCCAGATGGCAGGTGTCCAGATTTATGGTGTTAATTAGTGTCCTGATATGTATGAGAATGACAGGTGAGGGTCAAGAGAAGCTCTTGTTTTCTTCCAGTTTGTGCACAAACCAGACAGTGTGTCCATCTCTCTGATTACTATCTAGTGAGATGCACCAGTGTTTTCCCTGCACGTTGGAGCTGGCAGGTTTTTATCTGTGTCTTTCTCATCATGAAGTATCATTTTAGTCTTTTCTCACTCTTTGCATAGTGAGCGGGGCATTCACAGTGTGTTTGGAAGAAGTGTTGGTTTTGATTAGATGCAAATGTTGCTAACCCTGTCCATCCCTGTGTCAAACAGAAGATGGCTGGCTTTACACTGGGTTTTTCTGCTAACCCAGCTGACTGAGCCACTAATGTCCTACATGAAAGGCAGACTGCTAGCTAGAGAAAAAAAACCAACATACTATGCAAAAATCAGAGGTGGAAAATAAGCTTCTTGCTTATTCCTACCCCTTTTTTCTAAGTAAGCGCCCCGTGTTTCAAGACATTTTTGCTTTTGTTTTTTGGCTCACATACAAGAGCTGGGCAAGACCTGAATAACTTCCCTCCCACCTACTTTGACCAAAGACTGAACCAACTAGCTGTTGAACTGACCGACTAAAAAGGAGGTTTTGAGCACTGTAAATATCTGTAACTCCACTGTTATGTCTCTATCAGTGGCTTTTAAAAAGTGACGTGACATCTTTATTCTGTGCCACCAATATTAATTGAGAATATGCTAATGCCAAAAAGTCTTCCCTGCCTCCTACAGTTCCAGTGCCAACAGTGCAGAATTACTGCAGCATCCTCTGGGCAGAGTTTTAAAAGCTTCTTGATTGTAATGGGTAGGAAGAATTACTGGGTGTACCCCGTTTATTCTTCCAGTAGTGCTCACAGCCTGCATCACCCTCGCAGGGACCCTGGTCCAAGGGATGTGGCTGTCACACCATGGAGGCATGCTGGGGTGGCGGGGGGCAAACCCACCTTTGCCTTTCGCTGTGCTGTCTCTTGCAGGGACCCCGTAAAGCTGAGCTTGGGGTCTTGGCACCTCCAGACAGCGCACAAAAGGGGGCGCTGCCGGCAGGCATACCTGCAGGTGGGACATATTCTGTTGTCTTTTGTTATAAAAAGCTCTTTTGTTAACCTGAAACAGGTCCTCTGCTCCAAGCCAGTATTTGACAGTGTTTGTAACACAGAGCTCGGCTCCCCAGGTTTTAAACTCTTCCTGAAAGCATGAATCTTTCATTAAAATCAGTCAGAGGAGAAACCTATAGCTTATCTGGAAGGAGAGCCCTGAGCTCCAGCTGCTCCTAAGAGCAGGTGAGGACGTCCATCAAATCAAATCAAATCAGGGATTCCTCCCTTCGACTTCCATGAGTAACAGGCGTCTTGAGCATCTCGGAAGGGATTTGTTTGCCATATAAACACACTTGTTCTTTCTTTTTGATGAACGACTCAGCTTTTCAGCTAAGAATGCTGAGCTGTAAAGTTCCTGTAAGTCCTCTTACAGTCTGTGGCCAATTGTTCTATAGAGACTGATCCAGGATCACATACTGCAGAACCACCAGCAGACACTGCCTGAATTATATTCATCCTTCTGACAAGCTCCAAAGTGCAGGACATACACATGTGGTCTTTTAATGCTGGTCATCAGGAGATACGACTCGATTATCCATGCTGGATGTTGTAATTAGCACATTAAAGTCTCAAAAGTCTTATAAAGTTAAGATGCTGAAAACTATTGGTAGTAAAGATTTGGTGTCACATATAAGAACAGCACCTAGGGCTTTTTTTAAGCTGTGAGAACTTCCTGAAGTAGAATTCACTTGTCTCTATGATTATTGATCATTCATACTGCTGTCAGCTTTGACAGTGCAAATGTACTTCTCAGACATAATTTAATCAGTTTGTGATTATTTTCATTCTGTGAGTTTGCTTCATTTTCGTGAAGTCCATGGTCTGTAATTTGCAAATACAATTAGGATTGATCACTGAGAATGCTAGAATTTTAACTTTCCTGTAAAACTTCAGTGGCCTTAGGTTCTCCACCTGAGTTTTCATCCATATTTGATCTAGCATGTTCCTTTTATCAGTGTAACCAATATCTTACACTGGTATCCAGCATAATGCTAAGTAAATACCAACAGTAAGGGATCTGACCCTGTCAAAATCTTTTGTCTTTAGGAGCTACGAGTGTTCAGCAGTGCTCCAGACTTTCATAATCTTGCTTTTCTGTGATCAAAACTAAGGCCGCTTCATGGCTGTCCTGCCGCTGACTTTAAAGGATCTTGGGCCAGGATGATCATAGGAATGGAGCAAGTTGAGAAAGGGACTGGGCATATGACTAACTGTCCAGAGCTCAAAATTAGTTCAATTTTTGGTTGTTTGTGAAGTATTTTGTTCAATTTGATTTGATTTGGAAAAAGAGGCTCCGAACCTGAGCGTTACTGATTGTACATGGGGGCCAGTTTGCCCATGCAAATGTTGAGGGATCCTGAAACTGGATGAACATAAAGTTCACGGGAGGTGGTGAGGGATACCCCAAGTGAGTGAATACCCCTGGCTCTGACAGTCCAGCTGACGTAAGAACGAAGCGCTGTTTCATTTCATCTAAGTGCCCTCATTTTCAAACAAGCTCAAAGAGTGTTTAATGCAAGAGCTGTTGGCAGGTACGACTGCTTAAAATTTGATTCTAATTCATGACTCTGTGGTGCACTAAAGAAACGTTTGCAGAAGTTCCCAGGCAGCATCAATATGTGAGCATTTCCCTTGACATGTGGAGGGTGTCAGAGGAAGGGATGGCACCCATTCTTAGCACTGGAACATGAAGAGTGACGCTCTTTTTTTCAGGTTTTATAAAATACATTTCCATTTGTAACAGACTGACAGCTCTGTGTCTGGGTTGTACCCACAGTGTGTTGTTTTTAATCTGCCTGGAAAGGTGTCATTTCAGAGCTGTTCCACATTGCTGGGACACCAGCGCTGAGGCTTTTTTTATTCAGCAGTCTGCTCTGGCCCTTAATGACGTGAAGAGGTTAGGGATGAGGCAGCAGGTACGTTGCCGGAGAGGAGAAATTCGTTTCTCTGAGCGGTTGCTCTCTGTGAGAAGATGTGCTCTACTTGGCTCTTTGCTAGAAAGGTATCGGGCATCCTCACATCTCTTGCAGCCTGTGGTAGCTTGACAAAACTCAGTTGCAAAGAAGTTTCAATTGCTTCCTTCCTTTGTTCTCATGCTCTAAGCGTAAATGACAAAAATATACCAGGTTTCCTTATGGCAGGCCATAATCATTGCTTTCACTGATCATTTTCTTTTTAATAGAAGAATGATCCCCGATATGGACAAAAGGTGCTTTCCTACTATTTCCATCTGAGACCTTTGACCTAGTCTTAAGAAAATTGTTTTCAATCTTGAGTTGACTTCCCAATAAAGCATTCCTCTTTCTCATGGGCCCAGAGACTTTGGAAAGTATGCAGAGTATTGAGGATGTGAATTTTTATGTGAATTACTTGCTCTGATTTCAAGTTATTATTAAGCCTTGCCAGTGAAAATGCAAACAAAACCATATCTCCAGGGGACGGGGCACAGACATTGCTGCACATTGTAATCAGCCTCTCTTGAAAATTCATTTAATATCTTGTGTATTTTTTTTTATGAAATGCATTATTCATGCAACAAGACTCACAGAGAGAAGCAGCTGAATTGTAATTTCTGGGAAAATTCTTCTTCCGAGAGATGGCATTTTCATTATTTAAATCAATGCAGCAGGTCTTGCCTGCATGAGGGAGGCATGGAGTGAAGGGAACAGCCTGTAGATGGGGCACTGAGCCAGTTAGTTACTGCCTCTGAAGGGAAATAAAACAAGCCATCCAGTAATTTAAGCCCTTTTTGGGTCAGTATGTAGCCATTTGAGACATCATTACACTTTGTAGGGTTTTTTTTCCTCTGTTTTAGGAGCACTTAAGAAAATAGTAATCAACTAACACTTACTCAGTGGAAAAGTTTCCTCTCTTATAAAAATACTGCTTTGCGAGCTGCTCGCCCGCTGTTGTTTCCTAGAGAGTGCTCCCTCGGCTCTGCATTGCGTTCATCTGCCCAGCCACGTGAGAGGACATTTCATGTCGTTTCAGGGTTTACAATAAAAATTGCACGTGTTTATATTGCAATTCTGTCTTATTTACCTAACCTTACGTAAACCACTGGACTTAATTAACACAGGCTCAGCCTCTGTTGTATTTATAAGACCTCACTCCACCGGCAATCCCACTGAGATCAGTAGGGCTGCTCAGAGATAACCAAACACAAATAACGGTAGAGTCTGAGCCCAGCTTAAGAATATTACAGTGGTAAGCATTAAGCAGTATTGCTGCACGTCTCTTGCTGCACAGTTGATGGCAAACATTTTTAAAAGTGAATATTTAGGAATTTAATTAGCGCATAAAACCATTTAATTATCTTGATGAAACAAAAAACAGGATGTTACAGCTGAATTTGATATGCTTCATAAGGATTGTCCTTATTTTGACCGTCCCCCTCCATCCCCATGTAGCCATCTTACAGGCATAGGTGTCCCCTTTTGTCTTCCTCTTGCCCTCTCCTTCCCGCGGAGGATGGGAAGCTTCCCAGATCCCATCTCTCAGGCCTTTAAAAAAGCAGGTGACAGCAGAGCTCGCTGGTGTTGGTGAGAGCCAAAAGCGACACCCCCCTGGCGTGTGTTGCCCCACGGAAGGTGTGAGCATCCATCCACTGGTGCAGATGGGCACCTGGTCACCCAGCAGCAGCGGTCTGGTACCACTGAGCTAAAACCCCAAACTGCAGGGAGCCTGAAAGGGAGCCTGAAGTGTGCCCTGTCCATTTTGACACACTGACGCTACCCAGCAGTGGGTTGTTGGCGTTAACGTCTTTCTCCTTTTCTCTTTGTTCATTTGCCCAAGTTTGTCCACTACCTCCAATGGTGAGTCATGGAGACTACATCTGCCACCCGCGGCCTTGCGAGCGTTACAACCACGGGACGGTGGTGGAGTTTTACTGTGATCCTGGTTACACCCTCACCAACGACTACAAGTACATCACCTGCCAGTACGGAGAGTGGTTCCCCTCCTACCAAGTGTACTGCGTCAAAACAGGTAAGGGAGCAGCAGCAGCATTAC
Organism: Charadrius vociferus; assembly: GCF_000708025.1. Taxonomy (NCBI): domain Eukaryota; kingdom Metazoa; phylum Chordata; class Aves; order Charadriiformes; family Charadriidae; genus Charadrius; species Charadrius vociferus. The sequence continues at coordinate 1,068,512 of NW_009646856.1, forward strand.
TCCTATGCTCTTACAAGCCTTCTTTTTTAGAGCAAATCTGTAGGTCTGTAATGCCTGGTGAACTTCATCTGTTTCATGATTCAGTGGTGAACGTTGATTTTAAGATGCTATTAAATACAGTACATTTTTATTTCCAAGATACTGAACGATGCTAAACCATTTAAATAGTTAGCTCTTCAAATGTATTTTGGAAAGTCTTCTGGATACTTTCATATGTATATTAGCTGAATTAATGATTGCATGTATAAAAAAAAGCCAAGGGGAAAAAGCAAAGTCCAGCCCCTGTGGCAGCTTACTGTTAAGGTTGCTTTTCATACAGGGCATTGGGTTCATGTGTATTTATACAACACACATATAAGAGATCTCTATTTCTAAGTGAGTATTGTTGAAGTATTAATACCAAATAGCAACAGTAATAATCAAGCACAACTCTTTTATTGCCTTTTTGTTGCAGAACAAACCTGGCCAAATACACAGGAGACCCTCCTGACTACATGGAAAATAGTGGCATTTACTGCCACCAGTGTTTTATTAGTACTGCTACTGGTTATTTTAGCCAGGATGTTCCAGACCAAATTTAAGACACATTTCCTTCCAAGGTTTGTACTCTTTTTTTTTTTTTTTTTTTTTTTTTTTTAAGACTGAGGACCTTGATTCAGTTTTTACATTCAGCACTCCTTACTGAGGAGATGGAGCAGCTCATGAGCCTTGCAGATACCTTCTTCTGAGCCACCAGTGTGGAAGGTCACCCCCAGAAACCCACAGTAGTCCTTTCTGCAACTAAGATAAAAGACAAAGTTTTCCAGACTCACTTTGGGAGTAATTACAGCTCTACTACTGAGAATTGCTGCTTCTGCATGTAAAAATAGCTGACAATATTTTTAAATACTCATTTTCAGGTGCTGGGGGAATTAATTTTTTAACTACTGTAGACTTAGTAATGTAAGTTTTAAGAAAGATTTTTTTTTTCTCTGCGGACAAATTTATATTAAAAGTTTGCTTTCCCTTCATGAATATTATTTTCACCATGATTCATAAACATCTCCTACATTTTCCTTTCTTTCCATCAAACACTGTGCAACTATGAGCATTTGTTATTGATTCTCACAGCACTCCTCATGAGACAGGCAAGTGGGTGTTATTATTATTATCTTATAACTGGAAAAACAAAGGCAGGCAAAGTTAGTACTGTGCCTGGGTTTAGACTTGTTTCTAGTTCTCAATCTGCTCAGTTTGTTATGGACCTTCACTGTGTGATTCCTCTCCTGCGCTTGCTTTTTCTCGTGTCTTTATTCTACCACATGCAGAAAACAGAGATGAGAAAGCTGAACGTCAGTAAATACGTGCAGCAGAAAGGATGTGGTGATCTTAATGTTAAAGAAATGTGCACATTAAAGTATACAGATTATATAAGTAATGTGTAAGTTTATATACATATATACATGCATATATACAATGTATGGGGAGTAGTATACATATGTATATATAACTAGGAAGATCTTTAGGGTAATGGCTTGCACTACGGGTAGCTTTATAGCTTGTACTTGTGTAACTTATTGAAATGGCTTTCTGTCCTCTCCTTTTTAGACATTTGCATGTCCTAAAGGTAGCTGGGACCAATTCCCTCCTGCAAGGACTCTGCTGTGATTTAATCACTGCTAAACAGACACTATAGGGTTGAATAGACCTTCCCAATTAATAGAAATGTTTTGCTTAAAAAAGAAACTAGTTTAGTACTGGTTAAGGAAGCCTTCATCCTTTGAAAGTAAGACCTGAAGGAGACCACAAATGTGGTCACCAAAGTCCTGTCATGCAGCACTAGTCATCTCAGTGCCTGTTTACATGGGCTGTAAACACTTTTGTGCTCTAGCACACACCTTTCCAGGGGTTACACACTTTTGACTGGTGAACTGCATCTGTGATCTTATATCCATGATACCTACTGTGCACGGCACAACAAACGGTGCTCCTTATCTCCTCCAAGCACCTGTTTTCCTTCCCTTCTCAAAACTGTGCTTCACGTTACCGGTTTCATATTTCCGATTGTAATGGATTCCAGACTGTGAATCTGAACAGAGTTTTGCAAACCCGTGCAGCAGACATTTCTGTGAATGTTAATGACCCTGTAGCTTCATTTTGCATGACTAGAAAGTGCTGTGTTTACTTAAGTTCAGCGGTTGCTCCGAGGTGCTTCTGACACGCTCCTGCTCTCTGTGATAACTCATCTGTGTTTGACGTAGAGGCAACCAGGAGGGCTCCATGGGTGACCCCGACTTTGTGGTGGTGGATGGCGTTCCTGTCATGCTGCCTTCCTACGACGAAGCTGTAAGCAGCGGCTTGAATGCTCTGGCACCCGGATACTCAGCTGCCACAGACCAGGGGCATATTTTACAGACAGAAGATCAGAATCCTCCCGCTTACCCCGGCCCCAGGATTACAGACACGCTGCCTAGCGAGTTTGAGACCTGTGACAGTAGGTCGGGCTCCTCTGAACTGCTCCAAAGTTTGTACCCGTCCCCGGCGTGCCAAGCGGCAGCGCTTCCCGGTTCAGATCGAACTGACGTATCCTGTAGCACTGCCGGGGAGGCTGCGTCCACGAGTCCGCGGATCGATATTGCAGATGGTGAGTCTTGCATAGGTGCAACAGGTGGGTCCATAAACGGGAGCCATCATTTGTTTGTGCCGTCAGAGCAGGAATAAACCTAGCTGACTGCTCCATGTTTTTGTCCACATCTTAATTTGGACATTTTTTAAACCATACTACTCCATGGTCATAGAGCGTGTCTGTGATACGTCCTTGCTAGCTGTGGTGCAAGGGCTTTGAATCCCAGGCCAGAAGGTTCCTGTGCAGACCTCGTAACAGCAGTCTCATCAACAGGGATGTCAGCAGGTGCCTGTGTACAGCAGCGAAGCCAACCGTCATCTTGCCTATGTTGGCTTGTCCATCTGCTCCTCAACTCCTACACTCACAACTCGCTCACATGCCATGGCTTTCACAGCAAAGAACAGGATTTTTTCCTTGAAATGGAAAGCAAATCATGTTTTCATACTAAGCCAAAATTAGCAGCCTTCATTAACAAGCTCATGATGTCTCTGTGTGAAGCAAACTGTTCAGTCTAAAGCACGTACTTGTTAAGCCATGGACATGGGAGTCATAGCTTATGGGGAAGGTACCCACAGGACCATGTATGAGAAGGGAGATTGCCATATATTATCATCTGCATTTAAATGGAATATGAACATGCATTGATATAATTTAATTGAGTTCTAGAGAGCCGTATGGTTTGCTGCTCAGTGTGTCAAGGGAACTGGATAGCTTTCCTTGGAGACATTTAAAAAGGAGTGGCTCTGCTCCTGCTCTCCATGTTCACTGAGAGTCACTAGGCAAAGCAATCTCTGTGTCATTTATCAGGAGCAGAGCTGAAGCCCTGGGTCCTAAATTTAGTGTGGGTGAAGCTCTGGGTGGAGGAAGAGCTTGCTCATGGGGTTGGGTCTAACTTCTTATGGTATCCTGAGGGGAAGAGGACAGCTAGAAGGAGGAGGGAGAAATTATGATATAACCAGTAAAAGTGCCTCCCTACTCAATGCTGATTCAGTGATTAACATAGTAGAAAGGATGTTTGCATTTAGGTTTTTGTGGGCCTAACTTGTTTTGGAAAACCTGGGTAATTTTATTAGGTTGATTTTCATATAGGTGTTAGAGCGTAAGTGGGTCTAGGATTGGCGATACTGTATGTCTTGTTCAGATTTTTGCAGTCTCCATTTCTATTTTTGTAGAGTTGCTAATAATAATACTCTGCAAAAGCCTAAAGGGAAGTTACAATCAGCAATCAATGCTGTTTCTTTTTTTCCTCTAGAGATTCCTTTGATGGAAGAAGACCCTTAGCTTGCACAGAGACGTGTCTTCGTCACATTGCACTGTTGGGTGACATGACTCATGAGGATTTAGAGATAGAAAAGACTATCTGTGGATTTGGGGAGGCTATTTTCCTACTTATCATTCTTCCACACGATGATGTCATCAGATTGGGTGTACATCTTAATCCACAGCAGGGATGATAACAGCCTCAGCATTTGGAACAGCAGCAGTTTTATGAATGAATCCTGGGGATTTGATGAGAGCAGATGTAGAAAAAGAACTGTGGCTTTTTAGAAATGAAATGTATATCTGCATCGCAGAAAGTCGTATGGTTCTGTAAGAAATGCTATTGGATTTTGATACTAACTGCGTCACAAAGCATGTCAAAGTATGTAAATTTGCTTATAAAGACTGCTTTAAATGATCTGTGGACCTCTAGTTTATGAAGAATCCTGATGAGTTTAAAAAAATACTAGTACTGAAACGCAAAAAAAGAGGAAAGATCCTCTTCGGCTTTCCTATGATAACCAGGAAGCTTTTGATATAGTTGTTGGTGATTTTGTTTCAGACCATGTCTGCAGAAAATATAACAGAAATGATAGGATTCATATATACTTTGATGTATGATAGCAAATATATATAAAAATATATATATTTAAAAGCTCTTAAAGAGAAAGAAAAGGAAAGACTCCCAGGTCACATAATGATCTGGAGATTTTTTTAAAGGTAAGGCAGAATTTATATCATATACAATATTCAAGGTAAAGTATCGATATTTGTATTTATGCAAGACTTCTGTGACTACATTGCATTTGATAAATCCTGCTATTATATGAGAGATCTATAAAATGTTAAAATTATTAAATATGTGCTTAAGAAATGTTGAACTGCTCTGCTTCAACCTTTCTTAAGCTCTTACAAATATATATATACTAGAGTAATCTACAGTCATAGCCCAGAGCACTGCCTTGTCCCTGTACGTTGTGGTAGTATTCTGAGCCATTATTGTAGAATACTTTTTAAAAAAATAATAAAGTTCAGCTTCAGTTCTTTTGACTTATCCAGCTGTGTGTAGTTGGCCTTTTTTTCCCCTTCCTCACTTCTTTCACCAGCTCCCACCTGAAGGCTGAGATGGCAGCAGAACACCTGCTTATTCATTATCCAGCTGTAGTCATTATCCAGCTACAAATGCAGAAGAGTGGCTTTGGTTAAGCAGAGCACGTGAAATGGGTGCAGGAGTGGTGCAGCTTCTGTAGATGCTACACAGCTTCCATAGAGGCTTTCCTCTCCTCTGCGTGCTACACCAGAGCATTGTGCTAGAGCCTGTATGAACAGTTCACCTTTGTGGTGTTACAGGCTTTTCCTCATTTGTGAGGAAGATTCTTGGCTGTTTCATATAGTTATTGAAAGCCAAGCAGATTTTCTTGTCTTATTTTTGGTATTGCGCAAATGAAACATATGTTAAACTGGCAGTGTTTGAAGGAAGAACTCGCCGTATGTTCATGATAGAGATTGCCATCGTGTGGGCTAATCCAAAGCAAAGGAAAAAATGAGACTGAGTTCTGATTTTATGTACAAAGTAAACCAATACTATCTCTATTGCCCTAAATAGAGGATCGCTACAACTTGCTCTGTTATTTTTTTCATGATTGTTTAATTATTTTTTTGTATTGTGGTAGCATCTGGTGGCCCCACTCATGAGTCAGTCTAGTAGAACGATAGGTGTGCTGCAAGCGTTCAAGAAAGTGTTTATTAGCATCCTGTCAGCAAGTGTTTATGACAGCAAGAAGCAAATGGAGACAAAAAACTGTGTAACGGAGAGGCAATTATTACAATAATCTCAGTTATTCTATGGTCTCATTGATGAGAACGTAGCAGTGGGTATTGAAAGATAAGACATATTCCACATTGTCCTTCATTGTCCTTTACGTAAGAT
>NW_009646856.1:1074364-1088995 GCF_000708025.1 Charadrius vociferus
GTGTCTATCAGGTATTAGCACTTTCTTTGCTACCCCTTCCTTTTTAGGTCCCATGCTTTCCAGAGGTGTTTGCACTACCAACTGAAGTTCAGGACTGTCACCCCAGCAAACAAGACAGGAGTGCTGTAATACATACCTTGAATTGAAGCACGTCTCAAGCCTACAGTCAGTTAAGTGATTTTTGTTTTATAATGTCATTGAAAAGTATTGAATTTACTTTAGATGCCCTATAAAATATTATGAAATCTGTCTTTTCTGGTCTTTTAACAGCTTGTGAAATTTCATTCCATATTAAATTTCTGGAATTCCATTTATTAATTTCTGCTATGAAAGCTTCTGATTAATATTTGGAGCACTGCGGTTTTACAGATTTACACTGCTGTATGTATTGTATTGCAGTGATTTTGTTAAGGGAGCCAGACAGGTTAACTTAAGAAATGTAAATTTATAGCTTATTAGACCGTTTTTATTTTTAAAAGTGCAGAACTGCAAATACACTAGAAAACTTTGATGTATTAATATTGCTTGATAGTCCTGTGGTAGGACCATACTAAATATAACTTGCAAAGGTAAAAGAGAGGTTTTTTACCATTTTTTGCTTATGATGTATAAGACTTCCTAAAAGGGTGTTTGGGGGGGATCACTTGTGTGGTGGAGTTTGGGGGTTTTGCATGCTTGAATATTTGGGGGGGAAGAGAGGACTTTTTCTGCTGCTTTTTTTTTTTTTTTCCACATGGGGCTCGAATTCTTAGGAGAGGTCTGCCTGCCCTCGGATCCGCACCCGTGTCCTGACCCACAGGATGATGCCCTGGGCTGAGGCCTGCCCCCCGGTGTCCCCCAGCCTGCCCGGATCCCCAGACACCCTGCCAGCATGGAAAACTCCACAGGTCCCTGACCTAAGACCTCAGGTCAACCTCGAGCACTCCCTGAACCTTGGGAGGATGCTCTTAGGGCCCCGAGAGACTAGAGAGCTGGTAAAGTCATGACAGTATGTTTGCCATGAAACCAGATGGGAGGATGAGCATGTCTTATGCAGATCATAAGCTGTTTTTGCTTGAGCTAACTGGATGTGAATTAAAACAAACCCAGGAATATCCTTGAGGTGAGGGAAGAAGCAGAAGATGGACAACCTGTGAGCCTTCAGCAGAGGGAGGAAAGGGTACGTACTGAGAACTCCAGGAAAGAGAAGCAAGAACTGGCTTCACCCTGCCAATATTTCTAAAAATTAAAAAGGATGAGGAGAAAAGAATGATGTGTCAGCCTTCAACACTGATTTATGAATGAGGGCTTGACCTGCAGAGTGCTGGGAGCAGGGTGGGGATCCAAGGTCTCGCAGCAGGTCTGCAGGGAGTGAGTCACAACCTGAGCATGAGTCAACGGGACCTGGCTGTTGTGAAAATGTTGAATGTTGATACGAGGATGTTTACACAGAACTATAACTTATAAAACGTGTGAAGCAATCCTTCAGCTCCACTCGGCGCTAGTAAGGCGTCAGCTAGAGCAGTGTGTCAAATGTTGAGCAAATTTTTTCCTCTTGGAGGGAAATGTGAAGTAGCTGGACGGAAGCCAAGCAGAGAGAATTAAGAATTATTAGAAGTTCGGAAGAGTCTGTCCTCACAGGTCACATTAGAGATCATGTAGTGTTCAGTGTGAACAACAGAAAACCAAAGGGGACACAGAAATTTGGTTTTCTGTAAGAAGCATATTTTGGTAAGAAGAAGGGAATTATCCATATAAGTAGGACAAGAATAATAGGCTTAATTGCAGCTTGAGAGAATTAGGTTAGATATTAGGAAAAACCTGCTAGCCACAGGGTTGGTTACAAGCAAGGAGAGATGGTCTGAGGAAGCTGTCAAAAACCTCCCTTAGGAGAGATTTTTAAAGACTTTTAAATAAACGGGCCAGGAAAACACAGGGGCGGGATGCACTACGTGAGCTTTGGGGCCCCTTCTTATTCTGGTTCTGTGTGATTTCCAGCTTGTGAGAAATAAACTTGGCTGATGCACGGTTTTCCACTTATAGACTAATTCCAAACTGATGGTACTGAGCAAATTGGTCAGCAGTCGTCAAAATTGCAGCCAGAAATACTCTCTATTCCACCAACAGAAGCTTTTCGTGTAGCGTAGGCTGAACTCCAGTAAAATCCCGTGCATTAAACCCTGTTGCATTAAAGTGCACTGATTTCAGAATTTTGTTCTGTGACAAATCCAAATTTGGGATTTTCTGGTCTTCATGTCTATCTTAGGCACTTAAATGAATGCAGACACCTTCTAATACTCCCTGTGCATTAGGTGAAGTAAATCCTCTCTCGGCAATTATCTGAAGACACCTATTGAGTTCAAGGGAAAACAGCAGCTCAGGCACTGGAGCACAGAGACCATTGTCATGTTTATGCAAAACTTGCTTCGTATGCCACAAAAGCTGTTTACTCCTCTCTGTGCTGTGCTGCAGATGCTAACGTAGCTAACCACCTCGGCTGTCAGGGGAGGAGTAGCACAGATGAGAGCAGCACATCTCAAGCTCCTGCGCTTGGTCTCCTGTGGGTTCTCAGGGAGGACTCTGGGGCTAGAAGAACTAAAAAGCAAGTAAAGTCAGGAGCATCTCCCGTTGTCCCTTCAACACGTTTCCCAAAGGAATTGCACTATGGTTGAGGGAAGACAGCCCCTGCTTTGCCTAATGCTCTCCCAGGCCAGGGTGTGCAGCCAGAATAGACCAATGCTTCTCCCCCAGAATAATGTATATAATTTCCTTCATGCATTATAGATTTCTCTTCCTATTATCATTTTACAGTAGCATACAGCCCATTCTTCCAGCACTACCTTTTGCAGGACAGTAAATTATGTTATTTAACAACAACAGAAAAGGCATTAGCTTGAGATTAAATTATTTGCTGTCCAGGTGTCAGAGCAGACTTTTAATAATTCATATAGGCCCCACACAGAGACTGGTCAGCTCCGGCCAGTTGGGATTCTTGCGGCGGCTTTCCTCAGCGAGGCAAAGGGGCTGTCCTGCAGAGCAGGGGGAGCTGCTATGTGGGGACATTTTGTAATCCAGGGAAACTGGATTCATCTGATTGATAAAATATATTACACAGAAAATTGGAGAAGGAAGAAAAGCCACTTAAATTTTGAAAAAATCCAGGGGGTGCATGGATATGTTCCCCATGTTATCTAGTAAGAACGGAGGGAGCTGTTTTCTTAATACAACTGGTTGAAAAGAAAGTCCAGCAGCAGGGAAGGAAGACAAGCTTCCTGGCTCGGGGGTCCAGCAGCTCTTTTCCATCACCTCTGCATTTCAGTGGTCAGACTGGTTCCGCTTGCGATAAGGGCCTTGGTTTTAGTTTGGATCCGCTTTTTCTATTTTACTGTATTTGTCTTCTGTTTCCCTTCTGCTTATCCTCTTACTATCTTTCTCCTTTTTTTTTTTTTGGTAACTAATACTGTTGTTCCAGTTTCATCCTGCCGCCTCAGTCATGCTGGGAAGCAAAACAAGTTGCTTAATTGCAGTGCAGTACCCAGCAGGACATGTCCCCTCCCTCATAAGAGGTTGCTCTTATTTGCATTCCTCATTTACCTTCTCAGCAGAGAGGACAAGAAGGGACATGGAGCTCCTCACTCTGCTGACAAATGGTCCATGAAAATGGTTAGAGAGAGACACTGAGGGGAGCCCACATTACTACATCCGTGATGTATCTATCCGCCTTGGTCCCAAGCCTGTCAGCTCATGGTCTTTCCTTGGCCCAGGATTCACAGGTGCACGTGAATGCTCCTATACAAGCACAGTAGCCAAGGTTTTTAAGAATTAGCTGATATTTTAGGGTGTTTCAAGGTAAGACATTTTATAGAGGCCCTCCTTTCTGAAACTGGTGAGCTCACAGCTTCAGAAAATGGGCACTGATACGGTCCAATTAGGGAGCGCAGGGTGCACAGCAGGTCACTTCATCTGTCCGCATCCTGGTGCTCCAGTATGAATTTCCTGCCCCCAGGATAACTGCTCGAACTAAACAGTTGCCAGTTGCTGAGCTGTCAGGTTCACATCCTTTTTTTTTTTTTTTTTTTTTTTAACCTAATTAGGCTAGATTTATTTTTAACGCTCCTTATTACCATCCGCTTCTGACTTCCATCCATCTACCGCTGAGTACATGCTGCTCTTGCCAAAGGAAGTGTCTTTCAGCAGCTCTCTCAGCCCCCTGGAACTGTACCGCCCTGCGGGGCATCGCACTTGCCACCGTTGTCCCTTCTATTAATGCCATGGCAGCACATGCTGTTCGTCTGCCTTGTTCAGTGCTCTCGTGTTAATAACTGTGCAACTGGTTGTTATTTCTTTCATAACCATTACCGTAGCTGCCTGTTGTTGATAATTCAGGGTTAATTACTTACTAAAACATTTAGCGGAACAATTTAGCTTCGCTTGGCCTGTTCATTGATGAAGACTATAAATGTCTGCAGTCTATCACCGATACAGACGTTCCTGAAGTTTGGTATAATTGGCTTTTACTGCAGCGCTGCAGCAAAAATGAGGGTTAGTCCAACGGGCAAAGTCAGCTGCTTGCTTCTACACCCACCACCTGGGGTTTCATTGGGTTTTGGGCAACCACCTGGGAGGAGGAGCACCACACTGACATACCAGGTTCCCTTATGTATCCATTCACATTGCAGCTATGTGCAGGGTAGATATAGCTGCAGAAGTGCTGAAGCCTGGCATTAAAAAGGACATCATGGCAGCTGCAAAGAGTCCAGCGTTTCAGTTAGGCTTAGCTTGCTGGGCTGATCTGTCACAAATACACCTTACTGGAGACAGACAGATCTCCAACAAGACTTAGATGGTGATGTTCTGTGGAAAAAGTAGGGGAGGAATTGCCACGAAGAGGCATAATTAAAGGTCGTTTAAAGTCAGTTTTCTCTGGTCTGGCAGTCTCCTGTTCCCTGAAATTTTGAATCTAGGAGCCGCTGCAGACAGGAGGCTCTGGATGTATGCACTGCTCTTGGCTTCCAGTGAAAAGGACAGGAACTGTTTTGGGCTCCCCAGTTCAAGAGGGACAGAGAACCACTGGAGCGAGTCCAGCAAAGGGCAACTAAGATGACTGAGGCATTGGAGCATCTCCATTATGAGGAAAAGCTGAGAGAGCTGGGACTCTTTAGCCTGGAGAAGAGAAGGCTGAGGGGAGACCTTATTATGGTATACAAGTATCTAAAGGGTGTGTTGACGGAGGATGGTGCCAGACTCTTTTCAGTGGTTCCCAGTGACAGGACGAGGGGCAATGGGCACAAGTTGGAACATAGGAAGTTCCGTTCAAATACACAGGAAAACTTCTTTATGGTTCGGGTGACAGAGCACTGGCACAGGCTGCCCAGGGAGGCTGTGGAGTCCCCTTCTCTGGAGATTTTCAAGACCCACCTGGATGCAGTCCTGAGTGATGTGCTCTGGGCAATCCTGCTTTAGCAGGGGAGTTGGACTGGATGATCTCTAGCGGTCCCTTCCAACTCTGAAAATTCTGTGATTCTGTGACTCTGTGAACTGGGACTGCTGAGCCCCTTTCAGCAACGAGCGCTTTCTGACTGCAGTCGGGAGTCCCCATCTCTTGATTCCCAGAAGCAGAAGAAAGGCCATGTGCTCCCGTCCAAGGAAAGGTGGGGTTTAGCATTACAGTCCTTTAGAGCAAAACTGAGCTCTGGAAACTCCACCCAGCCTCTGATTTTACTTGCATTATAGTACTTGCAGTGAATTTAGGCTGACTGGCTGCATTGTGGTACTCTGCGTTCATTTAAGCCTTCACAACATAGGTACGTGCAACAGGTCATCGATAGCCTTTGGCTGCTCCAGGCACTGAGAGGCAAGTGAAAGCAAGACAGTTCCCTTCTAAGACACTTTTTAAATCCAACACAGTACTGTCTTCATCTTTGGATGCCTAAGTATCCTAAATATGTCTAAATATCTTTGTATTAAATTATGAGCAAGAAAGTGATTAATTGTTCCCTGACCTTCAGTTTCTTCATTGAGACTGTGTCACCAAACCATATTTTATGTCACTAGGAGACAGCAGATGTAAATCAAATATCTGCCTGCTCTAGAATATCTAACAAGGGAGGAAATGACTTCCATCCGTTAACGCAGACAGATTTTCTTGAGAGGTTTTTCTGCCTTCCAAATTCAGTTTTAAAATGCAATTCCATCCTCACAGGTCTGCCTGTCGGTTTCCAGCACAAATGGCATTGCCTTGGTTTGTTTGCAGCGCTGGCAAGAACAACAACCTGCCACTCTGTCTCATCTTCTAAATGCCTTTATTTTCACTACATAATTTAAAAACTATTAAAAAATGCATTAAAAAAAAAACCCAACACCCAAGATAAATTTAGATTTTGAGTTTCTTCAGAAGGAAAGATAGTGGGTATCCTTTCTCAAGAAATTCAGTGATAATTTAACTAGCCCAAAAGAAGACTGAACCCCAGACACTTTACTTCTGTGGTCCAAGACTACACACAGTAAGTAGAATGGGGACTTTCTTCCCAAACAATCAGCAAGAAATTACAGTGGCTCTCAGGTCTCTGAGAGCACCCATGTTTGCAGACCACATCTGCACATCCTGGAGCCACATCTGTGGAGGACGTGAGAACCGGGAGGCTGATGCCTTTGTGTGCAGTGGGGAAAGAGCAGCGCTCTGTCTCCTGTGCCGTCTTCTGCTGCCCACGTTGCTGCTCCTGCTGGCTCAGGTACGTGCCCCCACTGAACCCAGTTGTACTGATAGTCCATGGCAGAACAGGCCTGTCCCTGCAACAGTGCTTCATCATTTCTTTTCATCCGGTTTGTCCTCTTAGTTTATTGCATCACCAGCATACAACACTATCATCATTGTATCAGCATGTTCTTCGGACCCAGCTGTATGAAGTAGTGAGTTATTTTCAACTTGCACTGGCTCCAAAGAGAGTGCCACTGGAAACTGAACAAATCAAAAAAAACTTGAACAAAACAATCAAGCTTAGAAGTAGCCTCGTTGTTGTTTTGTTCCTGTGCATTCATTTTTCAGTTCATGTTCAGATTAGTCACGCACTTGAAGAATAGGAAGTTCACAACAGGGCAGCCAAATCTCCAGAATTAGGACCCCAGAATGAAAAACCAGTATGTAAACCAGAAAAATATTAGCCCGTGATTGCACTGAAATCTCAAAGCTTAATGTAAAATGTGTTCATACGTGCTTTTGTGGAAACAAACAGCCTCTGCGATGCAATTACATATTTAAGCTCTGTGGAAAAGATTTGTTTACTGAATGAGCAAGGCATACACCCCAGGCTGATGGGCAGAGAGAGCCCTGTGTAATCATCACAGGCTGCAACACAAATACAATAGTTTGAAGACCTTTGACATTTGATTAATATTTTTCTCTTTCACAGAGTGAAGAGAGTTTGGACCTTAAAAGGAAAATGAGCTAAGGCTTTAATTAGTGAGGCCACAGAGAAAGAAAGGAAGAACGACTGTGGAGAGCAGTAAGTACATGCTGAAAGCTTAACAGGGAAACTGATGCCAAGCTGATTGCAATAGACTTTAAATTGCAAATGTAGATGGACTCATACGTGCAGATGCCAAACACAACTGTTTCTATATAATTCTAAGAAGATAGGAAATGCAAAAAAAAAAAATCAAAAGCACAAATTTGTGATAACTGGCAAATGCTCTACCTGAGCAATGGTTTTACCCCTTAGCATAGTCATAGGGAATTGATTTTGCCCATTGACAAACAGTGGCTGCTCACTGCTGAAGGCTGTTTCTGGATTTGCACCATACTCACTAGTGCAAAAGAGATGCAAGTTTATGCTATTGTAGTCCATCTGTACTGGGTCTTGACCCACACAGCTCCATCAATGCAAATACTGGCACATCTCTCACTTCAAGAGAGACATTGAGGTGCTGGAGCGCATCCTGAGAAGGCCAACGAAGCTGGTGAGGGGTCTGGAGGACAAGTCTTATGAGGAGCGGCTGAGGGAACTGGGGTTGTTTAGCCTGGAGAAAAGGAGGCTAGGGGAGACTTTATCACTCTCTACCACTACCAGAAAAGAGGTTGTAGCGAGGTGGGGGTCAGTCTCTTCTCCCAAGTAACAAACAATAGGACAAGAGGAAACAGCCTCAAGTTGCGCTAGAGTAGGTTTAGGGTGGATATTAGGAAAAAGTTCTTCACTGAAAGGGTTGTGAAGCATTGGAACAGGCTGCCCAGGAGTCACCATCCCTGGACGTATTTAGAAGACAGTTGGACGTGGTGTTTAGGGACATGGTTTAGTGGTGGTTTTGGCAGTGTTAGGTTGAGGGTTGGACTTGATGATCTTAAAGGTCCCTTCCAACCTAGGCAATTCCATGATTCTATGAAAACTAGTAGCAAAGGTGACTAGACACAAAATTCTCTCGAATGTACAAAGTAAATGAAAAATATCAGCCATCTGTGGGGTTACGGAAAATGGCAAGCATGCTATTTTCAGGCAAACATGATTTGCTTCACAGGCAGTGAGTCACAGAAGCTTAGCCTCTGCAGCATCTCTCTTTTCCTTAGCCAGCACTTTCCGTGGCAGGAACAGGTGTAGATAAGAGCAGTGTTTTAGGGCTTGTGCTGATAGCATAAAACGAGCAGAAACTGCTGTCAAGTCAAAACAGGTAGGAAAAAATACAGGAAGAGGCCATACAAAAGATTTCATGTTGGACAGGTTGGACTCTCAGGTGTGGATGAAGCCAGAAGTGATGCAACATCTGTTGAGCCACCTCCCTCTTTCTCCAGTTACTCCTGGCCAGCAGCCTGCTCGCAGTGTAAAAGCAGGAGTGCAAGCAGCACTGGTTGGAGCGTGGCTAAACTGGGCACAGAGTGAGGTGCAGCACAACTGCTATATTGTTCTATCCTGGCAGGTGAGACGCCAGTCACTGTGATTACCTGCTGTGGGGTAGGAGGCCGAGTGGCAGGTCACCTCTCTGGAGAGGGCTGCGGTGGCAGTGCGCCAGTGGGAAGCACGGTCTCTGGCACAGCTCCGTGGCGGGCAGGTTCCTCTATCTGCAGCACTCCAGTGTCTCTAAAACCCTGGGTGTAGGTGCCAGAGGCAGTGGCAGCAGCAGAGGGGCTGCCAGCCAGCCTGGGAGCTCATGTGGCCGCCCAGCGGTCCTCCCTCTTGAGTCACGGTAGAAGATTACTTCCTCCTGATAGTCGGTAAAAATGTGATCTAGTATCGAGATTTCAGGTTATTATTCTGATGCCTGCAGGCATCTTCCCATGCAAAGCAAATGTAAAGGACTTTTTCTCTAGGATATTATGTTCTTTGCTAATAAACCACTTCGGAGATTCTTGAAAGAATAACGTTCCTGGGAGTGCAAGATGTGATGTGCTGTTTTTACACTCTGCTCAGCCTTCATGTTTTTGAGTGGCACAACATGACGTGTTGCAATTCATCTGTCATTTTCACATTTGGAGAAGTGGTCAGAATGGAGCAATCCAGCCATTCCAGCTGAGTACGCTGTTGTTAACTGACAGATGTCTTCGCGTGCAAGAGTCGTCAGGAGGCTGTCGTGGAGGTGCTGACTTTTAAATCCCAGTCGCACACAGAACCTTGGCATAGTGTCAGCATGTACAATTTTCAATTTCACGGGACATTTCTTTTGGTGTTACCAGTGGATTTTGTTTTACCTTCATCTTCCCTTTTTGTTAACACTGCAGGAATTACTTCTTGGGGCTCTCTCTCCTGTCTTACCTGACACTGCGTGTGCTGTGTGATTCCGGGGGGGGGGTTCTGTGGGCAGAGACCTGAGCTTGCACGAGCGCGTGTGTACATACACTCACATACAAATATGCCAGACAACTCATAACACGAAAGCTGTCACAGGCCCATTTACCACAGTCCCAACATTTGAAAGGTATTTAAGTTAGCATAAAACCAGGTTTCAGCTCCGGTCAGCCTTTCTTTGCAGAATCTGGGGAAGAGCTGCCTGGCCGGCGGGTGCTGTCACAACAAAGGTCTCCTTCTGGTCTGAGCGACTTCGGAGGGAAGCTGCTGCTGCCTGTGGCTGGCCTGGCACCAGGGCCCGAAATAGGGATCTGCCCTGTACAGCTGTGGAGGTCGGACAATCTGGGGCTGTATTTTAGATAGATATATTTTAAGTGTGGGAGTAGATTTTTCTCCTACAACCTACTCCGACCTTGGAGAGAAGCAGAGTGGGCTGAATCAGTTCCTCAGACACTACCCTTTTGCATATTTTTACTTTATTTTTAAAAATCCAAAGCAGGGTAAGCACAGCTCTGAGCTGTTTTGCCAAGATCTGACCGCGCTAATTTCAGCAGAGGAAACTTTGGGTTCAGCGTGTGTTAAAATGAAAATATTGGCATTTTCAAGCTAAAATGTAATATGTTGAATTATTCTTATGTCGAGACTGATAGAGCACTTTCATCAGTTGATCAAACTTTACTCAGTTAGACTTTACTGATCTTGCTTTTCTCTTCTTTCCTCAAATTAACAAAGTCATATTTGTAATTGAACTCGGTGGTAGCCAAGGCTACAGAGGCATATAAATGCAAAAACCTACATCTCCAAAGTCTTCAGTCTCACTAAAAATGAAGCTCACAGCACATTCAGATCAAAACCGGTGCTACCTAAATCAGGAAAAAATTCACTTGCAGAGGCTCATTTTGTATACTTCTATGTGCATAAAGGGAGAATAATTCTCTTTGTACATGTAGAAATTTATCTTTTATTATTCTATCCATTCTGTGGACAAACTGTTGAGTGGACTGCTTTTATAAAAGCTTTCTAAAACACTTTAATAATTCTCCAAACACTCAACACAACCCACACTGGCTTTTTAAAAAAAAAAAAAAGCTGGAAGTTTATTGAGAAGATCACAGATTTTCCTGTGTTTGTTGTGAAATCCAGGTGAGAAGAAATCAAATAATTCTTGGTATTTAATATGCTAATTCTAACCGAGGCTCATAAGGTAAAGGAACTGAATGTCATTACCTATGCAAGATATGAAAATGCATGTCTCCAGAAAAAATGACCTTATTACAGCGTTGCTCTTGTGTGGGTGGAAGCCTGCTTCAGAAGAAGCCTGTGGGAAACGATCATGTATTTCACCTGCCTATTGTACATTATAGGTGAGCCCAGAGGTACAATAAGATACACATTTGCCAAATG
This sequence comes from Charadrius vociferus, assembly GCF_000708025.1. Classification (NCBI taxonomy): domain Eukaryota; kingdom Metazoa; phylum Chordata; class Aves; order Charadriiformes; family Charadriidae; genus Charadrius; species Charadrius vociferus. The sequence goes on from NW_009646856.1 coordinate 1,085,518, forward strand.
TCTTACATGTAAGAAATCAGTAATTTAATGCATTAATCACTAGAGTGCAATTATAGACCTTAATTTAGAAGGTATTAGTCATTTGCCATAGATAACCTTCAGTGGCTATTAGAATTTTGTAGTCTGAGTTCATTACAACTGGCAAATGTTGTTTGCACAACCAGCACACACAAGGGCCTGTTCTTTGGCTGGAAGCACATTTTTTCAGTATTAAATCCTCTCCATTAAATACAAGAGAGAGCACCTGTTTGGCTCTTTTTTCAATAAAGATTATATCCTAGTTGCATTTTAAGGGGGCTTATAAAGATTGCACATTATTAATGTATTTTATTAGCATGTTTAAAACGGAGTGGGATACACTAGAAATATTACAAGCACGTCAGTAGAAGACATCATAGCTGGTGATAAACCATGGCAATAAAGAGCCTATTAACCTGTTGCAGTCTTTATCAAAATATGAGACAAATGACTATTTGTTACAAAATCTGTTAAAGCATTTACTGACCTTTTTATAAATGAACTTTTATATATGGTATTTTCTTGAAATTAGTAATAGGGTTAAAATTAGGTATCTCAGTGCTTAATTTCAAGAATCTGCATAAATCTAGGACACAGTAAAATTCTGTAAGTAATTATTCCTAATTTTTGGTGTTTTCATGTGTATAGTGGAGAGGACACCTTTCCTTTTTCCCTCTTTCCTAATCCCTTACGGTGCCTGCTAGGTGTCTAGCCCGCTATGTGTATGTGATTTACATAAGACAATGGAGGAGCAAGAAACATGTCTCTGCTTAACACAGACACCTTGGCAAAAAGACAACTTTTGTTTTAGTTTCCATCATTTCTTGCAAGTGACAGAACAACATGAGATGGTTGTGTAGGTGTGCCTTTTGTCATCAAAATACGATATGCTCATCTGCACCATTTGGAATTACATTACTTCCTCTGTGCAAGAAGGCATTGAAAGATGTCAGCACAGTGCTACAGAAAATATGTCTGCATTAACAGACAACTCAGCTGTTTCTTTTCTCTCTGTGTTACACGAGCCCAGTAGCTGAATGTATTGGCATCTTTTAGAGTCCTGTGATTTACACATTTTAAACTTGGAGGTTTTTAATAACTGAATCAAAAAGATTTAATCCAGAAGCATGTCCGCAGTTATAATAATAGCGTGTGAGCATTGTTCAGTGATAAATCAAAGTCAACGCACTGAACTAAAAAAACTTCCAGGTTGGATTTTCAACCGTAACTTGGCACGACCTTTTGCAAAAAACAGTTCTGTAAATTTGTGACCACTTGTTAGCAGCAGTTGGCTGTAGAACAAGCAGCAGCGAATACCTTGCTTCCATGCTGAAATGTACATGATATATTAAAGATGCTCAAAGACTGTAGCCCTGAAAGGGTAGCAGTCCTGCTTACCTGCTGCTTCAGTCATTTCTAAAGTTTTTATTCACAATCCAAAACTGGTTCAGCTGGCACCTAAACTGTCACTAGGTTCTAGGCCTTGATTCAGTAACTTCAATATAAAATATCTCAGGCTTTTATGTATATGGGCAAAGAGTCAGAGGCTCAAGCTGACAGGATACACAAAAACTTAGGTGTTTCCCACTTGCATCAACAAGCTGCAACAACAGGATTATAAGTGAAGTATCCACATTAGACACATGTTGAGACATGGGTAAACCGGGGGCAGACATGTCTAAATCCTGATGCTCGTTCTTACTGTCACCACCTGGAAAGAGGTTCTGTGGTGGTAGGCTCAGGAGAAAGACTTACTGTCTTTTCCTATTAATTACAGCTGAAAGTAATCCTGACAATATTCAGGAATTCAAGTATCCAGTTCCATCTATTCAATTATAAATAAGAGAGAGAAGCAGGACAGAACAGAAGATAAGTATTGTATATTTCAGCATAAGTATCACAACCATTTCCTCATGCTGTACATTTGCACAAAACAACGGGTGCTTCCGGATACTTCTGTAATATCCCACGTGACTTGGCAGAATTTGGTAGGTCTTTTCCTAAACTGGTTTATTTGGCTTTGTCTGATTCCGTGTTTCGTTTAAATGCAGTATTCCAAATTTAGCAAAATTACTTCTCTCCAGATACACAGGTCCTGTTTCCAGTGGCCTAAGAACTATTGTTTCAGTGCCTGAGCATGTTGTAATCTCACATCCGATTTAACATGAAGTAGAATATATCACAACCAACCAGAGAGGTGCGTTAATACCATTAAAATATGTATATATGCAATCACTTATAAGCACTTAATACAGGAGTGACATAAGTGTCAGTATTTAAAGGTATATAACCCAGATTAGCATGAAGATGGGCACTTTGGTGTCATCACTGGCCCAATCAATTCCATACAAAGCAGAAGCTTAAGCAGGAAAGGGTGAGAATTTCCTATTGAGATATCCTCATGGTGCGGTGGGATGTCAGGGGACATCAGGGACAGAAGCAGAGTTCAGATCCTATTAGGAAAAGAAAGATTCTGGGAAGGAGCAATCTGACCATTAAGTGGAGGGGCAGGAGAAGGGTCTACAACTTGCTGGGAGTTGTGAGCAAGAGCCGCCTTAGGTAAAGAGGTTCTCAACCAAAAGAGGTTGAGAGTTGTGCAACCCCAAGAGAGTGCAGGCTCATTTTATTTAATAGGTGAATCTTAAAGACGTGACCCTCAGTTCTGCATTTCCAACTGTCCGGATCAGGTCATGCTTTGGTTACCACGATGTATATTGTAGATCCAATGCTTTAGGCACCTATGTCTCCCATGCAACATTACTAAATCCCCAGGTCATGGCTGCGGCTATGGCCAGGCAGCGGTGTGCTCAGGAGTGGCCACTTTTTCAAACAGCACCAATTTCCAGAAATTGTGTTTAAATGCAAAATGAAAAGTTAAATTACCATCATTTTAAAAAATAAAAATTACCCTGTTCTCTCTTCTACCCCCCTTTTTCATTCCTGGATTCCTCTTTTAAGAATTACAGCAATAGAAAAATAAATCCCTGCAGCTACTGATCCATCATTCGATCTTAACTTCTTTAGTAAGCCTAAGTATACTACTTAGTATAAGGTAATGCAACAAATGGAATATAATGACGATTAGAAATAGGGTAAGAACGCGAGCAGAGGATCAGCCGCCCACGGTTCGCTTGGGCCAGATGAAGGGTGCACCAGAGGGTCGGCCATACCGGAGCCAAGAGAGATGAGCCGGCTTTTCCCACCTGCAAAAGACCAGAAGCAAGAGCTCCAGCACCACGCACCACACACACATTTTTACTTAGACTGAGACGAGTCGGCACGATCATCTTACACAGATTAAAACGCTTACACGGAGCCAAGCCGGTAAAAGCTGCCTCCCGCGCCCCGGCTGCACCCCTCGGCCCGGTTTCCCCTTGCCTGACCCCCTTCTCGGCACCCCGCGGCTGCTCTGAGGGCAGGATTTCCACCCTGAGGGGGAACGTCCCGCTGCGCGGCCGCC